>NC_069502.1:462083043-462405725 GCF_027579735.1 Bombina bombina | reverse complement strand
GCATCAGAAACAAATGCGTTAGCTAGCTTAAGTGCTTTAAGCTTGTTCATAATTTCATCCAATGGAGCTGTGCGAATGGCCTCTTCCAGAGACTCAAACCAGAATGCCGCCGCAGCAGTGGCAGGCGCAATGCATGCAAGGGGCTGTAAGATAAAACCTTGTTGAACAAACATTTTCTTAATGTAACCCTCTAATTTCTTATCCATTGGATCTGAAAAGGCACAACTATCCTCCACCGGGATAGTGGTACGCTTAGCTAAAGTAGAAACTGCTCCCTCCACCTTAGGGACCGTCTGCCATAAGTCTCGTGTGGTGGCGTCTATAGGAAACATTTTCCTAAATATGGGAGGAGGGGAAAAAGGCACACCAGGTCTATCCCACTCCTTGCTAATAATCTCTGTAAGCCTTTTAGGTATAGGAAACATGTCAGTACACACCGGTACCGCATAGTATCTATCCAACCTACATAATTTTTCTGGAATTGCAACCGTGTTACAATCATTCAGAGCCGCTAATACCTCCCCTAGCAATATGCGGAGGTTCTCAAGCTTACATTTTAAATTAGAAATCTCTGAATCCAGTCTCCCTGGATCAGATCCGTCACCCACAGAATGAAGCTCTCCGTCTTCATGTTCTGCAAACTGACGCAGTATCTGACATGGCTCTCACCTCATCCGCGCGCTCTGTCCTTAACCCAGAGCTATCGCGCTTGCCTCTTAATTCTGGCAATTTAGATAATACTTCTGTCATAACAGTAGCCATGTCTTGCAAAGTGATTTGTAAGGGCCTCCCTGATGTACTTGGCGCCACAAAATCACGCACCTCCTGAGCGGGAGGCGAAGGTACTGACACGTGAGGAGAGTTAGTCGGCATAACTTCCCCCTCGTTGTCTGGTGATAATTTCTTTACATGTAAAGATTGACTTTTATTTAAAGTAACATCAATGCAATTAGTACACAAATTTCTATTGGGCTCCACATTGGCCTTTAAACATAGTGAACAAAGAGATTCATCTGAGTCAGACATGTTTAAACGGACTAGCAATGAGACTAGCAAGCTTGGAAATACTTTTCTAAATAAATTTACAAGCAATATAAAAAACGCTACTGTGCCTTTAAGAAGCACAAAAAGCTGTCACAGTTGAAATAACAATGAACCAAAATAGTTATAGCAACCAATTTTACACAGTAAATGTATTAAGTTAGCAAAGGATTGCACCCACCAGCAAATGGATGATTAACCCCTTAATACCCAAAAACGGATAACAATTTAATAATTAACGTTTTTAACACAGTCAAAACACACTGTCACAGGTCTGCTGTGACTGATTACCTCCCTCAAAATGAATTTTGAAGACCCCTGAGCTCTCTAGAGACGATCTGGATCATGGAGGATGAAGGAGACCGATTGTGACTGAATTTTTACTGAGCAAAAAAGCGCTAAAATAGGCCCCTCCCACTCATATTACAACAGTGGGGAAGCTCAGATAACTGTTTCTATGCAGAAAACAAAGATGGCCATGTGGTAAAAATTATGCCCCAATAAGTTTTATCACCAAGTACCTCACAAAAAACGATTAACATGCCATTAAACGTTTTGAACATACATTTTAAAAGTTATGAAGTGTTATTAATAAGCCTGCTACCAGTCGCTTTTACTGCAGTTAAGGCTCATACATTATTTCAGTATTAACAGTATTTTCAGAGTCAATTCCATTCCTTAGAAAAATACATTCAGTGTACACACACACACATCAGCCTAATACCAGTCGCTATCACTGCATTTAAGGCTGAACTTACGTTTCATTGGTATCAGCAGTATTTTCTCAGTTAATTCCATTCCTCAGAAAAATAATTTACTGCACATACCTCGTTTGCAGGGGGGCCCTGCATGCTATTCCCCTTTTCTGAAGTTACCTCACTCCTCAGATGAGAACAGCCAGTGGATCTTAGTTACGTCTGCTAAGATCATAGAAAACGCAGGCAGATTCTTCTTCTAATGCTGCCTGAGAACAAACAGCACACTCCGGTGCCATTTAAAATAAACTTTTGATTGAAGAAATAAACTAAGTTAAAAAACACCACAGACCTCTCACAGCGACCTATCTTTAGTTAGGCTGCAAGAGAATGACTGAATATGACATGTGAGGGGAGGAGCTATATAGCAGCTCTGCTTGGGTGATCCTCTTGCAGCTTCCTGTTAGGAAGAGATATATTCCATAAGTAATGGATGACCCGTGGACTGACTACACTTAAGAGAAAAGCAATATACAGTAAACTGCATAGCCAACACAGTATTGACAGGGAGAACACAAAGGAAACAGTAAAATGAGGTAGAATATTCTAAATTTGAGGAAATAAAGTACCCCCAGAAGATCTAACCCCAGTTAAAGAGGTTCATAGATTAATCCTGAGCAACGTTATTCCCCTAACAATTAAGCTTCTAAACGAAGAGACAAAATATACCCCACTGGAGTATGAGATAGCCACTAAAACAAAAGGGTAATGAAGTCTGATTATGCCACTGAAACCAGTGGTACAATTCTTGAAATCTACCCAGTAAGGATGTGGAACAGGGCTGCAAGAGAACACGCTGAGGCCTATGCCCCAAGATCAGGAACTTCCCTCATAGGAACCCAACAAGGCTTCTGTGCGGTATGTCGAAGGGCCCTCCCCAGCGGAATACACCACATGAAGGATAAAATCCTAGTGTCATCACAAGCCTGAATAATCTCACAGGCAAACTGACTGCACATGTACCATAGATTGAGTTCAGATCACCCCCCAGAGTGCCTTCGCACCAAGACGTGATCCAAGGCCCCGGACAATGGGGAAAAGCAGAGCTAGCGACAACAAAAACTGTCCTGCGGCAGAAAAATATTTACCTTTGGGTCGCGCAGGACATTTGTCTTAAAAAGAGAATCTCAGAAACCTAAAAGTGATCTGGATGAATCGGAATATGCAGATATTGCATCCTGTAAATCTATTGTGGACATATAATGCCCCTTGCTGAACAAAGGCAGGATAGTCCTACAGTTACCATCTTGAATGTTGGTATCCTTACATAACGATTCAATATGATAGATCCGGAATGGTCTGAAGGAATTGACCTTCTTTGGTACTATGAAGAGATAGAATAAACCCCAGCCACTGTTCCAGAACTGGAACTGGCATAATTACTCCAGCCAACTCTAGATCTGAAACACATTTCAGAAATGCTGGAGCCCTTTGCTGGGTTACTGGGACACGGGAAAGAAAAACAGAATTTATGTTTACCTGATAAATTACTTTCTCCAACGGTGTGTCCGGTCCACGGCGTCATCCTTACTTGTGGGATATTCTCTTCCCCAACAGGAAATGGCAAAGAGCCCAGCAAAGCTGGTCACATGATCCCTCCTAGGCTCCGCCTTCCCCAGTCATGTGACCGACGTAAAGGAGGAATATTTGCATAGGAGAAACCATATGATACCGTGGTGACTGTAGTTAAAGAAAATAAATTATCAGACCTGATTAAAAAACCAGGGCGGGCCGTGGACCGGAACACACCGTTGGAGAAAGAAATTTATCAGGTAAACATAAATTCTGTTTTCTCCAACATAGGTGTGTCCGGTCCACGGCGTCATCCTTACTTGTGGGAACCAATACCAAAGCTTTAGGACACGGATGAAGGGAGGGAGCAAATCAGGTCACACTAGATGGAAGGCACCACGGCTTGCAAAACCTTTCTCCCAAAAATAGCCTCAGAAGAAGCAAAAGTATCAAACTTGTAAAATTTAGTAAAAGTGTGCAGTGAAGACCAAGTCGCTGCTTACATATCTGATCAACAGAAGCCTCGTTCTTGAAGGCCCATGTGGAAGCCACAGCCCTAGTGAATGAGCTGTGATTCTTTCAGGAGGCTGCCGTCCGGCAGTCTCATAAGCCAATCTGATGATGCTTTTAATCCAAAAAGAGAGAGAGGTAGAAGTTGCTTTTTGACCTCTCCTTTTACCAGAATAAACAACCAAACAAGGAAGATGTTTGTCTAAAATCCTTTGTAGCATCTAAATAGAATTTTAGAGCACGAACAACATCCAAATTGTGCAACAAAACGTTCCTTCTTTGGAAACTGGATTCGGACACAAAGAAGGCACGACTATCTCCTGGTTAATGTTTTTGTTAGAAACAACTTTCGGAAGAAAACCAGGTTTAGTACGTAAAACCACCTTATCTGCATGGAACACCAGATAAGGAGGAGAACACTGCAGAGCAGATAATTCTGAAACTCTTCTCGCAGAAGAAATTGCAACCAAAAACAAAACTTTCCAAGATAATAACTTAATATCAACGGAATGTAAGGGTTCCAACGGAACCCCCTGAAGAACTGAAAGAACTAAATTGAGACTCCAAGGAGGAGTCAAAGGTTTGTAAACAGGCTTGATTCTAACCAGAGCCTGAACAAAGGCTTGAACATCTGGCACAGCTGCCAGCTTTTTGTGAAGTAACACAGACAAGGCAGAAATCTGTCCCCTTCAAGGAACTTGCAGATAATCCTTTCTCCAAACCTTCTTGAAGAAAGGATAGAATCTTAGGAATTTTTACCTTGTCCCAAGGGAATCCTTTAGATTCACACCAACAGATATATTTTTTCCATATTTTGTGGTAAATTTTTCTAGTTACAGGCTTTCTGGCCTGAACAAGAGTATCAATGACAGAATCTGAGAACCCTCGCTTTGATAAGATCAAGCGTTCAATCTCCAAGCAGTCAGTTGGAGTGAGACCAGATTCAGATGTTCGAACGGACCTTGAACAAGAAGGTCTCGTCTCAAAGGTAGCTTCCATGGTGGAGCCGATGACATATTCACCAGGTCTGCATACCAAGTCCTGCGTGGCCACGCAGGAGCTATCAAGATCACCGATGCCCTCTCCTGATTGATCCTGGCTACCAGCCTGGGGATGAGAGGAAACGGCGGGAATACATAAGCTAGTTTGAAGGTCCAAGGTGCTACTAGTGCATCTACTAGATTCGCCTTGGGATCCCTGGATCTGGACCCGTAGCAAGGAACCTTGAAGTTCTGACGAGAGGCCATCAGATCCATGTCTGGAATGCCCCACAATTGAGTAATTTGGGCAAAGATTTCCGGATGGAGTTCCCACACCCCCGGATGAAATGTCTGACGACTCAGAAAATCCGCTTCCCAATTTTCCACTCCTGGGATGTGGATTGCAGACAAGTGGCAGGAGTGAGTCTCCGCCCATTGAATGATTTTGGTCACTTCTTCCATCGCCAGGGAACCCCTTGTTCCCCCCTGATGGTTGATGTACGCAACAGTCATGTTGTCTGATTGAAACCGTATGAACTTGGCCCTTGCTAGCTGAGGCCAAGCCTTGAGAGCATTGAATATCGCTCTCAGTTCCAGAATATTTATCGGGAGAAGAGATTCTTCCCGAGACCAAAGACCCTGAGCTTTCAGGGGTCCCCAGACCGCGCCCCAGCCCACCAGACTGGCGTCGGTCGTGACAATGACCCACTCTGGTCTGCGGAAGCTCATCCCCTGTGACAGGTTGTCCAGGGACAGCCACCAACGGAGTGAATCTCTGGTCCTCTGATCTACTTGTATCGTCGGAGACAAGTCTGTATAGTCCCCATTCCACTGACTGAGCATGCACAGTTGTAATGGTCTTAGATGAATTCGCGCAAAAGGAACTATGTCCATTGCCGCTACCATCAAACCTATTACTTCCATGCACTGCGCTATGGAAGGAAGAGGAACAGAATGAAGTATTTGACAAGAGTTTAGAAGTTTTGATTTTCTGGCCTCTGTCAGAAAAATCCTCATTTCTAAGGAGTCTATTATTGTTCCCAAGAAGGGAACCCTTGTTGACGGAGATAGAGAACTTTTTTCTACGTTCACTTTCCACCCGTGAGATCTGAGAAAGGCCAGGACAATGTCCGTGTGAGCCTTTGCTAGAGGAAGGGACGACGCTTGAATCAGAATGTCGTCCAAGTAAGGTACTACTGCAATGCCCCTTGGTCTTAGCACCGCTAGAAGGGACCCTAGTACCTTTGTGAAAATCCTTGGAGCAGTGGCTAATCCGAACGGAAGTGCCACAAACTGGTAATGCTTGTCCAGGAATGCGAACCTTAGGAACCGATGATGTTCCTTGTGGATAGGAATATGTAGATACGCATCCTTTAAATCCACCGTGGTCATGAATTGACCTTCCTGGATGGAAGGAAGAATTGTTCGAATGGTTTCCATTTTGAACGATGGAACCTTGAGAAACTTGTTTAGGATCTTGAGATCTAAGATTAGTCTGAATGTTCCCTCTTTTTTGGGAACTACGAACAGATTGGAGTAGAACCCCATCCCTTGTTCTCCTAAAGGAACAGGATGAATCACTCCCATTTTTAACAGGTCTTCTACACAATGTAAGAATGCCTGTCTTTTTTGTGGTCTGAAGACAATTGAGACCTGTGGAACCTCCCCCTTGGGGGAAGCCCTTGAATTCCAGAAGATAACCTTGGGAGACTATTTCTAGTGCCCAAGGATCCAGAACATCTCTTGCCCAAGCCTGAGCGAAGAGAGAGAGTCTGCCCCCCCACCAGATCCGGTCCCGGATCGGGGGCCAACATCTCATGCCGTCTTGGTAGCAGTGGCAGGTTTCTTGCCCTGCTTTCCTTTGTTCCAGCCTTGCATTGGTCTCCAGGCTGGCTTGGCTTGAGAAGTATTACCCTCTTGCTTAGAGGACGTAGCACTTGGGGCTGGTCCGTTTCTGCGAAAGGGACGAAAATTAGGTTTATTTTTGGCCTTGAAAGACCTATCCTGAGGAAGGGCGTGGCCCTTGCCCCAGTGATATCAGAGATAATCTCTTTCAAGTCAGGGCCAAACAGCGTTTTCCCCTTGAAAGGAATGTTAAGCAATTTGTTCTTGGAAGACGCATCCGCTGACCAAGATTTTAACCAAAGCGCTCTGCGCGCCACAATAGCAAAAACAGAATTTTTCGCCGCTAACCTAGCCAATTGCAAAGTTGGCGTCTAGGGTGAAAGAATTAGCCAATTTGAGAGCATGAATTTCTGTCCATAATCTCCTCATAAGAAGAATTATTATTGAGCGCCTTTTCTAGCTCATCGAACCAGAAACACGCTGCTGTAGTGACAGGAACAATGCATGAAATTGGTTGTAGAAGGTAACCTTGCTGAACAAACATCTTTTTAAGCAAACCTTCTAATTTTTTATCCATAGGATCTTTGAAAGCACAACTATCTTCTAATGGGTATAGTGGTGCGTTTGTTTAGAGTAGAAAACCGCCGCCCCCTCGACCTTGGGGACTGTCTGCATAAGTCCTTTCTGGGGGTCGACCATAGGAAACAATTTTTTTAAATATGGGGGGAGGGGCGAAAGGTATACCGGGCCCTTTCCCATTCTTTATTTACAATGTCCGCCACCCGCTTGGGTATAGGAAAAGCTTTCGGGGAGGCCCCGGGACCCTCTAGGAACTTGTCCATTTTACATAGTTTCTCTGGAATGACCAAATTCTCACAATCATCCAGAGTGGATAACACCTCCTTAAGCAGGGCGCGGAGATGTTCCAATTTAAATTTAATGTAATCACATCAGGTTCAGCTTGTTGAGAAATTTTCCCTGAATCTGAAATTTTCTCCCTCAGACAAAACCTCCCTGGCCCCCCTCAGACTGGTGTAGGGGCACCTTCAGAAACCAATATCATCAGCGTCCTCATGCTCTTCAGTATTTTCTAAAACAGAGCAGTCGCGCTTTCGCTGATAAGTGGGCATTTTGGCTAAAATGTTTTTGATAGAATTATCCATTACAGCCGTTAATTGTTGCATAGTAAGGAGTATTGGCGCGCTAGATGTACTAGGGGCCTCCCTGTGTGGGCAAGACTGGTGTAGACGAAGGAGGGGATGATGCAGTACCATGCTTACTCCCCTCACTTGAGGAATCATCTTGGGCATCATTTTCTCTAAATTTTGTGTCACATAAATCACATCTATTTAAATGAGAAGGAAACCTTGGCTTCCCCACATTCAGAACACAGTCTATCTGGTAGTTCAGACATGTTAACAGGCAAAAACTTGATAACAAAGTACAAAAAACGTTTTAAAATAAACGTTACTGTCACTTTAAATTTTAAACTGAACACACTTTATTACTGCAATTGCGAAAAAGTATGAAGGAATTGTTCAAAATTCACCAAAATTTCACCACAGTGTCTTAAAGCCTTAAAAGTATTGCACACCAAATTTGGAAGCTTTAACCCTTAAAATAACGGAACCGGAGCAGTTTTTATATTTAACCCCTTTACAGTCCCTGGTATCTGCTTTGCTGAGACCCAACCTAAGCCCAAAGGGGAATACGATACCAAATGACGCCTTCAGAAAGTCTTTTCTATGTATCAGAGCTCCTCACACATGCATCTGCATGTCATGCTTCTCAAAAAACAAGTGCGCAATAGAGGCGCGAAAATGAGACTCTGCCTGTGATTAGGGAAAGCCCCTAGAGAATAAGGTGTCCAATACAGTGCCTGCCGGTTATTTTACATAATTCCCAAGATTAAAATAATTCCTCAAGGCTATGGAGTATAAAATATGTTTATATATAAATCGATTTAGCCCAGAAAATGTCTACAGTCTTAAAAAGCCCTTGTGAAGCCCTTTTTTTTCCTTTCTGTAATAAAAATGGCTTACCGGATCCCATAGGGAAAATGACAGCTTCCAGCATTACATCGTCTTGTTAGAATGTGTCATACCTCAAGCAGCAAAAGTCTGCTCACTGTTCCCCCAACTGAAGTTAATTCCTCTCAACAGTCCTGTGTGGAAACAGCCATCGATTTTAGTAACGGTTGCTAAAATCATTTTCCTCTTACAAACAGAAATCTTCATCTCTTTCTGTTTCAGAGTAAATAGTACATACCAGCACTATTTAAAATAACAAACTCTTGATTGAATAATAAAAACTACAGTTAAACACTAAAAAACTCTAAGCCATCTCCGTGGAGATGTTGCCTGTACAACGGCAAAGAGAATGACTGGGGGAAGGCGGAGCCTAGGAGGGATCATGTGACCAGCTTTGCTGGGCTCTTTGCCATTTCCTGTTGGGGAAGAGAATATCCCACAAGTAAGGATGACGCCGTGGACCGGACACACCTATGTTGGAGAAAAAAATCTCTTTGCAGGAGGCCTTAACTTGAAGCCAATTCTGTACCTTTCTGAAACAATGTTCTGAAACCAGAGATTGTGAACGGAATTGATCCAAATTTCTTTGAAGAAAACGTAATCTGCCCCATACCAGCTGAGCTGGAATGAGGGCCGCACCTTCATGGGTACTTAGGAGCTGGCTTGGGGTTTCTATAAGGCTTGGATATATTCCCAACTGGAAATGGGTTCCAAACTGATACCGCTCCTGAGGATGAAGGATCAGGCTTTTGTTCCTTGTTGTGAGGGAAAGGAACGAAAACGATTATTAGACCTAAATTTACCTTAGATTTTTTATCCTTTGGTAAAAAAGTTCCCTTCCCTCCAGTAACAGTTGAGATAATAGAATCCAACTGAGAACCGAATAATTTATTACCCTGGAAAGAAAGGGATAGCAAAGTAGACTTAGAAGACATATCAGCTTTCCAAGTTTTAAGCCATAAAGCTCTTCTAGCTAAAATAGCTAGAGACATATACCTGACATCAACTCTAATGATATCAAAGATGGTATCACAAATAAAATTATTAGCATGTTATAGAATAATAATAATGCTATAAAATTATGATCTGTTACTTGTTGCGCTAAAGCTTCTAACCAAAAAGTTGAAGCTGCAGCAACATCCGCTAAAAAATATAGCAGGAGTAGAGACAGCCCCCATTAACCTTAGGGATTTTTGTCTCAAAACTCTAATCTGTCAGATGGCACAGAATATAATTGCTTAAAACGTTTTAGGAGTAAATGAATTACCCAAATTATTCCATTCCCTGGAAATTACTTCAGAAATAGCATCAGGGAGAGAAAACACTTTTGGAATAACTACAGGAGATTTAAAAACCTTATTTAAACGTTTAGATTTAGTATCAAGAGGACCAGAATCCTCTATTTCTAATGCAATTAAGACTTCTTTAAGTAAAGAACGAATAAATTCCATCTTGAACAAATACGAAGATTTATCAGCATCAACCTCTGAGACAGAAACCTCTGAACCAGAAGAACCATTATCAGTATTAGAATGATGATGTTCATTTAAAAATTCATCTGAAAAAAAGAGAAGTTTTAAAAGACTTATGTATACTAGAAGGAGAAATAACAGACATAGCCTTCTTAATGGATTTAAAAATAAAATCTCTTATGTTATCAGGAACACTCTGAGAATTAGATGTTGACGGAACAGCAACAGGTAATGTAACAGTACTAAAGGAAATTTTATCTGCATTAACAAGTTTGTCATGACATGCAATACAAACAACAGCTGGAGAAACAGATACCAAAAGTTTATAGCAGATACACTTAGCTTGGTAGCTCCAGCAACCGGGCAGCGATTTTCCTGAAGTATCTTCTGACTCGGTTTGCAACGTGGAACATCTTGCAATATGTAATAGAAAAAACATATAAAGCAAAATTGATCAAATTCCTTAAATGACAGTTTCAGGAATGGGAAAAAATGCCAGTGAACAAGCTTCTAGCAACCAGAAGCAATAAATAATGAGACTTAAATAATGTGGAGACAAAAATGACGCCCATATTTTTTAGCGCCAAATAAGACGCCCACATTATTTGGCGCCTAAAATGCTTTTGGCGCCAAAAATGACGCACATAAGGAACGCCGACACTTTTGACGCAAAAAAACGTCAAAAAATGACGCAACTTCCGGCGACACGTATGACGCCGGAAACAGAAAAAAAATTTTTGTGCCAAAAAAGTCCGCGCCAAGAATGACGCAATAAAAAGAAGCATTTTCAGCCCCCGCGAGCTTAACAGCCCACAGGGAAAAAGTCAAATTTTTTAAGGTAAGAAAAAATGATTGATTCAAATGCATTATCCCAAATATGAACTGACTGTCTGAAAATAAGGAATGTTGAACATCCTGAGTCAAGGCAAATAAATGTTTGAATACATATATTTAGAACTTTATAAAAAAGTGCCTAACCATAGCTTAGAGTGTCACAGAAAATAAGCTTACTTACTTACCCCAGGACACTCATCTACATGTTGTAGAAAGCCAAACCAGTACTGAAACGAAAATCAGCAGAGGTAATGGTATATATATATATATAAGAGTATATCGTCGATCTGAAAAGGGAGGTAAGAGATGAATCTCTACGACCGATAACAGAGAACCTATGAAATAGACCCCGTAGAAGGAGATCATTGCATTCAAATAGGCAATACTCTCCTCACATCCCTCTGACATTCACTGCACGCTGAGAGGAAAACCGGGCTCAACCTGCTGCGGAGCGCATATCAACGTAGAATCTAGCACAAACTTACTTCACCACCTCCATAGGAGGCAAAGTTTGTAAAACTGATTTGTGGGTGTGGTGAGGGGTGTATTTATAGGCATTTTAAGGTTTGGGAAACTTTGCCCCTCCTGGTAGGTATGTATATCACATACGTCACTAGCTCATGGACTCTTGCTAATTACATGAAAGAAATAAGATAAGGAGAATCACATTGTAATGCCGAAAGCTCAGAAACTCTGCAAGCGGAAGAAATAGTAACAAAAAATAAAACTCTCCAAGATAATAACTTATCTATAAAATGCATAGGTTCAAACGGAACCCCTTGAACATTAAGAACTAAATTCAAACTTCAAGGAGAAGCAATTGGTCTAAACACAGGCCGGATTCTAGTCAGAGCCTGACAAAAAGGATAGAACATCCGGAACAGCTGCCAGACGTTTGTTGGAAAAAAAAAATTAGACAAAGCAGAAATCTGTCCCGTTAAGGAACTGCTGACAACCCTTTCTCCGATACTCCTTGGAGAGAAGACAAAATCCTGGGAATCCTAACCCTACTCCATGAGTAGCCCTTGGATTCGCACCAATAAAAGATATTTACGCCATATCTTACGGTAAATCTACCTAGTAACAGGCTTACGTGCCTGAATCAAAGTATCAATGACCGAATCAGAGAACCCACGCTTAGATAAAATCAAGCGTTCAATCTCCAAGCAGTTAGCTGCAGAGAAACTAGATTCGGATGATGGAAGGTTCCCTGAATTAGATGGTCTTTCCTGAATGCAAGCGTCCACAGAGGCTGAAATGACATGTCCACCAGATCGACATACCAAGTCCTGCAAGGCCATGCCGGAGCAATAAGGATCACCGAAACCCTCTCCTGTTTGACTCTAGCAATCACCCGGAGAAGGAGAGCAAATGGAGGGAACACATAAGTAAGGTTGAAAGACCAAGGCACTGCCAAGGCATCAGTTCGGCCTGGAGATCCCTGAACCTGGACCCGTATCTTAGAAGCTTTGCATTCTGACGAGATGCCATAAGATCCAACTCCGGACTGCCCCATCTGAGAATCAGATTGGCAAATACCTCCGGACAGAGTTCCCATTCCCCCGGATGAAAAGTCTGTCTGCTCAGAAAATCCGCTTCCCAGTTTCCTGGAATGCGGATTGCCGACAGATAAGAGTGAGCCTCCGCCCACTGAATTATCTTGGCTACTTCGGTCATCGCAAAGGAACTCCCTGTTCCTCCCTGATTGATGTAAGCAACAGTCGTAATGTTGTCCGACTGGAATCTGAGGAATTTGACCGAAGCCAACTGAGGCCAAACCTGAAGCGCATTGAATAGTGCACTCAACTCTAGGATATTTATGGGAAGTAGAGATTCTGATCGAGTCCATACACACAGACCTCAGGGAGTTCCACTGCTCCCCATCCTATCAGACTGGCGTCCGTTGTCAATATCACCTATGAAGATCTGCGGAAGCATGTCCCCTGGGACACATGATCCAGCGACAACCACCATAGATGAGAGTCTGTCTCCTGATCCAGATCTAATTGAGGAGACAAATTTGCATAATCTCCATACCACTGTCTGAGCATGCCCAGTTGCAGAGATCTGAGATGAAAACTAGCAAACCGAGTGATGTCCATTGCCGCCACCATCAATCCAAGTGCCTCCATGCACTGAGCCACTGACGGCCGGGGATTGAACTGAAGGGTCCGGCATGTATTCAGAATCTTTAACTGACTGCCATCAAAAGGAGCTTCATGGATAGACAGTCGATTAGAGTTCCCAAGGAGGGAACTCTTGTCTGTGGAACTCACAAACTTTTTCTAGATTTGCTTTCCACCCGTGAGTCCTTAGAAAGGACAGAACAATGTCGGTATGAGACTTTGTTAGCTGATAAGACGCCTGGATCCGAATACCGTCCTGAGAAGGCGTCACTGCAATACCCTGCGGCCAGAGAACCGCCAGCAGAGACCCCAGAACCTTTGTGAAAATTCTGGGAGTCGTGGCCAGACCAAAGGGAAGGGCCACCAACTGAAAAAGTTTGTCAAGAAAGGCAAACCACAGGAACTTGAGACGATCTCCGTGGATAGGAACATGAAGATATGTATCCTTCAAAATCACGGTAGTCATAAATTGATCCTCCAGGATCATTGGAAGAATGGTACGAATAGTTTCCATCTTGAAGCATGGAACTCTGGGAAACTTGTTTAGACTCTTGCGGTCTAAAATAGATCGGGACTTACCCTCTTATTTGGGAACTACAAAGATTTCAATAAAACCCTTGTCCCTACTCCTGTATTGGAACAGGACATATGACTCCCATGGAAGAGAGATCTCATACCTAGTGTAAGAACGTCTCTCTCCTTATCTGATCTACAGACAATCAAGAAAGATAAAAACCTTCCACTGCGGGAAGAATGTCTGATTCCAGCTGGTATCTCTGAGACACAATTTTTAACGCCTAGGGATCCCGAACATCTCTCATCTAAGCCTGGATGAAAAGGACAGTCTGCCCCCCACTGGAACGATCCCGGACCGGGGGCCAACCCTTCATGCTGACTAGGGAGCAGCAGCAGGCTTCTTAAACTGTTTACCCTTGTTCCAAAACTGGTTTGGTCTCCAGGCTGATTTGGATTGCAAATAGGTACCTTCGTGTTCAGAAGAAGAGGAAGGGTGGGGGGGGACCCTAAAGTTTCGAAAGACACGAAAATTACTCTGTCGCCCCCTCTGTTTGGAGTTCTTACCCTGAGGGAGGAAATGTATCCCTTACCTCCCAGGATGTCAGAAACAATTTCCCTCAAGTCAGGCCCAAACAGGGTCTTCCCCCTGTAAGGAATAGCCAAAAGCTTAGAATTAGATGGCACATCCGCAGACTAATTTTTTAACCATAAGGCTATGCGCGCAAAGATGGAAATACTGAACTCTTAGCCGCCAAATTTTTCTCCCAAAGAAGTCTCATTCAAGAGATTCGTCCAGGGTATCAAGCCAAAAAGCAGCCACAGTCGTAACCGTGACGAAGCAGACCGCCGGTTGTAAAAACAACCCCTGATGAACATAAAGCTTCTTAAGGAAACCCTCTAATTTTTTTAATCATAAGGTCCTTGAAGGTACAACTATCCCTGCTAGATATAGTAGACTGAAAGCAACCATTATAGGATACAACCTCCTGTAAACGGGAGAATGGAACACCTGGTGAAGGTGAAAATCAGCAGCTGCTGGATTAAACTCCCCACCCTCTGACTGCTAGGTGGCTTAGCCATCTACCACTAGAGCTTTCTGCCATAAAAAAAAGATTAAAAAAAAGAAATGTTTTAATATAAAGTAACATTAAAATTCACTTTATTTCTGTGTCAGAAAAAATCCAAGTAGCATGTTAACCTTGCTGGAAATAGACATTGCAAATAACACTAAAGCAATCATGTCTTGTACAAACAATCCATAGGAAATTGCAAGGAACCACAGAGCACCGCATGTGGATCAGAAAAACTTATCCGATGGGTGCACTTGTTTCATTTTAAACACAAGCTGCATCATACTGATTGCTAGGTGACTTTAGTAAGCATCTACAATACATTAAAAAAAGGGAACTTCAACAACTGAACTGTCTTTTTAAGGACAAAAAAGAACGGTATTGTTATTCCCATTTGAGCCCTATCAAATGAAAACTGCTACTGTCACTTTAAATGTGAAGAGGTACCGTACATTTGTAACATTGACAGTAAATAGGGCCTATTAACATAAATCACTTTATTACTTTGTTGTGCAAAAATTTTGACAGGCAACGTATATCCCCAGAGAGCACACTGAGAAACTTGTGTAACCTGTCGCTCTGAATGGATAACATTAGTGAAACAAAAAAAAGGGTGCGCAATTGTCTACTGAGAGACGTAGCATCGCCAAGCTCCGCCCATTGTGGGCGTAACAGGTCAGCACTCCCGAGCGGCAACTTTAGATGAAAAAATTGAGCCGTTCCACAATTGAGCCGTGGACAAAGATCAGCCTCAACGTGTTTAGGCTATCTGTATTAGGGCAGATTAATAAAAATATATATATATATATATATATATATATATATATATATATATATATATATATATATATATATATATATATATATATATATATATATATATAAAATATAGCTCAGGTCTGGTTAAACTGATTAATTTAAGCTTGCTTGGCTTTGCGGCAACACAAGAGGACAGCTCCACCTACTGGCTATTTTAATAAATGCACTGCTTTTCAATAGCAGTCACATGACTGGAAAAAAAGGTTGTTATTCTGAAACGGTGTATATTGAACCGTTGTAAAACAAGGGCCACCTCAGATGCTTTTTTTGCTGAAGAGATTGATCTGGTCTAGGCTACACCCCATCACAAAGCAGCACTCATAGGCACTACTTTAAAAATAATAAACTCTTGATTGAAGAAACTAAACACCTCACTTTGCCAGCTCCTATCTTACTAACACAGGCAAAGAGAATGACTGGAGTGGGAGGGAAGGGAGGAGCTATATATACAGCTCTGCTGTGGTGCTCTTTGCCTCCTCCTGCTGACCAGGCGGCGATATCCCATAAGTAAGGATGAAATCCGTGGACTCATCGTATCTTGTAAAAGAAATGAGGTGTGCCTGTGTTGGAATTCAACAGAGCGGAATGGAATGGCTGCCATACATGTAGGGATGCTGATTTTAAAAAAAGAATTTGAAGTGGTCTGTTATTTTTTCCCCAAAGCTCTTTATATACACACACTAAATATAGAATGTATATTAAATATGAAAGGTTTAAGCATAAAAGCACAAGTCAAAATTGGGTGTTTCATACCTGTGGGAGTCCAGGGGAAGGGGCAGTGGGGGGTCCTCCTATAGGTTGTGTGGCTTTGCTCATCTCATGTGCTGCTGCATAAGGTCCCCTTTTGTTCCTGTGTATTCAGAAAAGAGAGATATAAACATAGCCTGGTTAAAGTGTGATCCAATCTTCCCTTGATAGAATATTTTAACAAGTTACTGAAGCTATCCCTATGCAGAAAAAGATTGCATTATTTAACAAACTGATTTAATGATAATTTGTACAAGAGATGGGGTAAGATAGAAAATAAAGAGTGCTTTACTACAGAAAATGTATAAGAACAAGATATGCCCTAGGGCAGAAGTGTGGCAGGCAATGGAAAAGTGACCTTCAAGTACTCCCTCGATAATTATTTTCTAATGCTAACAGATATAAGAACCCACCCAGAGCCAGAGAACACTAGAGAAAGGCATTGTACTCAGAAGGCTCTATCCCCTGCAGTAACAAACCCAGAGGAGGACAGAAGGGGGGAAAGAAAAAAAAGGTTTAAATATTACTTATTCAAGGCATTCAGCACACAAAAACACACCACTCATAGAATTGTACCCCTGGAACCTAATTTTTCTGATAATTATTTATTATAATTTATATTTATAATTTATTTTTATAATTTATTTTTATAATTTTTATTATTATTATACACTTATAGAAAAAAATGCAAAGAGCTGCCCAGTTATCTCCCTTGCTTCAATTTTTAGTGGGGGGCACAGGACATATAACAAACGTTATCTAGAGAACCAATAAGGATTTTAAATTTGATTATCAACTGTCACATTTAAAACAAAGCCCCATTAAAAGCATGTGATTTACAGATCAGATATTGTACAATAAATTATTTAATGGTATATAAAATAAAAAAATAAAAAAAAGTGTGTCCTACAAGCATATCATTCCCCAATATAAATGTTTTATGTATTCTACACAAAAAAAGGCAGGATGTGAGAACACTCATCTAAGAATAGAGTACATAAAAAATTACACCAAGTATTATGAGCTATTGTTTAGAGGCAGACTACAGCTGTAAATAGTGGTGAAAATGAGTTTGCAGCAGATTATACAGGACGTTATATAAATATGTATAGATATACATACCTGTGTATATACGAGTGTGTTTGAAATACATATGAGAATCCCACATTTACATGTACACTAAAAGAATATTAAGGAGACAAAACCCAACTATATACACACAGCAATCAGTTGCCTTCTACTTCCGTCCAAATTGAAGTTTGCAATACAGTATTTTTAACAAACAGTTTAGGCCTCACTGATAGCATGAAACCTTATATGAGACTGCCTATTTCCCTCCCCCAAGCCAACAGGTTAGAACCATGCACTACAAAATGATAACACTTGGGAGGGGGCAGCAATGCATATGAATTGGGCAGCAGGATGTGCACAGATGGCTTCTACATCCCATTCCCAAAAACAAACAGGGTGTGAAAAATCTCCCACTTCATGCTGCAACAGGCTAAGCACAGCCCCCTGCCAAAGAACCCTATACCTTGCAAGACTTCCCATCTTAAAAAAATAAAACCTAAATAAAATACACAGACCTTACAGTGCCCCTTCTCTCTGCAGCAGAAGAACTTCGCTATCACAAGGATCTAGTTACAATTAAAGAACAAAACCGCAAATACAGCAATAAAATGGTTATTAGATTAAACAGCTACTAAGAGCAGACAGGCTGTATAAAGCAGAGGTAAAAAAGCATGCTTACTACAAAAATACCACTGATATAGAATTGATGCATGAGAATGAAATAATTAGGCGCAAGGTCAGACATAGCAGCTGGGCTCCACTGATAAAATACCATGGTGCAATTTAAGGGGTATTAAACACTAAATTGTAAGAATATTAATTCAAAGATTGGAGATAATATATAACATTCAGGTGTATTTTTATTTGTTTTATTACTTTAAATATTTAATATAAAAATGTAACATTCTAGTATCTTTAAAGTGATGGAGCTGCCATGTTTCCTTTATCTTGACTTCTCTGCTGAGGCCAATAAGGAATAGTTATTAATGAATGAGTATGAATGAGTATGAATGAGTTATTAATGAGTGAGGTAACAATTGCAATGTGGAATATAGACTTAGTTATGTCTTGTGTCTGCAATTCTCGGAGGGAAATAATAAAAAGGTATCCATTTTATTTTTTCTATGAAGCCTAAGACAGACATATCAAAAGGGACACTCATCGGGGGGGCGGAGCTAACCGCTGAGCAGAGTGGACGTGCAGGCAGAGAGCTCCTGTCTCACAACTTTTATAAAAAGATAAGTCCTCTATATATATTAATTTGGACAATTTGACCAGCCCTCTGGGGCATTCAACATAGCTGGGTTGCTTTTACCCCACAAACTATTCTTTACAGTGGCCCCAGAGAAGCCGAAAGTGGATTAATGAGCCGCCAGCTTTGCAGTTCGTGAACTGCCTAGCCCTACTCTAAGCCTGCTACCTATTGAACTCCGGAGGGTCGGGGATCCGCTCCGGAGCGGCTGTAAGCGGAGCAGTGAAAACTAGTGCCGAAAGGCGTACTGAGTTGGCAACCCGTTACGTGCAGCTCATATTGGCTTGCCTGACCCTAGTACACTAGACGCTGCACAGCCCAGACCAGCATCTACACGTCTAAAGGACGCCCCACTTGCCTCACCTCTCTCGGACCTTGCGTTCTAGCACCACTTAGCAGCCGTATAGCCCAAAGGGCTTCAACATCCTTTTTATGCCATGCACAAGTGTTGAATACACTAGAGGGAATCCTGTGATTCAGGGTGTCATATTTGGGCCGCCACCCCTCTTAGTTGAAAACCCAGTACTGCTCAATACATACTGATCGCCTCTATACAATACCGGTGCTTGCCGACGACACTCGCTGAGACTCACACTAAAAGTTTATGCCACAACAGGCTTAATATAGCAGAAAAATATTCTAGAGAGGCCTTGGAGAGTGTTCTCACTCTAATCATTAGACTGCCATACATAAAATTCAGGGTGTAGTTTTTACTATCCTAACTGCCCTATGTGAACATAAAGGTCACCTCAATATCAACCAGAAGGGCCCCTGGGACTTGTCAGTTTATAACAAGGCTGAATGTCCCTGAAATTTTACATTCAGGGTGTAGTGTTGTCAACCTAACTTGCATTTTCTATTTACAGGGTCCACCTTGTCATGCAAGCACACTTAACATTAGCCTAACATTTTGGCTTAGCTCTCAACAATGTAAGCATTGTATTATTATTGCATTATCTTTTAATACATACTGTACTTGTCTTGCATATAGATACCCTGCAACTTGTACATATGCTTAAAGGGTTAAGGACCTAACTTTATTTACTACAACACTAGTTCCCTAGCATTACTAGACACCCTCACACACATATACCCCTCGTTTAGGGTATCAGAATCTATAAAGTCCTACAAGACACCATCTGTCTCTGAGACACATAATAAGTTTCAGCATTTAACTACTCAGGCCCAAACTTCCACGCATACCATAACACTTCACTTACCCCTCACTTTATACTTTTAGTTACACCCACAACTCTTTTTTAAATTTAGGGTCACACTTTGACGTTACCCTCTACTCACAGAATCTAGAAGTAGCTCTTGGATTCTTGGGTATATTAATATCAACTAGGATCTAGACCTCCCCCTTGGGCATTACACCGCTTCCTAGCACACCCTAACAGTAGGGCTAATTATTAGCATTAACCCCGGTCCAGCTAGTCTGGACTGGTCACTTCCCCTATCCTTTTTCCCTTCTACACAGCTGTATCCCATATACCTGAGGTGCAGGGGGTTTACAAATTAAGCCTACTTCCTGTCGTTGAGATGTGCCATCCATGGGTCTTTTTGACAGATAACTCAATAAAAATGTTTTAAATCCTATAGGGCGACAACCAACCCTGCTCCGCAACTAGAACAAATGTAAGAAGGGTTAGTAAATTTTACTTATAAGTGTTTTACTCTCTCAGGTTGACTCTTTGCTTGATACTTGCAACTAACCTTTGATTTACAGCTTAACCTTATAGCCTTTCCACTATGCCTCACGATTCCAGGAGACAAGGGAAGACCCCCACTATCACCAAAAAAACTGTCTATGACCAATTTACTCAATCTGGAAAGGAAACTAATTTAGTTCCCAATGAGGAGTTAAGCGACCATGAATCGCTTGATGCTGAATCTCACTCGAGTATGCACTCAGAAGCGCCATCACACCATTATATTACAAAGTCAACTCTACAACAGATGTTGGCCAACCAGACACGATCTATTACTCAGGAAATCCAACACTCCTCTGCGGAACTGAAAATGGAAATCTTGCAGATTGGGGAAAGTGTCGAAGCACTGGAGCAAAAGCAAGATGATCTGGTAGTAGATCAGACAAACCTGCTAACTTACTCTGAAACCCTGGCAGACCAGATGACTCAACTTGAATTTAAAATGGCGGACATAGAAGACAGATCACTCAGAAATAATATTCGGTTTAGAGGCATCCCAGAGACTGTAGAGACCGCTGACCTACAGTCTTTCTTGAGGGAGCCGTTTGAGGAACTTGTGGGCTCCCCGGAAAGGGTTAACTGATACGATGGAGAGAGTCCACAGAGCTTTAAGATCGAGATCTGTTCTGGCCGAAAAGCCACGAGATGTATTCGTTTGCTTCCACAGTTATATTTATAAAGATAAACTGATGCAAGCAGCCTTCAAAAGACCAACTTTGCCAGAGGACATACAACTCCTGCCTGATTTATCGGCTCATACACTACAGTACCGTAAAACTTTCCAACCACTCACCTCAGCCCTCAGGAAAGCCAATATCAAATATCGATGGGGACACCCCACAAATCTGGTGGTTACAAGAAATAATCAAAGCCACCATTCCTAAGGGCATGACTCTTCTCACCACCTGGGGTCTCCACTCAGACCAACCTCCAATGCTACAGCCTACCTACCCAAATTTGAGAGCCTCAGCTCCTGAATGGTCCATCAAGGAGCAAAGAGCTAAGAGACCTAAAACTAACCCACCTTAAACTCAGGAGTGGCTGCTTTCACCTAAAGTTTTTTCCTCTTTTCTTATCAAGTTGCTATCAAGCCTGGATAATTAACCTGCTTCAAGTTGAGTTCGGACGAGGCTTAAGTAAAAGTTTAAAATTTTGCGAGTAACCTGAAAGTTATATTGTATTTTTGCTCACCTCTTTCAATGCTAATTGTTTGATATACACTTTATATATTTGTTGTTACAATTTAGGTTAAGTTAACACTGCGGAGCAGGGTTAGCCCTGCTGACTTCTGCCTTTGTTCACTGTTCTCCCCCCCATAGTAAGCCCACGCTAGGGCTCCAACAAAGCAGACTATTTTCGCTAACCCCCTACCTTTACCTACTGCCTAACTTCCCCTATCACCTACCCTTTCCTACCCAATCTTTCTTAACCGGCTTGGATTCTCCCTTACAGTCTCCTATGCCCCCCCCCTTAAAATTTTGACTCATAATGTCAGGTTTAAACTCCCCACACAAGCGTAGCCTCTTGGCTAGATCGCTCAAATTCCATAACCCCGATGTGGCCTTCCTTCAAGAGATACATTGGTCCCTGGATAACTCTCCCTACTCAATATCTTAAGATTACACTGTTCCTGAATATACCTCCTTCCTAAAGAAGGCCAGGGGTACAGCAATCCTAATCCATAAAAGAATAGCATATGAACAAATTCAAGTCTTAAAAGACCCTCAATCTAGATTCCTAATTCTAACATGTAAACTGGACCATATTGACCATACTCTAGTTTGTATTTACCTTCCTAACGCACACCAACCCAGATACCTTAAACGGGTCTTACTTACAGTGGACCGAGTGAAGATAGGCAGAATCCTCCTGGCAGGGGACTTTAACATGACCTGGGACCCAACATTAGACAGGAAAAAAACTACCCACTCAAAGCTGCCCACTCCTTCCGCACAACTCTCCTATAAATTTAGACAAATTATTGCCCAATTTCACTATTACGACATATGGAGATCACTTCACCCTAGGAATAGGGATTACACTCACTTCTCACACCCTCATAAAACCTATTCTAGACTTGACTGTCTTTTGCTCAGCGGAAACCCTTGACCAAGTAAAATACTCTAATATTTCTCTATGCCCATGCTCTGACCACAACCTAGTTACAGTGACTTTCCGTTCAATAGAACAAAATAACACGAGACCCTCCTGGCGTCTTCCACACCACGTCCTCCAGGATGCTTCTTTTAAAGAAACTCTCAGAAAAGAGATTATATTTTATTCCCAATCTCATGACAACAAACAGGTTAGGGATGATACTCTCTGGGGGGCAGCAAAAGCCACTTTCAGGGGCCTTATAATCCAGAGACAAGCCTATTTTAAAAAAAACTTTCGGGCCTTCTCCTCTCTAGGTCTCATATTGAGCTACACCGACTAGAACGCCTTAATAGAAATACACCCTCGGACATTACCATAGCCCAAATCACAAAGATTAAAAACCATATTAATCAGCTTGAATTAAAGCATACCCAAGCCAACCTACTTAAGTTAAAGCAGATTTCCTACCATAAGAGTAACAAAGCTGACACACTTAGCTAATAAGCTTAAAAACAGAGCGAGCTCATCTAGAATTCATCATATTCAATCTGGAAA
Organism: Bombina bombina; assembly: GCF_027579735.1. Lineage (NCBI taxonomy): Eukaryota > Metazoa > Chordata > Amphibia > Anura > Bombinatoridae > Bombina > Bombina bombina. The sequence goes on along the minus strand of NC_069502.1, from coordinate 462,382,781 downwards.
CCAGATCTATCAAAAACCCTCAGAAATAGGTGCATGCTTTGAAAAATTCTACTCAAAACTATACAATTTGGAAAACACCCCAGGTCACTCACTAGCCCCAGTCGCTAACATTCGTTCCTTCTTGGACAATTTAAATCTCCCTTCACTGTCATTAGAGGATCAGGAAGCACTCTCATCCCCTTTTACACTCAAAGAAATCAAACATGTAATAACACATATGAAAACTTTTAAAACCCCGGGCCCAGATGGTTACTCGGCATCGTTCTATAAAACATATATAAATGAACTAGCTACATTTTGCCAGAGAATTTCTAGAAGCCACAGTTATAACTATCCCCAAACCACTAAAAGACCCTTCTCTTTGCTCCAATTACAGACCCATATCTTTGATAAACTTGGACGTTAAAATCTACGCTAAATTGTCCGCGATTCGTTTATCTAAATTATTACCGCAACAAACTTAGACCAAGTCGGGTTCATCCCAAACCGTGAGGGGCCGGACAACACTAAACGATTGTTAAACATCTGCACCGAATCTACTAGACTTAACATGCCATTCTCTGTAATCTCGTTAGATGTAGATAAGGCTTTTGACCGTGTAAGATGGTCCTATCTATAGAAGGTCCTTTGGATTTCCAGACCAAATTGTTAAAGTGATCCAGGCACTTTATTCAGCTCCTTCGGCGATAGTTAAGGGTCTACGATTCCTCCCCCCCCCCCTTTCCAATCTCCAACGGCACTAGACAGGGGTGCCTGCGATTGAACCGTTAGCTGAGCAAATCAGGCAAGACAAGAAAATAGATGGCATTCGTCTACATGGCACTATTCATAAAATAGCGCTATTTGCCGACGATATAACAATATTCTCCTCAGATCCCCTATCTTCATTCCCAAGGCTGAAGGTAATCCTAGAATCTTTTGGCCACATGTCCCTATATAAATTAAACTTAGACAAAACTGAAATCTTCACCTGGGGATTCCCTCAAGACACAGCTGACACCCTTAAAGCCCAGTATAGAGTCTGCTGTACCAATAACTACATATCACACCTAGGAGTTAAAATATCTAAATATCCCACAAATGATTAAAGAAAACTATTTACCGTTGCTGTCTGAGCTGCGCACTTTAAAAGATAAATGGGATTACACCTACATATCTTGGATAGGTAGGTTAACGGCCCTCCAAATGTCATTCTTGCCCAAAATTACTTATCTTTTTAGGTGCCTCCCATTCCGGATCCCAGGATACATCCTACATCAATTTCAGAGCGAATTCACAAAGTACATATGGCCACATAAACCCCCCCCCAGAGTAGCACATAAAATCCTTCAAAGTCCACTCCACAAGGGAGGGATTGCCTCCCCCTTGATACTACGATACTATGAAGGAGCGATGCTCACGCATATAGCACAATGGGCGCGAAAGAATCCACTAGTAAATGGAAAACCCTAGAACAAGCCTCCCTACCAAACCACATATATCTATCAGACTTGATCTGGATCCCTCCCCATGTACGGCGAACCTCGGAAATTAGTAATCCTATAATAAGAGAATGTCTCGTTCTATGGGACAAATTACGACATTACCCGCATGTTGCCCCACACCCCTCACCTATTACTCCTCTGACGGGTCTCCTCCGAGGCCTACCAGACTCCCACCCACATGGTTGGGCTCAAGTAGGTATTCAGACAGTATCAGACCTCTGGGCTACCTCCCCAACCCCGCGCTTCTTAACACTGGTTGAACTACAGACCGAACTAGCTCTTCCTAGACACGACTTATGAATATACAAGGTTTAGAAGCTTCCTTCTTAGCTGGGGATTTAAACCTGAACAACATCGACCTCGCACACTTTGGGAAATAACCTGGCAACAGGGAAACAAGTTACATAGACCCCTTTCAATCCATTATTCTCTAATAGGAAACTCAGATTCTGAGAACAAGCTTCCTCACCTACTTAAATGGGAATCATCCCTGAACATGACCATTTCCTCACAGACATGGCAACACGTAATATCCCTTACCAAGAAAGCCTTACACTGTGTTACCCTTTTTGAAACGTACTACAAACTCCTAACGCACTGGTATCTCACCCCCACTAGACTCAATAAAATATGGATCCTCTTCACCCTTGTGCTGGCGTAATTGTGGGAAAAAAGGAGACTCCTTACAAATATGGTGGGACTGCCCCATATTAAGGCCCCTATGGAATAGCTGTTTTCGAACATAAGCATAATGCTCCCCAAAACCCCCTCAAACGCCCTTCTCCACATTGGCATCCGCGATTTACCCAAACACCAAGCATATCTATGCATTTACTTGCTAACAGCTACTAAAGCGGCAATAGCCAAATCCTGGAAAACCACAACTCCCCCAAAATGGTTCTATATCTTAAACTACATGGCATATATCCATAGCATGGAGAAAAATGTCTTTTACACTTTAAATAACTCAAACCTATTTGAATTAGTGTGGGCAGACTGGCAAACTCAGTATGAAACTACTTGGTCCCCGAATACCGTGACAAACGCAAGTTAGATATCCTTACATAGTTCACTCCTAAGACGGAAATCTTCTTTTTACCTCCTACATCCCACTTTACCCCCTCCCTCCTTCACCATCATGCTCATTTTAAAGAGTATTATATTATGTTTTATTTACACAACTTACATAAATATCAACCTCAAATGTTAGAATGGTTTAAACTGTCTATGTGTTATGTAGGAGCCTGCGTGCTCCAAGAACAATTTCTATTCTTGTACCTGAAGGTAATTTATTTTAATAAAATCATTTAAAACCTAAAAAAAAAAAAAAAAAAAAAAAAAAAAGACACTCCTCAAAATAAGGAAAAAAAAAAAAATCTGATTTGAAATTCAAAGTAGGTGTTATTGCATTGTCTTTATTATGCACTTGTTAATTTTGCAATTTTACTGTATTTAGCTGTCCTTTAAATAATTAACATTTGTCAATAAAACACGTATTATACTTTATTCTTTGCCTTTTAAACAGAATCAAAGGGACATTGTAGTCAACTTTGTTTCATTAAAAAAAAAAAAAAAAACACAACAACAACAACTCAGTTGGAACCCTGCTCACCACTAATACAGAGGGAAGCTGTCCTTATCAGCCAGTGAGGCTTAGCAGGAAGTACAAAACCAATACTGCAGATTTTTTACATTAACACCGTTTGCCGCAATTGTTTTTCAACAGCCAAACACCACCCACATCTTTCCTTATCCGGAAGAGCCAATCCAAAACTTGTTACTGGGAGTAGACAAGGATAGCCACTGACAATCTTTATCATTTTGAAGTTTACTGTTTCTCTGTTGAGGCAGCTAGGGACATACATGTCAGGGTCAGTCAGGTTGGTGAAGTCTGCAGTGCACTTCCAGTTCTCAGTACTGGAAAACCCACAATTTTCAAAGTTAGAATGACAGGTAAAGAGGCTAAAACAAACAAGTAGTTTGTTTTAAAGGGACATAATACTCATATGCTAAATCACTTGAAACTGATGCAGTATAACTGTAAAAAGCCGACAGGAAAATATCACCTGAGCATCTCTATGTAAAAAAGGAAGATATTTTACCTCACAATCTCCTCAGCTCAGTAGAGTTGGTTCTGTGTAAAAAGTTATACTCAGCTGCAGGTAAAAAAATTAAAAAAAAATGAAGAAATGAACAGCAGCCAATCAGCATCAGCAGTGTAGAGGTCATGAACTCTTACTGTGATCTCATGAGATTTGACTTAACTCTCATGAGATTTCATAGTAAGCTTCCTTTACCTGATTGGTGAAATAATATGAGAGTTCACGATGCTCATCCCTTCAGTTGTCCTGGGACAGACACACTAATATGCTGCTTAGAAATCCTTTACAATGGGAGGTGGCTGAGGATTTTTTGAGGTAAAATATCTTTCTTTTTTACATAGAGATGTTCAGGTGATATTTTCTAGTCAGCTTTTTACAGCTATGCTGCATCACTTTCAAGTGTTTAAACATTTGGGTATTATGGCCCTTTAACTACATGTGACAACATTTTATATTACAAATACAAAGCACTGACTATATCTAAAAAAAAAAATTCTGCTGCTCTTTCATAGGCATCAGATATTGTTTTGAGAACTGTTCCTTTAAATGTCAAGTAACTAAGCTTGTTCAAATATTTAAAATCACAATCGAAAAAGTAAATTAATGCCATGGTATAGATAACAGGATCTTATACTGCCTGATGCTTTTAACCATTCTCTTCTTAACCTATTTTATAAGCTGCAGTCAACACTGGAAAAACAAAGTATTAGTCACCAAGAGCAGTCATTTATTCTCAGAAATGTGCAAGGTTCTCACATGTATTCAAACCCTCCAACATCCATATTAACCCCTTAATGACCACAGCACTTTTCCATTTTTTGTCCGTTTGGGACCAAGGCTATTTTCACATTTTTGCGGTGTTTGTGTTTAGCTGGAATTTTCCTCTTACTCATTTACTGTACCCACACATATTATACACTGTTTTTCTCGCCATTAAATGGACTTTCTAAAGATACCATTATTTTCATCATATCTTATAATTAACTATAAAACAAATAAAATATGAGGAAAAATTGAAGAAAAAAAAAAAAACTTTTTCTAACTTTGACCCACAAAATCTGTTACATATCTACAACCACAAAAAAACACATATGCTAAATAGTTTCTAAATTTTGTCCTGAGTTTAGAAATATCCAATGTTTACATGTTCTTTGCAAGTTATAGGGCCATAAATACAAGTAGCACTTTGCTATTTCCAAACCATTTTCTTTTTCCAAATTAGCGCTAGTTACATTAGAACACCGATATCTTTCAGGAATCTCTGAATATCCATTGACATGTATATATTTTTTATTAGTAGACAACCCAAAGTATTGATCTAGGCCCATTTTGGTATATTTCATGCCACCATTTCACTACCAAATGCGACCAAATAAAAATCGTTCACTTATTCACAAACTTTAGGTTTCTCACTGAAATTATTTACAAACAGCTTGTGTAATTATGGCACAAATGGTTGTAAATTCTTCTCTGGGATCCCCTTGTTCAGAAACAGCAGACTTAAATGGCTTTGGTGTTGCTTTTTGGTAATTAGAATGCCACTAAGCACCACACGTGTATTATGCCCAGCAGTGAAGGGGTTAATTAGGTAGCTTGTAGGGAGCTTGCAGGGTTAATATTAGATTTAGTGTAGAGCTCAGCCTCCCACCTGAAACATCAGACCCCATGATCGCTCCCAAACAGCTCTCTTCCCTCCCCCACAATTGTCCCCGCCATCTTAAGTACTGGCAGAAAGTCTACCAGTACTAAAATAAAAGCTATATTTGGGTTTTTCTGTTTTGTTTTTAAAGCGTATTTACATATGCTGCTGTGTACGATCCCCCCTTAGCCCCCAATCTCACTGATCCCCCCCAAACAGCTCTATAACCCTCCCACTCTAACTTAATGGGCGCCATCTTGTGTACTGGCAGCTGTCTGCCAGTACCCAGTTTAGAAGAAAAAATGTTTTTTTTTTTTTGTTTTTTTAAACTTTTCTGTAGTGTAGCTTCCCCCACACAAAACCAACCCCCCACCCCTCCACGATCTCTTTTTGTGCTTTTGCACAAACAAGATTAGGCCACTTTTTACTAAAAACATTTTCTGTAGTGTAGCGGTTCCCACCCGCCCCCCACCCTCCGTGCACGCGCGCGTCCGTGCGGTCCCCCCCCCACCGACGGTCCCGCCCCCCTTGACGTCACACCGATGGCCGCCCACCAGCCTCCCACCCACCAACGATACCGGTCACTGATGTCCGGTGCAGAGAGGGCCACAGAGTGGCTCTCTCTGCATCGGATGGCCATGTAAGGTTATTGCAGGATGCCTCCATATCGAGGCATCACTGCAATAACCGGATATCAGCTGGAAGCGAGCAGGATCGCTTCCAGCTGCTTTCCACACCGAGGACGTGCAGGGTACGTCCTCAGGCATTAACTGCCTTTTTTTTTTTTTTTTTTTTTGAGGACGTACCCTGCACGTCCTCGGTCATTAAAGGGATTAAAGGGACATGAAAACCAATTTTTCTCTTTCATGATTTAGAAAGAGCATACAATTATAAACAACTTTCTAATTTACTTCTATTATCTAATTTGCTTCATTCTCTTGATATTCTTTGCTGAAAAGCATATCTAGATATGCTTAGTAGCTGCTGATTGGTAGCTGCACATAGATGCCTCCTGTGATTGGTTCACCGTGTGCATTGCTATTTTTCATTAAAGTATATCTAAAGAATGAAGTAAATTAGGTAATAGAAGTAAATTGGAATGTTTAAAATTGTATTCTCTACCTTAATCATGAAAGAAAATGTTTGGGTATAGTGTCCCTTTAAGATAGAAAGGTCAAAACTGATATCTGTAACGTGCACTTCAATTTTTAACAGAAACACTTTTGCAAAATACTTCCATTATCAAAAATGCTTCAAGTAAATGTTATTACTGTTTGGATGATGCTTCACAGCATATGTGCGTATGCTGCCAAAACGCCACACCTTCTCAGAGAGTCAGCAGTGGCTTGTATGACACAAATTAAAGTGATTGAAGTATTAAACTAATTATAATTTATCACAATAGATCACCAAAGTAGGTGGTGTGCATTCATTTTATATTTCAAAACACTTTTCTTTAAAAACTTTTTTTTTTTTTTTTTAGATAATAAGACTCCCCCAGCTACCTCCGCTTAAAAGCTTTAATTATTATTTATGTATAAACTGAGTGACAGGTGGGTAGGTGAATTATTAACTATTAAAAAAAAACTTACTTAGAAGCTCCCAGTTTATCACTGTTGATGAGGTTAGGCTGGGAAACCAGGAAGAGCAGACTCTTTTCCCCTCCATCGTATATCAGAAGACCCTTTATACAAACTGGAATCTATAGACTTCAGTCTACATTTGATACTTTGGAGCTAGATTAGATGTGCGAAAATCAGCACAATGTCATAAAAAGAGAGAAAGTGAGAGCGCGAGAGACCAATCATCAGCAATAACCTAGGTTCTTTGCTGCTCCTGAGCTTACCTAGATAAACATTTCAGCAAAGGATAACAAGAAAAGCAAGCAAATTAAATAGACGTAAATCGGAAAGTTTTTTAAAATTGTATGCTCCGTCTAAATAATGAAATAATTTTTTGGGGTTTCATGTCCCTTTAATTTTGACTAGACTATTTCTTTAAGTATGCATGAAATAGATACTGGAGGCAGAGGGAAGCATAAATGCATTTTACAAGTTGAAAGGATAAATAAACCATGTTTCTGGTAAACAAAATGTGAATCTCTCTTAACCCTTTAACGACTGAGGACGTGCAGGGTACGTCCTCAGAAAAAAGGCAGTTAATGCCTGAGAACGTACCCTGCACGTCCTCAGTGTGGAAAGCAGCTGGAAGCGATCCTGCTCGCTTCCAGCTGCTTTCCGGTTATTGCAGTGATGCCTCGATATGGAGGCATCCTGCAATAACCTTTGTAAGTCATCCGGTGTAGAGAGAGCCACTCTGTGGCCCTCTCTGCACCGGAGATCGGTTGCTCCCTGTGTTGGTGGGTGGGAGCCGGACCGGGAGGCGGCCATCGATGACCCTGTGGATGTGAAGGGGGGCGGGATCGTGGGCGGGGGTGGCTGGGGGCGCGCACGGGAGGGTGGGGGCGGGAGCGGGTGGGAACCGCTACACTGCAGAAAATGTGGAAATAAAAAATAGAAAAAAATAGAAAATTAAAACAACCAGCAAGGTGGTGGGGGTTTGTCTGTGGGGGGTGGGGGGGGGAAGCTACACTACAGAAAAAAAACAAAAAAAAAAAAAGCACTTTTTATTGTAAACTGGGTACTGGCAGACAGCTGCCAGTACCCAAGATGGCCCCCAATAAAGCAGAGGGGAGGGTTAGAGAGCGGTTTTGGGGGGGATCCTACACAGTAGCATATGTAAATATGCTAAAAAAAAATCATTTTTTTTTAAAACCCTTTTATTTTAGTACTGGCAGACTTTCTGCCAGTACTTAAGATGGCGGGGACAATTGTGGGGTGGGGGGAGGGAAGGGAGCTGTTTGGGAGGGATCAGGGGGTGGGATGTGTCAGATGGGAGGCTGATCTCTACACTAAAGCTAAAATTAACCCTGCAAGCTCACTACAAACTCCCTAATTAACCCTTTCACTGCTAGCCATAATACACGTGTGAGGCGCAACAGGATTTAGTGGCCTTCTAATTACCAGAAAGCAACGCCAAAGTCATATATGTCTGCTATTTCTGAACAAAGGGGATCCCAGACAAGCATTTACAACCATTTGTGCCATAATTGCACAAGCTGTTTGTAAATGATTTCAGTGAGAAACCTAAAATTGTGAAAAATTTTACGTTTTTTTTTTTATTTGATCGCATTTGGCGGTGAAATGGTGGCATGAAATATACCAAAATGTGCCTAGATCAATACTTGGGGTTGTCTACTACACTACAGCTAAAAATTAACCCTACAAGCTCCCTAAAAGCTCCCTAATTAACCCCTTAACTGCTGGTCATGATACACTTGTGGTGCGCAGTGGCATTTAGCGGCCTTCTAATTACCAAAAAGCAACGCCAAAGCCATATATGTGTGCTATTTCTGAACAAAGGGGATCCCAGAGAAGAAATTACAACCATTTATGCCATAATTGCACAAGTTGTTTGTAAATAATTTCAGTGAGAAACCAAAAGTTTGTGAAAAAATTTGTGAAAAAGTGAACAATTTTTTGTATTTGATCGCATTTGGCGGTGAAATGGTGGTATGAAATATACCAAAATTGGCCTAGATCAATACTTTGGGATGTCTACTAAAAAAAAAATATACACATGTCAATGGCTATTTAGGGATTCCTGACAGATATCAGGGTTCCAATGTAACTAGCGCTAATTTTGGAAAAAAATGGTTTGGAAATAGCAAAGTGCTACTTGTATTTATGGCCCTATAACTTGCAAAAAAAGCAAAGAACATGTAAACATTGGGTATTTCTAAACTCAGGACAAAATTTAGAAACTATTTAGCATGGGTGTTTTTTGGTGGTTGTAGATGTGTAACAGATTTTGGGGGTCAAAGTTAGAAAAAGTGTGTTTTTTTCAATTTTTCCTCATATTTTATAATTTTTTTTATAGTAAATGATAAGATATGATGAAAATAATGGTATCTTTAGAAAGTCCATTTAATGGCGAGAAAAACGGTATATAATATGTGTGGGTACAGTAAATGAGTAAGAGGAAAATTACAGCTAAACACAAACACCGCAAAAATGTAAAAATAGCCTTGGTCCCAAACGGACAGAAAATGGAAAAGTGCTGTGGTCACTAAGGGGTTAAAAAAAAATATATATATTTTAATATATGTAATTACCATGTCACTACAACAGATTGTTAATGGTCAGGGGCATGAGAAAGCTTCCTCTTCCCAAAGATAAGTCTTACACCCCAGCCTTTGGTAGACTATTCCTATAAGTGCACGTGAAGTGTATAATTACTCCTGTTCATGTGTTTACTTGTTTTACATTATGTATGGTTGACTTAAATTTGTCTTTCTATAGTATAAATGCTATTTTTTTGGACACAGAACATTTCAGCAAAATAACATTTTCTAAAAGTGTTTTTATGTTGCTTCTGTTGAGTGAGGGGGAAAAAAAAAAAAAAAACAGTATGTGTGTGTAACCAACAGGGTGACGGGAAAAAAATATATATTACAAAAAAAGGGCAAAAAAAAAAAAAATTGTAGACAATGGCAAATGTTCATACTTAATGTTTCACAATTCCTGGCAACATGACTTGAGCATGGGTGAATCAAGTGCATACAAGCTAAGTAATACAGCCCCCGAGCTGAACACAGCCTCACTGGCGGGGTCCTGTGACTGCTACTGCCAACTTGCTTAACTGCCATTTTCAATTGGGAGCAGTAGTTTTTTTACGCGTTTTATTTTTTTTAACAAATATAGGCTAACACAAAAAGGCCTAAGAATTTAATACTGAAAATGGGGGGGGAATTTATTTTTTGTAGCTTTCTTTATAACCATTTCTACAAAACTATGGTAGCTTAAAAATACCTCCAAATAGATTGTTTTGTCCTGATTTTAGGAATACCCCATATGTCTAGGTTTTCAAATAATTTATAGCAAATATAGGTCAACTACTACAGATGGAATTATTGGCCTAACACTAGAATTTGCTATGTTTGGACTGTACGCTAAATAGCGGTTACGCAATTAAAAAATGCTACACAAAAGTGTACATGCATAGAATTCAGACACTCCATGGTATTTACCTAGAGGTTAACCAATGTCTTGTCATTTTTTACATGTGATCACTGTGACTGGCTGTCACTGATCACATGACCATGGGGTACTTTTTAGGACATCTTTGGACTAGTACCAGCATACATTGCAGTATGCCAGTATCTAGGCTTCATTTTAGTATACACACTAGCTGTCACAGTGATATTGAATACACAGCAAGTCATATTTCACTATAACTACTGTCGAAGGATAACCGCATATGAAGACATCTAGCAACAGCATGAGATACACACTGATTGCAGTGTGTATCTCATGTAATGGAGGCACTCCTGATCACTGACAGGCATGTGATCACAGGGACACCATGCCCCTGCAATCACTAGCCTTTGACACCCAAGTACACAGCCGCTGTGCAGAGTACGGATGTAAACAAGTAAAAACTTAAATTGTGCGATTGCAGGATTTTAATTATGGGATCAGGTCAGGGGGAGTTCCTGATTCTTCAGCCCACAATCCCGTTTAGAAAGCCACTACAGCCAAACAGCTAGGACGTTCCATGCCATCCTAACTGCGCTAAAGCCCAGCACAGTTAGTACGGCATGAAACATCCTAACGGCGGGAAGGGGTTAAAGTCTGTGGAGATGTTTTGTTTCCACCAGTTTACAAAAGCAATGGAAACTAAGCTATAGTCCGCTCTGGATCAGCAATACACTACCAGTCTGAAGCTGTACACAGTCACTGAATCAGTCATGGATGTATAGCCACCACTCACCAGCTGTGTTCAGCTAAGGATTGGCAGTGCATTTCTGATCCAGAGCGGACATAAATGTGTGTCCTAATCAAGCAACAGTGCAAGAATACAATAGTATATAGCAGATTAGATAATTATTATTACATTGTTCTTTGTCCCTTTTTAAAAGAAGTTGCAAAACAGCAACACAACATAAATATCAAATTTAGCATCAAACGTGTTTATTAAGAAGAGTTGTATGGCTGCTAGGCTTGATACAATGTTAAAGTGATGGTAAATTCTAGCATTTCAAAAACACTAGGATTTATCATCACTAAAAATAAAGAGACGACCTTCATTCATCCGTTTAAAAAAAAAAAAGATGAATAGTTACCTTTGTTTTGCCACGGCTTTAGCGCTAATCTAAGTGCCTCCAGCCACCACGGCACAGATCAGCTTATTTTCAATGGAGGTGGCGTTTTCACCTCTTAGCGGCTTAGCCAATAACCTTGCTTGCCCTTTGGTGCGTGGGTCTCTATTAATCGTTTATTACATACACACTTTTTTTTATACAACTATATAAAAAAGGTTTAAAATGAGTAGTTACATTTTGTAACAAGCAATACTAGCCAAAGGCTGAATCAACCTCCCCTAAAAAATATTTAGCAGCATGGGGGGTGTAACAGCATATGCAGCCTGCTGAGTCAACTTACTTTGTTAAGGGAGTGACAGGGTAATCTTAAAATGTTTGCTGACATCACCTCTCTAAGTAGCATTTAGCAAGTTGAAGATTTGCATCTCCCACTAAACAAAGATTTTTATAACTAAAGCACATTTACCTTAGGATACATTTAACGGTCATGTCGGTATCGCCAAAACTAACCGGTCAAAAATGTGTACACAGCCACTTTCAATAAAATCCCTTAAAATTATCTAAGGTACTAATTTGCAGAGTGTAAAATCTGCTCCTAAAAAGTGCACATGTAGTAGTAGTAGTATTCAGTGCTACTAACTATGAGCTGATTCTCTAAAGCTCTCTGCTCTGGTGAGATTCTATAAGACGCCTCGTTAGTATTATTTGGCACCTCACAAACTTTTATAAAGGCAACTTTAACTTCGGAACTGTATCTCAATAAGAGTTTGCTAATATGCGTAATGTTAAAGGGATATTAAGGCCCAAACATGTATTTGGGATTCAGACAAAGCATGCAATTTTTAAAATGTTTATAATTAACATCTATTATCAAGTTTGTTCCCATGACACTTTTACGCTCCCCTGCTTTTAAACAAAAGCTAATAAGAAAAAGAAAACTTGATAATACAAGTAGAGCTGCAACAACTAATCGTCATAATCGATTATGAAAATAGTTGTCAACGAATCTCATAATCGATTAGTTGGTTTGCAGTTAGTTGGTCTGTGCACAACACCAGCTGCTTCACTCCAATGAACTCCTGCACATGGTATTGTGTTTTATGGTTATGTCCTTAGCCTAAAGGACGTCTTCAGACGTCTACAACTACCCCTGGCTTATGTGCAACCCAGATATAATAGTCATCATTTGGATTGTTTATATTAAATCTGGTGATTTGGAACTATGCTTTTCATGATATAGTGCCAAGCCTTGCCCCTAGATTGATGGGAGTTATTTAAATTGATGTGCACTATTATCTGTTTGCACAATTATTAGCGTATTGCTTGCTATTGCTGATTATATGTACTGTATAAATAAATGTGTAAGGCTTTGTCCTGTTATTGATATACAGTCCATAGCGCTTTTTGATTTTGTTTTTTTTATATTTTTAATAAATTGTGATAATATGATCCAGATTCAACCTTTATAAGTATATATTCGTTATTTTTATAGCGGACTAGATATTTCCCCTAACCTTATAGCTGCTTATTTACCATTGCATATAGATATTTTTATGTTAGAATGAAGTCAAGGGTTACTTTATTGAGAGGCCCCTTGCCAAGGTAGAAAAAACACTTAGCATTGGTGAAGAGCTAACAAAGATAAATATCCCACTTTGGTGAAATTGGCAAAACCCTACTTATACACCTCAACAGCCTTTTCTCTGCTGCAGGAAATACAGCTGCAGAGAACCAACCTAGCCAGAAGCCTGTGGACATGTTGAGATGTTTGCATTTCAATGCAAAGTTTCTGAAAGAGTGAATAACAATGTTATTAACAGTGATAGTCTAACTCTTTTCAAACAGTTTGTGGTTTTGTTTAATTATAAAACTGTGCTCTGCTGCTTAAAAATTGAAGAAACAGTTGTGTTAATGTAAAGTTTTAGTCTGAAGTTTATATTTGTAACACGCATTATGTGGATTGTATTTAAAACATAGAAACTATTATTGATTCTCTTTTTATCCGATTAATCGAAAAAATAATCGGCCGATTAATCGATCATGAAAATAATCGTTAGTTGCAGCCCTAAATACAAGTAATTAGAAAGTAAATGTTTTCGGTTTCATGTCCCTTTAAGGAGAGACACTAACTACAATATGTTTAATAAAATATCTCACCTCTTTCCATGCAACAAGTTTGAGAGTCTGGACCATTTTTTTTTTTTACTGAGGCAGTCTCAGTCAGACAGCATGCAATTTTAGGCAACTTTTTCATTTACTCCTATTATCAAGTTTGTCTCCATTCTCTTGGTATCGTTATTTGGAAACCAGGAATCTAAGCTTAGGAGCCGGCCCATTTTTAATTCAGCACCTCGGTAACACTTGCCGATTGGTGGCTAAATGTAAAAATCATGATTCTGATGGAACATACCATTTATTTATTTTAGCAAATTTGCTTTATTCTCTTGTTATCATTTGCTGAAGGAACAGCATGCAACTACTGGTAGCAAGCTGAACGCATCTAGGTAGCCAATCACAAGAGACAAATGTGTGCAGGCAACAATCAGCAGCTAGCTCCCCTTAGTGTAGGATGTGTGTTTTCTTTTTCAACAGGGGATACCAATAGAACAAAGCACATTTGAAAATAGAAGGGAATTTAAAAAAGTCTTAAAATTACAAGCAAGTTTAATTTTGACTTTCCTATCCCTTTAAATCTGGGGCAAATTAGACATTTAATTCAAATGTTATAGTTGTATATGTGTACTCAGACATACACATTGTAAAGCTGTAATCTATGTGCTTAAAGGGACACTGAACCCAATTTTTTTCTATTGTGATTCAGATAGAGCATGAAATTTTAAGCAACTTCCTAATTTACTTCATTCTCTTGGTATTTTTATTTGAAATTCAAAAATCTAAGTTTAGATGCCGGCCCATTTTTGGTGAACAACCTGGGTTGTTCTTGCTGATTGGTGGATAAATTCATCCACCAATAAAAAAGTGCTGTCTAGAGGTATGAACCAAAAAAGCCTAGATGCCCTTTTCAAATAAAGATAGCAGGAGAACGAAGAAAAATTAAAGGGACAGTCCAGGCCAAAATAAACTTTCATGATTCAGATAGGGCATGTAATTTTAAACAATTTTCCAATTTACTTTAATCACCAATTTTGCTTTGTTCTCTTCGTATTCTTAGTTGAAAGCTTAACCTAGGAGGTTCATATGCTAATTTCTTAGACCTTGAAGGCCACCTCTTTTCAAAATGCATTTTAACCGTTTTTCACCACTAGAGGGTGTTAGTTCACATATTTCATATAGATAACACTGCGCTCGTGAAGTTATCTGGGAGCAGGCACTGATTGGCTAAACTGCAAGTCTGTCAAAAGAACTGAAATAAAGGGGCAGTTTGCAGAGGCTTAGATACAAGATAATCACAGAGGTTAAAAGTATATTATAACTGTGTTGGTTATGCAAAACTGGGGAATGGGTAATAAAAGGATTATCTATCTTTTAAAACAATTCTGGTGTAGATTGTCCCTTTAATAGGAGTAAATTAGAAAGTTGCTTAAAATTGCATGCTGTATCTGAATCACCAAAGAAAAAAAAATTGGGTTCAGTGTCCCATAAACCTTGAAATATAGTAAACCTGGATTTTTTTGTATTAAACTTATATTGCAGCCAGCTAATAGATTTAGCCTAAGGATGCACAACATACATGCAGTACATACTCCCATAACTGACACTAGCTAACAGGGAGAAATTATAGCCTAATAAAACTGCAAACAACCTGCATCAAATTAACCCCTACATTATACTTGCATATATTAAAGTGAAAGTAAATGTTTATGCTAAAGTGCCCGGTTTTTAAAACTTTGATAAAAACAGGGGCACTTTAATTAATCAAAATTTTCATTTCACTCCTGTTGTGAAAAAAAAAAAAAAAAAAACACACCTTTTAATCTTCACAGCAGCTCCAGCTTCCTTCACCCGTTTCAAAGTCTCTTCCTGGGTCTAAAATGAGGCATCCGGCTTCCTCCAATCACAGCAGTGAATCAGACACTGAATCCCCTGGGGGGAAGCTGTGATTGGAGGATCACCCATCAATCATTTCTGACATCAGAAATGGCTTGTGAGACCAGAGGAAGCTGGAGCTGCTGTGAAGTTTAAAAAGGTATGTTTTTTTGTCACAACAGGAGTGAAATGTATATTTTGATGAATTAAAGTGCCCCTGTTTTTAATCAAAGTTTTAAAAACCGGGCACTTTAGCATCAAAATTTACATTCACTTTAAACTACTGCAATGTTTTAATAGCTTACTTACCAATACAATCCTTACCAACAGTGTCACATTACCATAGAAATAAATGTCTGCTACAAATTTGTTATACATTCAGATTCCATGACAGAATGAGAATGCATGCATCTTTTGAACAAGACAGCAACCTCTTGCTCATATCTTCCTTAAAGGGATATGAACCCCCAATTTTTTCTTTAACGATTCAGATAGAGCATGCAATTTTAAGTAACTTTCTAATTTACTCCTATTATCGAATTTTCTTTGTTCTCTTGGTATCCTTATTTGAAAAGGAGGAATGTAATCTTAGGAGCAGGGCCATTTTTGGATCAGCACTTGGGAAGCACTTGTTGATTGGTGGCTAAATGTAGAGAATTAAGAAAAATTGACAATTGGAGTAAATTAGAATGTTGCTTAAAATTGCATGCTCTATCTGAATCATGAAAGAAACATTTGGGTTTAATATCCCTTTAAATGCAATGTATCATTGATATCCATATGTGCCCAAAGAAAGATTAAATGTTCGAATAGCAAGCAGCAGAACTATTTTTTTGTTGTACATAAATATTGCATTCAGTGAAAACCGCTCACCAAGAAAAACACAAAATAAAAAAACATTCCAGTAAACTATTGGTAGATAAAATACCAATAGTATCAAAACACACAAAAAAAAAAAAAAATGGAATACAGGACCAATAACTCAAACTTAATTTGTATTTTTTAAATAAAATTATCAAACATTACTATTTTTCCCTGCCTGTAAGTCTCTGGTTTGCACATAGTCTACAGTGTTCTCCACAGAAACTTTGCCAGCCGGGTGGCATTATAAAGTAGCCGGGTGGGGGCAGTGTAATACGATTTCAAATATTTTAGCTATCCAAAGCAAAAAAATGGCATAATTTAACATTTACTTAGCGATAATGTGTGCAATAAATATTGAAAATTTTGATTAGCTAATTTAAGCTTAATATTGGCTAAAAATTTTAGCCGGTGGTCAGTAAAATCAGCCAGGCTGTGTTCCCATTAAAAACTCCTGAGGAGAAAACTGGTCTATATTTAAACAAATGTTATCTTCCCGATTACAGTACTAAACTCTCTTTTTGTAGGTATTATGTATACAAAAGTATTAAAATATATATATATATATATATATACACACACACACACCTTTAGGTTGCATGTATAACCCATTTACGCTGTTAGGATGTTCAATGCTGTCCTAACAGCGCTGGGCTTAAACGCCGTTAGGATGGCATTGAACATCAAACCTTATATGGCGTCCTGCAGCCTCCCCCTTTGATGCAAGAAAGAATAGGACTGTGGTGTGGGGCGTGCAAAGCAGTCTCCCATGATCCAATGCTAGCCCTGAAATCAGGTGATCGCAATCGATGATTGCGCAATTTCATTTTTATAGCAAGTGTTTTAATCAGAAGTTTTTTTCCAATCTAAGCACCTGCACACCGGGATAAGGGGAATAAGCTATTTAATGACAAGTAAATATTGCCTAAATTACATAAGAATGTTGTTTACACCTGGTCCCACATTCAATAAAGGATGCCAAGAAAATTAGGCAAAATTGATGATAGAAGTAAATTAGAAAGTTACATGTTATGTCTGAACCAGGAAAAAACCTTTTTGGGTTTGATGTCCCTTTATAAAAAAAAAAAAAAAAAAAAAAAAAAAAAAGATAGTCTAGTCAAAATTAAACGTTCATGATTCAGATAGGGTATGCAATTTTAAACAACTTTCCAATTTACCTTCAAATTTGCTATGTTCTCTTGGTATCCTTTGTTGAAAGCTAAACCTAGGTAGGCTCATATGCAAATTTCTAAGCCCTTGAAGGCCGCCTCTTATCTCAGTGCATTTTGACAGTTTGTTAACAGCTAGGCATTGCTAGTTCATGTGTGCTAGATAGATAACATTGTGCTCACTCCTGTGAAGTTATTTATAAGTCAGTACTGATTGGCTAAAATGCAAGTCTGTCAAAAGAACTGAAATAAGGGGACAGTTTGCAGTGGCTTAAATACAAGGCAATCACAGAGGTACAAAGTATATTAACATCACTGTGTCGGTTATGCAAAACTGGGGAATGGGTAATAAAAAGGGATTATTTTTTAAACAATACAAATTCTGGAATAGACAGTCCCTTTAAAGAACATCTATGTTTGATCATAACAATGTTCACCAGCAGGTAAAAAAAAATGAATTCAATCTGCACAGTAATTGACTCACTCCCAAGAATGAGCTGGTTTTCATACCCGTAGCATTATGCATCAGAACACTTTGCTAATCAAGGTGCAAATCAAGTGTATTTAAAAAAAAAAAAAACATTACAGCAAATCATCATTTAGTCATTCAGTAGATTCATTACAACTCAAAAATCAATCTGTGGCCTTACCAACTTGGCATATGTTATTTTCCTCAAATTATGTGTTGCCATTGTTCCTAGGACGGTCACTCTCACTCATTTAAAATTAATTAAGAGTCTAAAAACAAGAAACTCATTTATACAGGCATATGTTACAAGCACTAAGAAGAATTTACAAAAAAAAAAAAAAGTATAACCTGCCCTATTGTAGGGCCAAAAATAATTTTAAAAAAAGGCAATGCAATACTAAAAAGAAAAAAAAAAGTTAGTAGCAAAACTCAAATTAAAAACACACTTCTCTACACTGAACTTACAGTGCAATATTGTAATAAAATACACTGCAATGTTAACCTCACCAGCACATATCCAATGTCACACTGTGAAGGAATGAAAGATCCTGGATCTTAGCTATAAATTCACACTCTTCTTATGGGACAAGGAGTATCATTAAATGATGGACACTACATCATATGCTGTAAAGATGATCCTAAATAACAAAATACTTTAAAATGTACCTAATGAAATGGAAAACAGAAAACATATCTGGTTTAGTTTCACATATACTAAAAAAAAAATGCAGTGTCACATGCACTATCCATGCAACCATATTAGGAGCCTGCAATTAAATGTCAGGATACTGAATTCCAGTAAACTATTGCCATGTAACATACAAAAGAGAAACAAGTGGCACTGCAGAGCTTTTACCAGCTCTGGCAGAGAGGTTTACAGCTGGGCTGCCAAAGAGAACTACAATATCGTTACAGGCCCCACTGGCAGTTTAAGAATCATCACAACTGAACGATGCCTGTCCGATTAAGTAATGCTACTCAATGAAGTTATAGTTTAACAACTCCACCAACAATATCTGACAAATATTGGTTATAGCGTTATGACGGTATTTTATTTAACAAATAAAACACACTGCACCCACGAAAGTGACATGTGGTACCAATGGGAAGGGGTGTGAATTAACGTTCTGTCTAAATGACGTCACGTATGCTCCCTCCATGGGGATGTAATGCAAAGCCCTCGAATCGGTGCTGGGGGGGTGAAAGAAACCACGTTATACTCATACCTATAGGCTTAGCAATAATAGGCACACACACTCATAGACATCAGGCTCCAAGCAGCTAACCGGGTGCGGTACACGCTATTTAAGGCCTGACAGAGAGGACGCGGCCGACAGAGAAGGACAATGGTGTAAGAGCAGCGTAGCCGGAGATCAGTAACTCAGCAAGGAACATAAGAAGAAGATCCGAAAATAAGGCTAACCGATGGACACTGCGAATCATGTATAATGGAGGATGGCTGTGGATTGGGGGTTTAGGCCCTGCCGGGTCCTCACCTGCTTTCCTCACTCCTTGCAGCCGGGCGCAGCCGCAGCAGCGACCTCAACCATTTCCGGATGCCGGCGTTGTACTGCGCAAGCGTGAACCCGACTCACGTGACGCTCTAAGCGGAAGAGGTGGGGCAACGAGAAAGCGCTGCGTCGGCTTACACATACGCAGCTAGTCACATGACGGGGTCGTATGGCCGATTAGGAGGAGTTTGCATCACGTGATCTGCCGGGTAAAAAAGTAACAGAGGCACGTGCTTTAGACGTGAGCATGCGGAGCAGCACAAAGAAGATCCAATGACAATATGACCGTGTGGCGTAACTGCTATTGGGTAGTAGATGACATTACAGCGCAGTGACACAGCTCTTATTTGCAGGGAGATTTATCCTCCCCATTTAAAGAGGCAATACGTCTATGTATGTAACATCATCAAGAGAGCGTGTTCTCTGTAATATTATGTTCGTGTATAACGGGAGCACGCACGCTCTCATTTTATTAATATTTTCACAATTTCTGAAGTTGGCTTCTTATTCGCTAAAGTTGGCTTCTTATAGGGCAACTGATTACAATCAGCCAAATAAACATGTAGAAACAAAATACCAATATTTTTATTTTAAATAAAATAATAGACTTCCTAAACCTTTGCAAATTTACATTTTATACAAATACATGTTATATTGCAATAAACAGGTGGTAAACATGGCACAATTTTGGTTATGTTTTGAATAAGTAAATTTTATATTGAAAGGGTTAAAATCCTTTGGGCCACTCGTTTATGTCAGGATATACATGGTGTCAGCCCCTTAGAATCCTTGTGTTTTAATCCTGGCCCAACACTTTTTATAGTAAACAAACTGATGCCAACCTTGCCACCTCATATTTTACCGTTTCTGAATAAGTAACAGGTATTTTGATATGGTTAAAATAATTTGGACCACTCATTTCTTTGGGGATATATACAGGGCCGACGTGAGCCCCTTCATACAATCCATGTGTTTTCAGACTGGCCCAACTCTTTCTATGGCAAACAAACTGGTGCCAACCTTGCCACATTATATATTTTACCTTTTCTAAATAAGTAACTATTTTAAAAGGGTTCAAATCCTTTGGGCCACTCATTTTTATGTGGATAGTTAAAGGGCCTGAACCCTTTAATAGGATAGACATGCCCTCAGCCTGGCCCAACACTTTTTATGGCAAACAAACTAGTGCCAACCTTGCCACTTCATATATTTTTCCTTTTCTGAATAAGTAAATTGTATTTTAAAAGGTTTAAAATCATTTGGGCCACTAATTTCTGTGTAGATATATAAAGACCTGAACCCTTTGATAGACATGTCCTCAACCTGGCCCAACACTTTTTATGGCAAACAAATAGGTGACAACCTTACCACTTCATATATTTTTCCTTTTTTAAATAAGTAACTGTTATTTTAAAAGGGTTAAAATCCTTTGAGCCACTCATTTCTATGTGGATAGTTAAAGGGCCTGAACCCTTTAATAGGATAAACATGTCCTCAGCCAGGCCTAACACTTTTTATGGCAAACAAACTGGTGTCAAACTTGCTGTCATGCCGCAGCATCACTCTGGCTGTTGCCAGGGATGCTCTGGCTATTGCCAGGGATGCGGCGGTTCCTCTGAGCATGCGACGTTGACGTCATCGTCGCATGTCTCCTCCTTCCTGATGCCGGTCCTGGAGCTGTGGCGCAAATCCTGCGCCTATGTAAGTCTCTCATTTTACTGTTACCCCTGCCCAAGTATAGGTGTTACGTATTGTTCTCCTGGGTGTTATTATTACTGGATTGATACTTTGCTGCTGAACTCTGCTTGTCTGACCATTCTGCCTGTTTACCCCTAAACTGCTGGATTGATTTACTGCTGCTGAACTCTGCTTGTCTGACCACTCTGCCTGTTTACCCACAATCTGCTGGATTGATTTTCTATTGCTTAACCCTGCCTGACTACTCTGCTTGTTTCACCCCTATTGCTCTGGATTGCCTCTCTGTTGCCAAACCCTGCCTGCCTGACCATCCTAGTGGTTCACCTCTGGACTGCTTTACCATTGCCAAACCCTGCCTGCCTGACCATCCTAGTGGTTTACCTCTGTACTGCTTTACCGTTGCCAAACCCTGCCTGCTTGACCTTTCTAATGGTTTAATCCTGAACTGCATTTCCTGCCTATTGCCGCCGAAGACCATCCTGCTTGTGGTGAGTGCCGCTTACCTCATATTGCGAACTTTCTCTGCTCTGGGATATTCCCTATCATTCCGGCTCGACGCTGGGATAAGAAGACTACTGTTCGAGTTCGGTCTGATAGTGGAATATCCCACAAGCATTACATTATACTTGGGCCATGGAGCCAAATGAGGTAGCAAGAGCAGTTTATCTTCAAGGACAACCCATACCACACAGTTGCAGAGTGTGGATTCCAAACTAGAGGCTATAACCGTCCAATTCTCTTCACTAGTTGCAGCGAGGATTACCTCTCCTGTTGGTGTACCGCCAGTCTCTGCTTCTACTACTGCGGCTTCTTCCCCTGCTCCTGGAAGTATACCCTGGATACCATTGCCTGACAAGTATGAAGGTACTACTGATTGTAGGTTTTTTCTTAACCAATGCAGGTTGCACTTCCGCAACGATAATCGCACCTTTCAGTCTCACCAGTCAAGGGTCACCTTTATCGTTTCCTTACTGAAAGACAAGGCCCTAGCCTGGGTCTCTCCCCTTTGGAACAGAACGCTCCACTCC
This sequence comes from Bombina bombina, assembly GCF_027579735.1. Taxonomy (NCBI): domain Eukaryota; kingdom Metazoa; phylum Chordata; class Amphibia; order Anura; family Bombinatoridae; genus Bombina; species Bombina bombina. The sequence continues at coordinate 462,360,670 of NC_069502.1, read as the reverse complement.
TGAACAATGCTGATGCGTTCATTTTTGTACTTACCTCTGTGTTTGGGACTTCTGGCCGTACTTCTGCAGAATTTTCTCTCCTAGAACTCCGCCAGGGCAATAGAACTGTGGCACAATTTGTCATTCAGTTTCGCATCTTGGCACTAGAGACCAGTTGGGATGGCAGTGCCCTCAAGGCAGCCTTTAGGAGGGGTCTGCATGAACGCATCAAAGATTAACTCACTTATCGTCATATTCCCTCTTCTTTGGATGACTTTATAACACTTTGTATCAGTCTAGACTCTCGCTTCCAGGAGAGACAGAACTCGGAGAGTCATTCCCTCCCGTCCTTCTATTTGACCGGTTTTTGAAGTGTCCTCTACCCCTTCAACTTCTCCAGCCACACCGGTAGAGGAACCCATGGATCTTTCCTCCTTCAAACCCTCAGAGTCTGAAAGACAGAGAAGAAGGAGATTGAGACTATGCTTTTATTGTGGTTCTAACTCCCACCAACTAAAGAACTGTGACATTCGGCCGGGAAACACCAATGCTTAGAGGATAACACTGGGGTACCCCTAAGCATGATCACTACTAAATCCCTTCACTCTTCTCAGATTCTGGTACCTGTTACTCTTACCTTTCTTCAGAATTTTGTTCACATTTAAGCCTTCATTGACTCGGGGGCAGCTGGAAACTTTTTGGATCACCGTTTTATGATTCAAGCTGGCTTACCTCTTTGGCAGAAAATACATTGTCTCAAAATAACTACTCTGGATGGCACCCCCCTTGGTTCAGGGTTGATCCATTTTGAGTCAGTACCCCTGACTGTGGGAGTCCTTCATACGCTGCAGTTTGAGGTCATTCATTCCCCAGCACAACATGTCATCCTTGGTCTTCCTTGGCTTCGTATACATAATCCACAGTTCGACTGGGCTGAAGAACAACTGGCCTCCTGGGGCACCTCCTGTTTCCACTCCTGCTTTGCTAAAGTCACTCCACTGCTCCGCATCCCCATAGCCAGTCTTCAGACTCCTTCAAGCCTTCCCTCAGTATAAGCGGACTTCGCAGATGTGTTTGAGAAGAAAGCAGCCAACGTGCTGCCACGCCACCGTCCTTACGACTAAAATTGACCTCTTTCCCGGAGCCCTACTTTCTAAAGGGAGGACTTATTCACTCTCCAAAGCCGAAAACCAAGTCCATGGAGGAGTGCATCCAAGAGAACCTTGCTAAAGGTTTCATTCGCCCTTCCTCCTCTCCTGCTGTCAGGCTTCTTTTTCGTCAGTAAGAAGGTTGGTGGGCTCAGACCCTGTATCGACTACAGGGCCTTGAACAACATAACTATCAAGAATCGCTATCCCATTCCATTAATCGCTGAACCGTAAGACTCACTCCAGGATGCTCGCTTCTTCACCAAGCTGGACTTACGTGGGGCATACAATCTGATTCGTATCTTCCCAGACCATGAATGGAAGATCGCCTTAAACACAGGATCAGGGCATTACGAATACCTTGTAATGCCCTTTCGGCTGTTTAACGCCCCTGCAGTCTTCCAGGCATTTGTCAACAATGTCTTTCGTGACCTCCTCAACCTCACTGTCATCGTCTACCTGGATGACATCCTTGTTTTCTCTTCCACTTTGGAGGAGCATCATAAACACGTGAGACAGGTACTTCAACGTCTCATGACAATTCTTTGGTAGCCAAGCTAGAAAAATGGGAGTTTGATCAAGTTCAGATTCAGTTCCTTGGTTATGTCATCTCAAAGGAGGGTTTTGCCAGGGATCCTGCTAAACTCACCGCAGTTTTAGAATGACCTCAACCTACTTCATTAAAGGAATTACAGAGATTCTTGGGGTTCTCCAATTTTTACCGCTAGTTTATAAAGAACTTTTCTCAAACAGTCGCTCCACTCACTGAATTGACAAAACGAAACAAAGACTGTAAACATTGGCCTCCTCAAGACATAAATGCTTTCTCTCATCTAAAAATTCTGCTCCTGTGCTCCACCATCCTGCTCCTGACCTACAGTTCACTTTAGAGGTTGATGCCTCCGAGATAGGGGCTGGAGCAGTCCTAACCCAAAGGGATCCTTTAACCTCCAAGTTGTACCCTGTAGCCTTTTTCTCTAAACGCTTTACTCCTGCAGAGAGGAATTACAATGTGGGTGTCAGGTTAGGAAAAGTCCAGAAGAAGACCCAAATGCTAGGGCGAACTTAAACAACACCCTTGCACTCTGAGTTTAATCCAGAACGTGACCCCACGACAACCTCTAAAAAACAATGTACTCACGATATGGAGCAGGGTTAGCCTGAGTCCAAAGTAATTCAAGATATCAGCCAAATAGACTTCTGAGTAAGGAACTGGTTTCAGGAAAAGTCTTCCACAGAATCAGGAGAGCAGGGATAGTCCACTTATACTCAGACAGAGGAAGGGTAAACAAGAAACAGTTAATAATGCAGGAGTAGGTAACTTGTTATCAGGCAGTTTGAGGGTTAATACTGTGTAGTCGGTCCTTGAAGAGTTTGGCAACAGGTTATCAGGCAGTTTGTATGTTTATACTGAATAGTCAGTACATGCAGAGTTAGATAACAGGATAACAGGTAGTTTGAGGGTTAATACAGATTAATCAGTACTTGCAGAGATTGGCAACAGGTTGTCATGCATTTTGAGAGTTTCACAGAATAGACAGTTCTTGCAATGTTTGGCAACAGGATATCAAGTAGTTTGAAGGTTTACACTGAATAAACAGTATTTGCAGAGTTTGGCAACAGGTAAACATGCAGTTTGAGAGTTTCACAGAATAAACAGTCTTTGCAATGTTTGGCAACAGGATATCAAGCAGTTTGAAGGTTTACACTGAATTAACAGTATTTGCAGAGTTTTGGCAACAGGTAAACAAGCAGATTGAGAGATTCACAGAATAAATAGTACTTGCAATGTTCGGCAACAGGTTATCAGGAAGTTAGAGGGTTAACCCAGGATAGTCAGTCTTTGCAGAGTTTGGCAGTTAGAGAGTTCCCACAGAGCACACAGAGAGGACAGCTGGAGCTTCCCAGCGGCCGAGGGTGACAGTGCTCCCTCCTCAAGGACCCCTCTGGGGGACCCGACCGGGCCTGGCAGGGTATTTCTTGTGAAAAGACTTGACAAGAGCTGGAGCATGAACATGAGAGGCTGGTTCCCAAGATCGTTCAGAGATAGGATAACCTTTCCAATGGACCAGGCAGTACAGCCAATTGCCCCGTAACTTGGAATCCAAAATCTGGCTGACTTCAAACTCAGAATTTCCCTCTACGGAAAGTGGAGGAGGTGGTTTACTCTTGATAGAGTACAGGTTGTAGATGACTGGCTTGAGTAAGGAGACATGAAACACTGGATGGATCTTGAGAGTCTTGGGTAAAGCCAGGCGGTATGCAGAAGAATAAACTTTGGAAACAATTCGAAAAGGTCCAATGTACTTAGGACACAACTTAGTACAAGGTTGTTTTAGACGTATGAATCTGGTGGATAAAAATACTCTGTCTCCAGTACGAAGTAAAGGAGCCTTACACCTTCTGCAATCAGCATATCTCTTGTGTCTTAAGGAAGAGGAAAGTAGATTTTGACGAATGAGTTGCCAGTGGTTACTGAGATTTTTCACAATACGATCTGCTCCAGGGACTTCAGTAGAACTGGTAATCATAGGAAAGGTTCTAGGTTCAAAACCATAAGCTGCCTTAAAGGGAGAGGTCTGTAATGAGGCGTTATAGCGTGAGTTGTGAGCTAATTCCACCAAAGGCAATAACTGAGACCAGTTGGAGTGGTGATGGTCTACATAATGTCTAAGAAAAGATTCTAAGGCTTGATTTACACGCTCAGTCTGTCCGTTGGATTGAGGATGATGTGCAGTAGAAATAGATATGTTGATTAAGTGCTTACAAAAAGACCTCCAAAACTTGGAAACAAATTGAACTCCGCGATCTGAGACTATGTCAGTGGGAAAACCATGTAAACGAGATATATGTAGAACAAAGAGTTCAGAAAGTCTTTGAGCTGAAGGCAAGCCTGGAAGAGGTATGAAGTGAGCAGACTTGGAGAACTGATCCACCACTACCCAAATGGTCGTATTTCCAGCAGAAACTGGAAGATATGTAACGAAGTCCATGGATAAGTGAGACCAAGGGTAATGAGGAATAGGAAGAGGGTGTAATAGACCAAACGGTCGATGAGAAGATTGTTTGTTCGAAGCACAAGAACTACAAGTAGCAATATAATCCTTAACATCCCTCCTCATAGTGGACCACCAAACATGCTGCTTCAGTTTCCACAAAGTATTGGTTACTCCAGGATGACCTGCTGAAATGTTGTCGTGAGCCCAACGTAGAAGCTTAAGACGTAATCCTTTGGGTACATACAGGATACCAGAAGGTAGTTTGCAAGAAGATGGTACCCGGACTTGAGCAGCATGTAAAGCCTGTACTGGAAAAGAGTATACTTGAGCCAAAACTTTGACTGGACGTAGTATAGGTTCAGAATCCGAAGGAGAAGGCTCCAAAGATTGGAACTGCCTAGATAAAGCATCTGCCTTGGAATTTTTTGAACCAGGAACATAGGAAAGTACAAAATTAAACCTGGAGAAGAACAAAGCCCACCGAGCCTGACGAGGATTGAGACGAGTAGCTGTATGGAGGTATAAAAGATTCTTATGATCTGTCAGAATGAAAAAAGGTTGACTGGTACCCTCTAACCAATGCCTCCATTTCTCCAAAGCTAATTTTATAGCCAAAAGCTCCTTATTGCCCACATCATAATTTAACTCGGCAGGATTGAATTTTTTCTAAAAGAACGCCACAGGATGTATCTTGCTGGTAGTCGGATCACGTTGGGAGAGAACAGCTCCAGCTGCTATAGAAGAAGCGTCAACCTCCAAAATAAACTGGAGATCAGGAATTGTATGACTGAGAAGAGGTGCTGAAGAAAATGCTGATTTTAGTGCTTCAAAAGCCTGTACTGCCGAAGTGGACCAGTTCTTACAATTTTGCCCTTAGTAAGAGAAGTGAGCGGAGACGTGATGTCAGCAAAGTTCTTAATAAACTTTCTATAGTAATTGGCAAAGCCAAGAAACCTCTGCAGGGATTTGAGAGTAGTTGGTCTGGGCCAGTCCTTGATAGCCGAAAGTTTAGCAGGATTCATCTCAAAACCTGATTCTTAAATGATATAACCCAAAAAGGGAATGGAACTCTGATGAAAAGAGCATTTCTCCAATTTAGCGAACAGGGAATTGTCTCGTAACTTCTGAAGTACCAGTCTTACATGATGTACATGTTCCTGTAATGTTTTGGAATAGATCAGAATGTCGTCGAGATAAATAATAACATTGATTTAGATAGTCTCTGAAGATTTCGTTAACAAAGTGCTGAAATACTGCTTGTGCATTGCACAATCCGAATGGCATAACTAGATACTCGTAGTGACCAAATCTAGTGTTAAATGCCGTCTTCCATTCGTCTCCTTTACGGATTCTCACCAAATTGTAGGCCCCACGGAGATCTAACTTGGAAAAAATAGAAGCACCTTGAAACGTTCAAATAACTCAGGAATGAGCGGCAGAGGATAGCTGTTTTTGACTGTAATCTGATTCAAGGCCCGATAATCGATACAGGGATGGAGACCTCCATCTTTCTTCCCAATGAAGAAAAAACCCGCACCCACATGTGATGAGGAAGGACGAATAAATCCTCTGGCTAAGTTGTCCTTTATGTATTCCTCAAGAGAGACATTTTCTTGACAAGAGAGGGGATAGGTCCTTCCCTTAGGTAGAGGAGCCCCTGAAAACAATTCGATAGGACAGTCAAATATCCGGTGTGGAGGTAATGTCTCAGCCTCCTTCTTAGAAAACACATCACTAAAGGCGTAATAGTAATTAGGCAATGAATCAGGAACTTCCACCATAGCTACGACAGGACCAGATGGTTTTGAGGGATTTTGCAGGCAATGTTTGAAACAGGTAGTTCCCCAGGAAATAAGTTCTCCTTTAGACCATGAGAAGACTGGATCATGAAGCTGCAACCAAGGTAACCCCAGAATCAACGGTATGTGGGGAGAAGTGATGACGTCAAAACTAATAATTTCAGAATGTAGTATGTCCACAGACAAAAGAAGAGGAATGGTAGAATTTTGTATGATACCAGAACCTAAAGGCTGTCCACTAACAGTGGTTACCTTAATTAACTGTTTCTTGGCTTGAAGAGGAATCCTGAGAGAGTCAGCAAAGTTTGAATCAATGAAAACTCCAGCAGCTCCAGAGTCAATGAGGGCTTGAGCTCGAAACTTGGTGTCTCCAAAAGAGATAGTTACAGAAACAAAAAGTTTAGAATTGAGGGAAGACATGGGATTCTGGCTTAACTCTGTCCCTCTATCAAAAGTTAAGCCTTGGCTTTTATTGGCCGGATAGGACAGTCCTTCAATAAATGTCCTTTGGTACCACAATACAGACATAATCCAAGAGTATGCCTTCTATGGCGTTCAGCTTCTGACAATTTAATAGCTCCTACTTCCATGGGCTCCACAGACTCAGGAGATTGGAAATTATTATTAGACAGACTTGAGATTCGAATAGGAGGACGAAAAGAAGATTTAACAAAGGATCTCCGATTCCTATCTCTCTCCTGAAGACGTTCAGAATGCCGGGCGTCAAGAGTAATACACAAATTGATAAGACCCTCCAATGAATCGGGGAGTTCCCGAAATAGAAGTTCATCCTTAAGGCGTTCGCAAAGTCCCTTGCGAAAGGCTGCCCGTAAGGCTCCATGGTTCCAATCAGTTTCTGCGGCTAAAGTCCTGAATTCAATAGCATATTGAGCTACCGAAAGGGATCCCTGTCTCAGATCCAACAATCCTGCCTCTGCAGCTGCAGACCTCCCAGGCTTGTCAAAAACAGAAGAAAAAATGGACACAAATAATTCCACATCCTGTAGTAAAGGATCATTCTTCTCAAAAAGAGGAGACACCCAGGCTAGAGCCTTATCCTTCATGAGGGAAATAATAAAGGTGATTTTGGAAGTAGAATTGGAAAAAACTTGAGGATTGTTTCTGAAGTGTAAATGACATTGATTAAGGAATCCACGGCATTCTTCAGGAGAATGATTTCCTAGAAGTTGCCCTTGTAGAGCCACAGCCCTGGATAACTCATCAGGGTCCATATTATGGCCCGTTTGTACTGTCAGGTTAGGAAAAGTCAAGAAGAAGACCCAAATGCTAGGGCGAACTTAAACAACACCCTTGCACTCTGAGTTTAATCCAGAACGTGACCCCACGACAACCTCTAAAAAACAATGTACTCACGATATGGAGCAGGGTTAGCCTGAGTCAAAAGTAATTCAAGATATCAGCCAAATAGACTTCTGAGTAATGTCAGTATATTTATGAAAAGAACCTTTAGTAGTGCTCTCCAAATAATATATCAGCTTATGGCAGGGTTATAACACAATATATTTAAATAATTATCCTTTAAAATAAACCCTCAATCAATATGCATCTACTAGGAACCATAAAATTAATATAAATACCTGAATTCTTTTATTTAGTTAATATCCATGAACATTTTGAAATATATTTGTAATACCAGAATATGAAACACTATTATACACGTTAAAAACAACTATTAAGATATGCTATCCTTCTTACAAAGCCCAGAAAAATTTACCTTTAAAACCATCCTTTCATTCAGAGCTGCATTTAAAATATTACAATGAGACTTAAAGTAGCAGCTACAAACATTCAGCAATATGATATAGCAATAACAATTCTGAATTATAACTATATATTTTTACTGATAAAACAATTTAGCAGCAAGGATTAGTTTAACCATATACAGGCTGAAAATAAGCTAAAATATAAACTGCTTTTTAACTCTATTAAATACAAATTGACTGTGTTCTCGCCAGTAACCCTTGTTTCAAATTTAAAAGAAATTTAGAACAATTATACATCACCAAATTGAACCAATTCGTAGCGGTCTTTAGGTCATCTCATTCAAAGGAAAGTTATTGCATATATCAAGGTAAAGTTATCAGCTCCTTGCTTAGTGAAATGTTCCCAAGGGTGGCAGCCAAAATCAGATCACTAGCCTCAGCTAGTTTTTGAATAACTGTCCCTTGTGCATTCACTACTCCTATTATATGTAATCATTGATGACCTATTTCGTTCACGCCCTTTTCCTTTGTCCCTTCTGATTGGTTCACCCTGTGAATGTAGGTTGCCAAGGAGATGCATTCTTTAACAGCCAATCGTCTCCTGGCTGCAATATCTGCATCTGTCCATCGGGGGGCCACATGACATACAAAACAAATACACCTAACCATTTCTAAACATTTGAAAGAGATTATTTCTTTAAAATATGTAATAACTGCCATAATTTCTTGCATTAGTAGGTTATATGTATTGTATGCATTGTATTATATCACATTTTTTATTCTGATCAATTAAACATGAAACACAGTATGCCCTTAACATTATATTATATTAAAGCAATTTAATACTGCTAATTATTTTGAAATTAGTGGCAATTAATATCTGTTATACATGCAATTACACAAATACAGCATGTTTCATATTTGCTTTCAATATATGCTTTCAATATATATATATATATAATATATATATATATATATATATATATATATATATATATATATATATATATATATATATATATATATATATATATAAGCAAAGATGAATCAGTTGCACTCTCACAAACACTTTTCCAAGAGCCAGGGTGCTAGAGTAGGTGAAATGTAGTAGAAAAGAAAACAGCACTCTCTGGGCTTAACTTAAACAGATGGTTTAATCGGTAACGTTTCGGGGAATGCTCCCCTTCATCATCAGGGTCTGATGAAGGGGAGCATTCCCCGAAACGTTACCGATTAAACCATCTGTTTAAGTTAAGCCCAGAGAGTGCTGTTTTCTTTTCTACTATATATATATATATATATATATATATATACATTCACTTCTATGCAGTGTCTTGTATTTATAATTTTTTTAGCTCCATCTGGAAAACAGGAAAGCATGTTATATATATATGTAATTCAAATATGGGATTATTACAAATTTCATTCAGTCTTTTACTTTCCATATATATATTCATGTGTTTATATTTAATAACACATAACTAGACAGTCTCATATCCATTAAAATTTATATTTATTTATTTGAAATCTAAATATAGTTGTTTTAACAGTGAGATTTGTAATTATAATGTAAGCCATGTGCGTCCACTGTGTGTTATCCCAACCCAGACGCAATATCTACATTTTGTATATTTCAGTGTTAGCATTGCACAGCAGGGGCCATTTAACAGGCAGCTTTCAAAAGCCATGATTTCCTTAATATGCCTGTATCTTCAGCTCTTTTCCCAGACACTTCGTCTTCACACACTGCATGGGGCAGAGAGTGTTATGCAATGTTGCATACTAAATAGGGGAAGAGCTGAACATGAGTTTGCACTTCCAATTAAGAGCAAATGTTGCCTTTCGAATAACTTTACATGCTCAGTGGGGGAGAGTTTAAACATGATTGAAGTCAGTTTGTCAGAAAGAAATGAATCATTTTCTACTGACCAGTCAGATTTGAATAAATATATATGTTTATTAACCTTAAAATATATATATTTATTAACCTTACATATACCTTGACAGTAAGGAACTGGTTTCAGGAAAAGTTTTCCACAGAATCAGGAGAGCAGGGATAGTCTTATACTCAGACAGAGGAAGGGTAAACAAGAAACAGTTAATAATGCAGGAGTAGGTAACTTGTTATCAGGCAGTTTGAGGGTTAATACTGTGTAGTCAGTCCTTGAAGAGTTTGGCAACAGGTTATCAGGCAGTTTGTAGGTTTATACTGAATAGTCAGTACATGCAGAGTTAGATAACAGGATAACAGGTAGTTTAAGGGTTAATACAGATTAATCAGTACTTGCAGAGATTGGCAACAGGTTGTCATGCAGTTTGAGAGTTTCACAGAATAGACAGTTCTTGCAATGTTTGGCAACAGGATATCAAGTATTTTGAAGGTTTACACTGAATAAACAGTATTTGCAGAGTTTGGCAACATGTAAACATGCAGTTTGAGAGTTTCACAGAATAAACAGTCTTTGCAATGTTTGGCAACAGGATATCAAGCAGTTTGAAGGTTTACACTGAATAAACAGTATTTGCAGAGTTTTGGCAACAGGTAAACAAGCAGATTGAGAGATTCACAGAATAAATAGTACTTGCAATGTTCGGCAACAGGTTATCAGGAAGTTAGAGGGTTAACCCAGGATAGTCAGTCTTTGCAGAGTTTGGCAGTTAGAGAGTCTCCACAGCGACGTCCTCACAGGAGCCACAAAGAGTAACAAACAAACGGGCACTGAAGAAACAGGAAGCCCGGAATAAAAAGCCTGGTAGTGACATCATCAGGAAGGGGCGGCTCAGCCTACCTGTCAATCAAGCACACAGAGAGGACAGCTGGAGCTTCCCAGTGGCCGAGCGTGACAGTGGGTAATCGTAAACTTTTAGCCATTAAGATTGTCTTGACTGAATGGCATCATAGGTTAGAGGGTACCGCCAATCCATTCAGATTCTCACCGATCACAAGAATCTAACTTACCTAGAGACTGCTCATCGACTTTTCCCGCCATGTTCTTTTCCCGCTTTAACTTTGTGGTCTCTTATCTTCCCTGGACCAAAAACAAGAAGGCAGACGCCCTTTCCCGTCAGTTTCCTCACTCGAGTGATCCCTCTGAAGCTCCTATTGAACACATCATACCTCCCTCCTGCGTGGTTGCTCAACTGAATACCACTCTTCTTCAAAGACTACAACATGCCCAGTCTAGAATATCTCCTGAAGCCCCTGTGGCTTCTGATATCCTCTTTGTACCTCTTAACCTACGCACTCCTGTGCTTTCCTGGACTCATGATAGTAAACTCTCATCCTGGCTTGACAAGGACTTTTAAGTGTCTTTCCATACATGTATGGTGGCCTACTATGAAGTCTGATGCTCAGGATTATTTCAGAGCCTGCACGACTTGTGCTGCCAACAAAATTCCCAGAACCTTGCCTCCTGGCTTGCTCCAACCGTTGTCCATTCCCAAACAACCATGGACACACATAACAATGGATTTTATTGTGGAGCTTCCACCTTCTGACCATCATACAGTTATTTGGGTTGTGGTGGATCGGTTTTCCAGACTGGCTCATTTTGTACCCCTTAAGAAATTGCCTTCTGCCCAAGACTTATCTCTTTTTCTCTTGCATGTGGTACGTCTTCATGGTATTCCCGTGAATATCGTTTCCGACAGAGGTCCACAATTCATTTCTACCCTTTGGAGAGCCTTTTGTGAATTGATTGGAACCACTGTTTACTTGTCTTCTGGCTACCACCCTCAGACAAATGGGTTAACCGAGAGAGTAAACCAAGATCTTGAGGCCTACCTTAGAGCCTTTGTCAATTCTCTCCATACCAACTGGTCTGAGTTGTTACCCCTAGCTGAGCTGGCGAGAAACACTCATTGGCACTCTTCTCTACGTTGTTCTCCATTTCAAGCCGCAGCAGGGTATCAACCTTGTGTCTTCCCTCTTTCTGCTCAGTCCACTGGGGTTCCTGCTGCAGACCGACACGTTACTGAACTCACCATTGGGAACGTATTCGCTCTCAGTTACATAAGGGATTAAATGCCATATCCTTTTCTGTGGGAAGAATTAACATAACTTAACTATTTACATTCTCAAGTTTAATGTAAACCTTTAACTTCATTTCTAACATAGAAATAAACACACAGACAACTTCTTGGTTATAAAACCCGCAGGTCACGTTTATTGTGGCAACACAGGAACCAAACGACCAGCACAAACAAACATGGACCATAGTTTCTTTAAACAAGGCCGCGGAAGGCCCAGGTAAGGCCAAGGCACTCCCACTATACCCACCAACTATATGAGGGACATTATAGTGCCACAAGGGGCCTGGAGTGACCGGGGAAGGGCCTGCAAAATTCAGTGAGGAACCAGGAGGGCCGGGATTGACCGGGGAAGGGCCTACAAAATTCAGGGATGAAACGGGAGGGCCAGGCTTGACCTTGGGAGGGCCCACAAAATTCCCTGATACACCGGGAGGGCCACTGGGGGGACCGGTGGCCAAACCGGAAGGGCCGGCCACTGCATCGCTGCGCAAAGGCCTTGCATAGGCCGCATGGACAACCGGCTCAGACACCACATCTGAGAGAGCTACAGCAACATCCCATCCACCCTCCTGGGAAATTGCCTCTAACAGGGCCTGATCAGAGATCTCAGGCACAGTCACAGTACTACCACCCTCACTAGGATCACCCTGGGGAGGGACATGGGAAGGAGAAAATAAAGGGGTTCGACCCAACGTTTCAGGTGATGGTGCAATCCATTCAGCTTCATCACTCTCACCCACGACTTCTCTCTCTGTAGGCTCCTCCCTAGCCTCCATGATTCGCTTTGGAGGTACTTTAGATCTCCTTGAACGCTTCATGTGAAAACTTTGAAGAAACCAGCAGAAAGAGGACTTGTACTTCCTGTACAGGGCTTAAAAAGGTAAGCTGGAACCCCTCCTCTCTATCTGCAATATTGTTTCAAACACACAAACCAGAGCACTCCTCCGTCTTGGCCTTAACCCTTATGTGCATTCCAGGCAATTTGCCTTACATTTCCTTTAAGCTTTCTCTAGTTACAAGAAGTTTTCTGATCATCATAGAGCCTCTGTACGTGCCTTCTTAGTTTGGGTCTCTACTCAACATATTCGTCTACATCAACCCTGCCACAAATTAGGGCCTAGGTTTATCGGTCCTTACAAAGTTCTAAAAAGACTGTCTCCTGTTGCATACAGAGTGGCCTTGCCCAGAACTTTGCACATACATCCAATCTTCCATATTTCACTACTCAAGCCTTACATCAAGAATAGGTTTACCCGACTCAGAGCTCCTCCTCCGCTCCTGGTCCATGGCGACCCTGAATATGAGGTTACTAAGATCCTGGACTCCAGATACAGGCGTAGACAACTGCAATACCTTGTACATTGGAAGGGATACTCTGTGGAAGATCGTTCCTGGGTTCCTGCCCGTAATGTGCATGCTCAATCTTTGCTCTCCAAGTTCCATGCTGCTCCTCCTTCAAAGCCGGCTCTGGTTCCCGGAGGGACCCTTGAGGGGGGCTATGTCACGCCGCCGTGCTGCATCGCTCTGGCTGTTGCCAGGGATGCGGCAGTCCCTCTGAGCGTGCGACGATGACGTCATTGTCGCACGTCTCCTCCTTCCTGATGCCGGTCCTGGAGCTGTGGCGCGAATCCTGCGTCTATGTAAGTCTCTCATTTTACTGTTACCCCTGCCCAAGTATAGGTATTACTTAGTGTTCTCCTGGGTGCTATTATTACTGGATTGATACTTTGATGCTGAGCTCTGCTTGTCTGACCACTCTGTCTGTTTAACCCTAAATTGCTGGATTGATTTACTGCTGCTGAACTCTGCTTGTCTGACCACTCTGCCTGTTTACCCCTAATCTGCTGGATTGATTTTCTATTGCTGAACCCTGCCTGTCTGACTACTCTGCTTGTTTAACCCCTATTGCTCTGGATTGCCTCTCTGGTGCCAAACCCTGACTGCCTGACCATCCTAGTGGTTTACCTGTGGGCTGCTTTACCATTGCCAAACCCTGCCTGCCTGACCTTTCTAGTGGTTTAACCCTGAACTGCCTGTTGCTGCCGAAGTCAATCCTGCCTGTGGTGAGTGCCGCTTACCTCATCTTGCGAACTTGCTCTGCTCTGGGATATTACCTATCATTCCGGCTCGACGCCGGGATAAGAAGACTACTGTTCAAGTTCGGTCTGATAGTGGAATATCCCATGTGCATTATATTTGCCACTTCATATATTTTTCCTTTTCTGAATAAATAACTGGTATTTTAAAAGGGTTAAAATCCTTTGGGCCACTCATTTCTACGTGGATAGTTAAAGGGCCTGAACCCTTTAATAGGATAGATATGATCTCACCATGGCCAACATTTTTTATGGCAAACAAACTGGTGCCAACCTTGCCACTTCATATATTTTTCCTTTTCTGAATATGTAAGTGGTATTTGAAAAGGTTTACATCCTTTGGGCCACTCATTTCTGTGGAGATATATATACAGGCCGTGAGCCCCTTCATACAATCCACATGTTTTCAGACTGGCCCAGTGGTTTCTATGCAAACAAACTGATGTCAACCTTGCCACTTCATATATTTTACCTTTTCTGAATAAGTAACTGATATTTTAAAAGGGTTAAAATACTTTGGGCCACTTATATCTGTGTGGATATATAGAGGGCCTGAATCCTAAGTAACTGATATTTTAAAAGGGTTAAAATACTTTGGGCCACTTATATCTGTGTGGATATATAGAGGGCCTGAATCCTTTAATAGGAAAGACATGTTCTCAGCCTGGCCCAATGGTTTCTATGGCAAACAAACTGGTGCCAACCTTGCCATTTCATGTATTTTACCTTTTCTGAAAAAGTAACTTGTATTTTGAAAGAGTTAAAATCCTTTGGTCACTCATTTCTTTGTGGCTATATACACATATACATATTTTTGTGCTAACCCAATGAGTTTTATGAAAAAGAAATATGTAAAATGTGCCAACCTTGCCACACATGTTACCTTCTATGAATAACTAATATTTTTTGTGCCACTTATTTCTGCATGAATATATAAAGGTTTCAAGTCCCTTTATAGTCAGTCGGATATCATGTGGATTGTATGAATTGTCTCACGCCCTGTATATATCAACACAGAAATTAGTTTTAGAGTTAGGTCTTTTTTATTTTGGGGTGTTGGGTGGGTGGTTTTACTGTTCGGGGTTAATTTGTATGTTTTTTATGTAAAAGAGCTGTTAAACTTAGGGCAATGCCCTACAAAAGGCCCTTTTGAGGGCTATTAGTAGTTTAGTGTTAGATTAGGGGGTGTTTTTATTTTGGGGTGGCTTTTTTGTTTTTATAGGGGTATTAGATTAGGTTTACATTTTTTTATTTTGGATAATATCGTTTATTTTTTAATGTAATTTTAGATTTTTTTTATTTAGTCTTAGGTTTTTTTTAATGTAATATTAGTATTTTTTATTTTATGTAATTGGGGTTTACTTAGGGGGTGTCAGGTTAGGGGGCTTAGTGATTAGATTAATACTTTCCGTTGTGGGGGGATAGCGGTTTAGGGGTTAATAGGTTAATTAGGTAGATTGCTATGTGGGTGGTTGGCAGAATATGGGTTAATAGTTTTAATAGGTAGTTTGTACTGTGGGGGGGATGGCGGTTTAGGGGTTAATAGTTTTAATAGGTGGTTTTCTTTGTGGGGGGATGGTGGTTTAGGGGTTAATAGGGTTGATAGGTACTTTGCGTTGTGGGAGGATGGCGGATTAGGGTTTAATACATTTATTTGGTACTTTTCGATGTGGGGGTTGGCAGATTAGGGGTTAATAGCTTAAATAGGTAGTTTGCGTTGTGGGGAGATGGCAGTTTAGAGGTTAGTACATTTTATTATTAGTTGCGAGGTGGGTGGATGGCAGATATAGGGGTTTTGACGTGTTGGGTTCATTTTTTAGAGGCGGGTTAGATTTTTGCGGGCCATTAAACTTTTTCTTAGGCGACGGCAGTTCATAAACTGCCGTAAGTCACTGGTGACTCCAGAAATGTCTATTTCTGCACATTTCTGAATATCGCCGGTTTATCCGACTTACAGCAGTATATGATATGCCGCCGTATATGTGATTCACCCGAGTTGAATTTACAGACGGCATGGGTTTCAGCAGTTGCGCTGAAACCTACGCCGTATATGTAATCTCGCCCTCGTGTAGGAAAATCTCTTCATGCTATCAAAAAAATAGATAGTGACAAAGTGGGGATCCACATTGCATACTGAATCAATCAGTTCCCAGTGAAATAACTATGTGGCAATCTGTAATCATGTAATCACCATGACCACATTTTTCGGACCTTTCTAGGGAAATATAAGGAGACATTACACCCCACAATGAAGGTTGTACTTACACTACTGTCTTAGAAATTCCCCTTCTCTATGCTAATCACCAACATTCAGTTACAGGGATTGTATTTACTCAGATTTCCATTACAATGACAATTTGGAACAAGAAATCATAGGTTTCATAGACTTGGTGTTGAGCAACTTTCAACAGGGTGTTCAACAAAGCTTTATTTAATCAGTCCTGGACTGATGGTATGTACACTTAGGGAGCACTCACATTCCTTATAGGCTTATAGAGCAATGAGATTGTGACAGAGATACGCTGTTTAACCCCTTAAGGACCACAGCACTTTTCCATTTTCTGACCGTTTGGGACCAAGGCTATTTTTACATTTTTGCAGTGTTTGCGTTTAGCTGTAATTTTCCTCTTACTAATTTACTGTACCCACACATATTATATACCGTTTTTCTCAACATTAAATGGACTTTCTAAAGATACCATTATTTTCATCATATCTTATAATGTACTATAAAAAAATATAAAATATGAGGAAAAAATGGAAAAAAACACACTTTTTCTAACTTTGACCCCCAAAATCTGTTACACATCTACAACCACCAAAAAACACTCATGCTAAATAGTTTCTAAATGTTGTCCTGAGTTTAGAAATACCCAATGTTTACATGTTTCAATCATTTTTATTTTTTTGCAAGTTATAGGGCCAAGTTCAAAACCACTTTTTTTCAAAATTAGCGCTAGTTACATTGGAACACTGATATCTATCAGGAATCCCTGAATATCCCTTGACATGTATATATTTTTTTTTAGAAGACATTCCAGAGTATTGATCTAGGCCCATTTTGGTATATTTCATGCCACCATTTCACCGCCAAATGCGATCAAATAAAAAAAAATGTTCACTTTTTCACAAACTTTAGGTTTCTCACTGAAATTATTTATAAACATCTTGTGCAATTTTGACACAAATGGTTATAAATGCTTCTCCTAGATCGCCTTTGTTCAGAAATAGCAGACTTATATGGCTTTGGCATTGCTTTTTGGTAATTAGAAGGCCGCTAAATGCCACTGTGCACCACATGTGTATTATGCCCAACAGTGAAGGGGTTAATTAGGGAGCATGTAGGGAGCTTGTAGGGTTAATTTTAGTGTAGTGTAGTAGACAACCCAAAGTATTGATCTAGGCCCATTTTGGTATATTTCATGCCACCATTTCACCGCCAAATGAGATTAAATAAAAAAAAAACCGTTATATTTTTCACAATTTTAGGTTGCTTACTGAAATTATTTACAAACAGCTTGTGCTATTATGGCACAAATGGTTGTAAAAGCTTCTCTGGGATATATATGGATTCTGCGTTGCTTTTTGGTAATTAGAAAGCCACTAAATGCTGCTGCGCACCGCACGTGTATTATGCACAGCAGTGAAGGGCTTAATTAGGGAGCTTGTAGGGTTAATTTTAGCTTTAGTGTAATGTAGTAGACAACCCAAAGTATTAATCTAGGCCCATTTTGGTATATTCCATGCCACCATTTCACCGCCAAATGCGATCAAATAAAAAAAATTGTTCACTTTTTCACAAACATTTTCACAAATTTTAGGTTTCTCACTGAAATTAATAACAAACAGCTTGTGCAATTATGGCACAAATGGTTGTAAATGCTTCTCTGGGATCCCCATTGTTCAGAAATAGCAGACATATATGGCTTTGGCGTTGCTTTTTGGTAATTAGAAGGCCGCTAAATGCCGCTGCGCATCACACGTGTATTATGTCTAGCAGTGAAGGGGTTTATTAGGTAGCTTGTAGGGAGCTTGCAGGGTTAATTTTAGCTTTAGTGTAGAAATTAGCCTCCCACCTGACACATCACACCCCTGATCCCTCCCAAACAGCTCTCTTCCCTCCCCGACCCCACAATTGTCCCCGCCATCTTAAGTACTGGCAGAATCTCCCTGATCCCCCCCAAACAGCTCTCTAACCCTCCCCCTCTACCTTATTGGGCGCCATCTTGGATACTACCCAGTTTGAAATAAAATGTGGGGGGGTTATATTTTATTAACAATTTTTTAAACTTTTCTGTAGTGTAGCTGCCCCCTCAAGATCCAACCCCCACCCTCTCCCAGATCCCTTAATTGAATATTTCCCCCCTCCCCAGTCCTCTCGCACACCGTGCTGTAGAACATTTTTGTGCCATAGTGTAGGGTTCCCACCCGCCCCTGTGCACGCATGTGCCCCCGTGCACGTGCGCGCCCCCGCACGCGATCCCACCCCTCTCCAGCACTTCCTCCACCAATGGCTGCCCACCCGCCTCCCACCCACCATCGATCACAGCTATCGATGGCTGATGCAGAGAGAGCCACAAAGTGTCTCTCTCTGCATCAGACTGCTAGAAAACGTTATTGCAGGATGCCTCAATATCAAGGCATCACTGCAATAACATGAAAGCGGCTGGAAGCGAACAGGACCACTTCCACCGCTTTCAAAGACCAACGACGTACAGAGTACGTCCTTGGTCGTTAACTGCATTTTTTTGCAGGACTTACCCCATAAGTCGTTGGTCGTTAAAATATAACCTTTATTAAGATGATTAAAAAATGTAAAACACTCACACTTAAAAACACAAATGAGTTAAAGCTGGTAAGTAAATCATGTGTTAATCGTCAGTAAGCTTGACCCTTTGAGAAAGCCAGTCAGTGGCGAAACATGTCAGGGGACAGGAGGGAATCTGTGTAGATTTTAATGTGCAATGAGTTGCTGGTAAATCTGCATAACACAAACCAACATTGATAATAATATTCTAAGTGGACACGCTGCGAATGTATGCGCGTACCCACTGATAACTTATAACTAGGTGTGTTGGAATGTGTAGCGCTTTATATCTGTAGATGTCCATGTTTGTAAGCAGAGGTGATTAAGCTAATCTTATGAGCAGTATGTCAATGAGAGCAGTTACGCAGGGAGCCAGCAAATGCAGCATATCATATTCTAATGATTACATTTGTCTCTTCAATGGTAGCAGTGAATATAACCGAATGTATTTAAACAGTTGGCATTTAAAGAGCCTAATTTTGATATGGCAGACAGATATGCTTTACAACCAATAAAATAAGGTTATTACTTAACTCTGCTGTTCTGGGATATGAGATATTCTACCTCCATTTAGCAACATAATTATTGCACTCATGTGTATTTAACTAATGAGCAGACTTGCTTAGAACCACATTTATTTACAGGCCATGGTTTAAAATCCACAGCCTAGGTCTGTATTGATTTGTGTATTTTTCAAAATCACCCTAGTTAAAAAGACATAAAACCCATATTTTTTCTTTCATGATTTAGAAAGAGCATGCAATTATAAACAACTTTCTAATTTACTTCTGTTATTAATTTGCTTCATTCCCTTGATATCCTTTGCTGAAAAGCATATTTAGATATGCTCAGTAGCTGCTGATTGGTGGTTGCACATAGATGCCTAGTGTGATTGGCTCACCCATGTGAATTGCTATTTCTTCAACAAAGGGTATCTAAAGAATGAAACAAATTAGATAATAGAAGTCAATTAGAATGTTGTTTAAAATTATATTTTCTATCTGAATCATGAAAGAAACATTTTGGGTTTAATGTCCCTTTAAGCTTACTAACGATTAACACACAATTTACTTACCAGCTTTACCTCATTTGTGTTTTTAAGTGTGTGTGTTTTACATTTTTTAATCATCTTAATAAAGGTTATATTTTAAACAGCGTATCTCTGTCACAATCTCATTGCTCTATACTTAATAAACGCCGAGATTACGTGTCTTGCGTTAGCCTTAAAAAGCAGCGTTGAGAGGTCCCAACGCTGCTTTTTAACGGCCGCTGGTATTACGAGTCTTGAAATGACAGGCTCACCGCTCACTTTTTTGGCCAGACTCGAAAATACAGCAAATGCACTTACGTCAATTGCGTATACTATTTTTTCAATGGGATTGGCCTAACGCCGGTATTACGAGTCTTCCAAAAAGTGAGCGGTAGACCCCCTCTCCTGTCAAGCCTGGTACCGCATTTTAAAGTCAGTAGTTAAGAGTTTTATGGGCTAACACCGTAGTATAAAGCTCTTAACTAAAGTGCTAAAAAGTACACTAACAACCATAAACTACCTATTAACCCCTAAACCGAGCCCCCCCCCCCCACATCGCAAACACTAAAATAAAATGTTTAACCCCTAATCTGCCGAACCGGACATCGCCGCCACTATAATAAATATATTAACCCCTAAACTGCTGCACTCCCGCATCGCAAACACTAGTTAAATTTTGTTAACCCCTAATCTGCCGTCCCTAACATCGCAGACACCTAACTACATTTATTAACCCCTAATCTGCCGCCCCCAACGTCGTTGCCACTTTATTTAATGTATTAACCCTTAAATCTAAGTCTAACCCTAACACCCCCTAACTTAAATATAATTTAAATAAATCTAAATAAAATTACTACAATTAACTAAATTATTCCTATTTAAAACTAAATACTTACCTATAAAATAAACCCTAACCTAGCTACAATATAACTAATAGTTACATTGTAGCTATCTCAGGGTTTATTTTTATTTTACAGGCAACTTTGTATTTATTTTAACTAGGTAGAATAGTTACTAAATAGTTATTAACTATTTAATAGCTACCTAGTTAAAATAAAGACAAATTTACCTGTAAAATAAAACCTAACCTAAGTTACAATTACACCTAACACTACACTATAATTAAATTAATTCCCTAAATTAATTACAATTAAATACAATTATCTAAAGTACGGGGGGGGGAAACTAAATTACAGAAAATAATAAAATAATTACAAGTTTTTTAAACTAATTACACCTAATCTAATCCCCCTAATAAAAAAGCCCCCCAAAATAATAAAAAAGCCCTACCCTATACTAAATTACAAATAGCCCTTAAAAGGGCCTTTTGCGGGGCATTGCCCCAAAGTAATCAGCTCTTTTACCTGTAAAAAAAAGTACAATACCCCCCCAACATTAAAACCCACCACCCACACACCCAACCCTACTCTAAAACCCACCCAATCCCCCCTTAATAAAACCGAACACTAACCCCTTGAAGATCACCTTACCTTGAGAAGTCTTCACCCAACCGGGCCGAAGTCCTCAACGAAGCCGGGCGAAGTGGTCCTCCAGATGGGCAGAAGTCTTCATCCAGGCGGCATCTTCTATCTTCATCCATCTGGCGTGGAGCGGGTCCATCTTCAAGACATCCGACGCGGAGCATCCTCTTCTTTCGATGTCGACTGTAGAATGAAGGTTCCTTTAAATGACGTCATCCAAGATGGTGTCCCTTCAATTCCGATTGGCTGATAGAATTCTATCAGCCAATCGGAATTAGGGTAGGAAAAATCCTATTGGCTGATGAATTCAGCCAATAGGATTGAAGTTCAATCCTATTGGCTGATCCAATCAGCCAATAGGATTGAGCTTGCATTCTATTGGCTGATTGCATCAGCCAATAGGATTTTTCCTACCTTAATTCCGATTGGCTGATAGAATTCTATCAGCCAATCGGAATTGAAGGGACGCCATCTTGGATGACGTCATTTAAAGGAACCTTCATTCTACATTCGACGTTGAAAGAAGAGGATGCTCCGCGTCGGATGTTTTGAAGATGGACCCACTCCGTGCCGGATGGATGAAGATAGAAGATGCCGTCTGGATGAAGACTTCTGCCCGTCTGGAGGACCTCTTCTTCCCGGCTTGGATTGAAGACTTCTGCCCGTCTGGAGGACCACTTCGCCCGGCTTCTTGAGGACTTCGGCCCGGTTGGGTGAAGACTTCTCAAGGTAGGGTGATCTTCAAGGGGTTAGTGTTAGGTTTTATTAAGGGGGTATTGGGTGGGTTTTAGAGTAGGGTTGGGTGTGTGGGTGGTGGGTTTTAATGTTGGGGGGGTATTGTACTTTTTTTTACAGGTAAACGAGCTGATTACTTTGGGGCAATGCCCCGCAAAAGGCCCTTTTAAGGGCTATTTGTAATTTAGTATAGGGTAGGGCTTTTTATTATTTTGGGGGCCTTTTTTATTTTATTAGGGGGATTAGATTAGGTGTAATTAGTTTAAAAAAAATTGTAATTATTTTATTATTTTCTGTAATTTAGTGTTTGTTTTTTCATACTTTAGATAATTGTACTTAATTGTAGTTAATTTAGGGAATTAATGTAGTTGTAGTGTAGTGTTAGGTGTAATTGTAACTTAGGTTAGGTTTTATTTTACAGGTAAATTTGTACTTATTTTAACTAGGTAGCTATTAAATAGTTAATAACTATTGTACCTAGTTAAAATAAATACAAAGTTGCCTGTAAAATAAAAATAAACCCTGAGATAGCTACAATGTAACTATTAGTTATATTGTAGCTAGCTTAGGGTTTATTTTATAGGTAAGTATTTAGTTTTAAATAGGAATAATTTAGTTAATTGTAGTAATTTTATTTAGATTTATTTAAATTATATTTAAGTTAGGGGGTGTTAGGGTTAGACTTAGGTTTAGGGGTTAAGAACTTTAATATAGTGGCGGCGACGTTGGGGGCGGCAGTTTAGGGGTTAATAAATGTAGGTAGGTGGCGGCGACAATGTGGGCGGCAGATTAGGGGTTAATAAATATAATGTAGGTGTCGGCGATGTTGGGGGCAGCAGATTAGGGGTTCATAAGTATAATGTAGGTGGTGGCGGTGTCCGGAGCGGCAGATTAGGGGTTAATAATATAATGTAGGTGTCGGCGATGTCGGGGGCGGCAGATTATGGGTTAATAAGTATAATGTAGGTATCGGCGATGTCGGGGGCGGCAGATTAGGGGTTAATAAGTGTAAGATTAGGGGTGTTTAGACTCAGGGTTCATGTTAGGGTGTTAGGTGTAGACATAACCTTTTTTTCCCCATTGAATCAATGGGGCTGCGTTAGGAGCTGAACGCTGTTTTTTTGCAGGTGTTAGGTTTTTTTTCAGCCGGCTCTCCCCCATTGATTCCTATGGGGAAATCGTGCACGAGCACGTTTAGCCAGCTCACCGCTAACATAAGCAGCGCTGGTATTACAGTGAGATGTGGAGCAAAATTTTGCTCTCCGCGCCGGGTTTGTAAAAACCCGTAATACCAGCGCTGTCTGCAGGTGAGCGGTGAGCATAAACTGCTCATTAGCACCGCACACCATTACCGACAAAACTCGTAATCTAGCCGATAGCCTATAAGGAATGTGAGTGCTCCCTAAAGTGTACATACCATCAGTCCAGGACTGATTAAATAAAGTTTTCTCTACCCAGTACACAGCACCGCCACCCCAAAATTTATAACTCTTGTACAAAAATCTAATAGTACAACAAGAAATTTAGGTTACTGGGGAATTCCTGACTACACAACTAGTAGTGCCATTAGTGCTTTTCCTTTGTTCAACAAAGCTATTTGTTAAGAGATCCAATTTTTGCTTTGAAAACTATAATAAACTATTTTTTTTAAAAAAAAATAGTACTAAAAAGTGTCTTTACAATGCTGTCTATGGGAACTGTGTGTTCCCTGTAAATATATATGTATATGATTATATACATATATATTTATGTATTAATATGTATATATACACATATTAACATATACATATGTATATATCATATACATATATATTTACAAATTGCTGCCCTACTGTGCTGTGCCAGTTTTCATGCTGCTTGTCACGGCATGAGAACGAGTCTCTCATTTGAGCCTATGGAAGCTCGCTCTTGTGAGCGCAATGCTTCCCAGCAATGAGAACACAAGCTCGCGTTCGCATTGCGTTTTTAACTTGTAATACCAGCACATATTTAGGGCTCCACTTGTAATCTGGTCCATAGTGTCTATGAGCTTGGGCAATAAGTTTTCATTGACTCACATAGGAGTGACAGTTGTTTCATGAGCTATCATGGGACTCATTCAGGATTGATCACTTTCTTCATTATACTGAGTCTGATATTTGTGATTATCAGTATGGTTTTACATATTAGCTATTTACTTGTTAAGTTATGTCTTGTACTTTGCTTTGGTAATAAATAACATCTGTATTGTTTACCATAGTAATTCCATCTTTATGTATAGCATAGTTTAGATATTGTCAAGTGCTGGACAAGATTGTCTTTTTCTATGAGATCGTTATTCATAGAATCTATTTATTTTCTTTTTTTCAGTTCTCACTGTTTCTATTCTGTTTTTCTTTATTTTCCCCCTTATACTTTTTTTGAATAATAATATTACAATCTCCGTGCACCTCTTCTCTAACAATTTTTTATCTAAGCAGAGATTTGTATAACATAAAAAATGTATAATGGGGCATATATATCAAGCTCTGAATGGAGCTTGATGCCCCTTGTTTCTGGCGAGCCTGCAGAAACAGCAGTTATGAAGCAGCGGTCACAAAGACCGCTGCTCCATAACCTGTCCGCCTGCTCTGAGCAGGCAGACAGACATCGCCGGAAATCAACCCGATCGAGTACGATCGGGTTGATTGACACCCCCTGCTGGCGGCCTATTGGCCGCGAGTCTGCAGGGGGCGGCGTTGCACCAGCAGCTCTTGTGAGTTACTGGTGCAATGCTGAATACGGCGAGCGTATTGCTCACCGTATTCAGCGAGGTCTGGCGGACCTGATCTGCAGTGTGGGATCAGGTCCGCCAGACCTTGATAAATATGCCCCAATATATAATTTTATATATATATATATATATAAACACTCAGGATTTCCAAACTATCAGCTAGATTACAAGTTGTGCGTTATGACTCAAATTGTATCGTTATGGCCCATAACGCATCAATTTCCCTAACGCAGCCATTACAAGTTTGAAAAAACCTCCATAGCGCAGCAAAAATCTCCATGTACGCACAAATCCATTACGCTATCCAAGACCAGTAGTTATTGATATATTGCCACCAAAAACCTTCACGAATCACTTCAAAAATATTATTCAAAGTACACTTACACTCATACAAACACTACAATATTTTTTTTATAAAAAAAAATATTAAAGTAAAAATATAACGGGTCAAAGATAAAAAATCTTGGGTGTTAAAAAAAATTAACACAAACCCATTTTACATTGACTTACATAGACATACATGAACATACACTCATTTAGCTACATCTACGTACAAATATCATCACATACATACAGAATTCACTACATACAAACATACATACAGAATTCACTACATACAAACAAAATACAGCAGATTACGTACACAAAACATTTTAAATATGAAATTATCAAGATTTCAGGTACTTTTTCACAGAATGACTTGACGTCACTCACTTTGCACTCAACAGGGGTGCTGGAAGTTTTTTTCTTTCAATTTCTATCCTTCATTGACTTCTATGGGGAATACATGCTCGTGCACGCGACCGGCCTCTTTCCGTAACGCACGCAAAATTACTTTTTTTTAACTCATAATACCGCCGTTATACGGGTTGCGCTAATTCATTCATTCTTGCGTAGTTCCGGCAATGACAAATAGATCACGAAATATACTATTTGGCACTGGAGTTATGTGTTTTACATGTGTGAATATCAGTACAAGCTCAAAATCTTTTAGGAAATTATATTACATCAACTATAAATCACGATCAATTGTATCATCACAAATACAAAATCAGTTCAATTACGTCTATTATATCATTTAATTTATTCTCTTCATATCCTTTGATGAACAGCATATGTAGATAGGCTCAGTAGATAATGATTGGTGGCTGCACGTAGATGCCTTCTGTGATTGCCTCACCCATGTGCATTGCTATTTATTCAACAAAGGATATATAAAGAATGAAGCTATTTACATCATAGAAGTACATTGGAAGGTTGTTTAAAATTGTATTCTCTGTCTGAATCATGAAAGATAAATTATGGCTTTAGTGTCCCTTTAACATCAGGATTTAAACATAATATACCATTAGCAATTGCGTATAATTATAATATATCCTTAGACAATATTATAGTTGTTGCTTTTTTGGACATAACAACAATTTTATACCGCTTTATATAAATCAACATATGTAGGAGAGAATCACAATACATACATATATGTACATAACACACATCACACAACAACAAAGCACACATTTATATTTTTAATTATCACATAATAAGAATGTTGCCAAAAAAAAAACAGGACAAAGATTTGGAAACTAGACAGGCATGTAGCTAATATGATGACATCATTCTAAGCTTCAATCATACAGATTCGAGCATTAGGACTTTACTGTCCCTTTCATCAGTTTCTCACTCAATATTACATATACGTAGGGGGCGTGTCCAAGCAGCGATCGGAAGCGGTCGAACTCTCGAAAAAGCTCCGGTAGAGCATTCAAGAATCCGCCGATTTAAGAAGAACCAAACAGCAGGGATCAGCACCAATATTTCTCTTTACTGCTTTGTACAGCAGCCCACACTAAATAGCGACCTTTGCTGTTTTTTTGGACACCGAGAGCACTGATTTGGACAATAGAGGCCTAGGGCGGCGGCTCAATATAGGCAGCGCTAACCCCCCTCGGTATTCCGAGGTTCTTTCCCTGGAACGAACATAACACTGCTTCTGTTTAAACCAAATAGACATCTACCGCAAAAGATTACATAACTGAAAGAGAGATGGCAATAACTACAGACCACACAGAACCTCAGTTAACTATGACCACTCCACCATCTTGTCCTTATCAACAAATGGAGAAGTTTGAGAGCCTCGTGCGGGGCTTAATGGACAGAGCACCATTCGACTATATGATGAAGCAACTTTCCCTGATATCTCCACCACAAACCACCACTATCCTCATAACAGAAGATACTCCCGCACTCCATGAGCTCACAGAAACCACTGAAATAGCAGCATCTCATCATCAGAAGACTGAGCAACTGCCGACCATAACGGCACCACTGGGTGAGTCATGCAGCACAACAAAGCCCTTAATAGAGACTTATCGCGCTCCTATCAAAGACCGGAGCCCGACCAACACAGCCCCATATGTAGGCAGTCAGCACATCACTCTGGAAGTCACAAAGCCTGCCTCTGCACACAACATACCCCTGCAAGCCTTCTTTGGAGCTCGGGGAGCACTTCTGGGGGGCGTGACCAACGGAAAAGCAAATTCACTAACTGCTAACAACATTCAGCTAGCTATGCAGAACATTTCCATCCATAAATCAGAAGCGTTCACTCGCCTGTGAGAATCACTATGGCATAAGGCCCTACTGGGAGCGCTGCTAACCCGCATTGTTTTGACACATTTAACATCTTTGAAGAGCTAGTTTCAGATGCGGACAAGAAATTAGACTTTCCTACAGTCTAAATCCTGGGGCTGAAAATATATTTATAACACAATCTCAGTGTTGTCAACAGTTTGCACGAGTTACTTAACTATATTTTGAATTACTTTGAGTTTATATATTTAAATGCCGTAATGTTTTACTGTATAGCCACACTAACTTCCTTGTTATTTTCCTTGGGAAGAGTTTTGAAGACACTGACTGTCGCACTGCCAACATGCCTTATCACAATATCCATTTTCATATACAGTCTTTTATAAATAAATTGGTGTAACGAGTGCATTTACTCTATTAGTGCTCGGGCACCCGCCATGCGGCTTGTGGCCGGAGCTGCAGGGGGGGATATTAAAACACAGTTTAAATGCACAGTTCCTCCTAATGTTATCAGTCAAGAACATACAGAAGTAATCATTAGCATACCCTTTATGAAGGGATAGCTTTTCCTAAGTCTAATTATACATCATACATCAGAGCCTAACATTCTAATCTCCCCTTTTTCCTTTATTATTGCCTTGCTAACTGGGAATATTTATATATATATATATATATATATATATATATATATATATAATAGAAAGGCAGATCGTTTTTCATATAACCACTTGTTGACAGTTAAATCACACCAAAATATTAAGTCACTAATTAGTTAAAAAGCATTTCCTCCACTATACACAATAGAGATACCATCCTCTCATCCTTTATTAGTTTAATTATATTTGAGTAGATGCAATTGGAAAATATATTCACTAGGAGCTAAAAATATTATCTGCCAAGGATGTTTTTTTCGGTCCAGGCTTCCCATGCATATATATATCAGATGATACCCAGTTATAATCTTCCTGTTTCTCCCTCATAACACCCCCATACCATATTTATACAACATTGGCTTAGACCCAAAAGTGGTCTTTCTACTTATCATTGGGGTCATGATAAGAATTTGTAAATGTTTGTTTCAATTTAAAAATGAGGTTAAGTATCTAAGTATAAAAGCCATGATTCTGACTATAATCCTATATAAAGCTTGTTTTTCTACATTTTGAATTGTATGGTCTATATGCTTGTGACATGGGGCACTGCGTCTACCCATCTTATTATTGAAGCTTGAATTAGGGCTTGTATATCATTATTTTTCTTTGTATTGCTACTGATACCTCAATAAAAATATATATAAAAAATAAATAAAAAATAATACATATATGTAGACAAGAGGTTTGGAAGATCTTCATTATTATTGTGATTTGAATGGGACACATAAAATATTGAGATCTTGCCAATCACTTATATATATAATATTATAGATGTCAGGTGTTACTTTGTCGTTTTGCAACAATATTGCAGCAACATTGATCAATCCGATTCTATGCCATGTATATGCATACATTATACACAAGTATGCACTTTCATGTTAGCGTGAACTTGTGTTTTTAAATATAACATCGTGTTTAATAAGTATTTGTTACGCATATGAACAAACATTACGAAAATGCACTGTATATGTTAGATTTTACACTTTCACATTAGGATTTATTGGGGAAAACTAAATTTCAACATACACAAAAAAAACGCCCACTTTGAAAGCATTTGCGCAGCTCAGATACAATCAAGTGTATACAATTAGCAATCATTACGAAAACGCTACCATTGGACATTTTGCACAATAAATCACCCAAACAACATGGCCAATACGTCCCTTGTGATCGATATTGTATCAAATTGCTTTTGTGTGTTTGCATACCTTCTTACTCCTTGTGTATTTGCTCTGCTCTTTGGCTTTGTGCTGCTTGGCTTTGCAAATATGGATAACCCTCAGTTAGATTGTGTAGGTGCTGTTGGACAAGTTATGTACAACAGACTCAGGCGGGCTCGGCATCTCCAAGAGAGGCGTGGGGAACGTCTGAGGATTAGGGGTCCTCGTGTTCACAGGGTGAGGCTCACCTTGAATAACATGAGCAACTTCGAGGTGTTTGACAAATATAGGCTAAATACACAGCAGCTCTTGAGCCTGTATGATGTACTTAAGCCTTATCTGGAGCCACGCAGACGTATGCGCACTACAATCCCTGGCATGTCCAAGATGCTTTGCTGTAAACATGTCCTGGTGTCCGGAAGCTTTCAATCTGGAGAGGAGTACATATCTGGGTTGTCTCAGGGTACCCTCTCTGTGGTTTTTGAAAGGTTTCTGAACGCCATGACAAGAATTTGTAGGCTTTACGTAGGATTCCCTCAAAATGAGGACGATTGGAGGCAACTCAAGAGGGAATTCTATAGAATAGCTGAAATGCCCATGGTTCAGAAGTTAGACAATTGCCACTGTAATGTTCACAAACAGTTTGTGTACTGTGCAAAATGTGCAGATATAGAATGTTGTTTAACCATTTAATTGTCTTTGAGAAAATCTCTAGGTTTAGCTCAAAACAGATATGTAGCAGGTCATAGCTTAAATGTGCAGTTATAGGATGCGCGTTAACCATTTTTTGTCTCTTTCAGCAAATGTCTAGTTTTAGCTTCAAACAGATATGTAGCAGGTCATAGCTTAAATGTGCAAATATAGGATGCGCTTTAACCATTTTTTTGTCTCTTTCAGCAAATGTCTAGTTTTAGCTCCAAACAGATATGTCGCAGGTCATAGCTTAAATCTGCAGATATAGGATGCGCTTTAACCATTTTTTGTCTCTTTCAACAAATGTCTAGTTTTAGCTCCAAACAGATATGTAGCAGGTCATAGCTTAAATGTGCAGATATAGGATGCACTTGACCCATTTTTTGTCTCTTTCAGCAAATGTCTAGTTTTAGCTCCAAACAGATATGTACTGTAGCAGGTCATAGCCTTGACAATACTTTTAAAGGGACGGTGTAGTTCTTTAAACATAACTGACGTAGACGACTGTTTAGCAGTTAGCTGATTTTAGAGTCTTTCAAAGTCACTAGCAGAGCAATTAAAGTTTATTGCATAGACATTTTAGCTAGGTTATGTAAACGTTTAACCCTTGTTTTAATTGCATGGAGTTTATGCGATTTTCGTATACTCAAATGCATTGTATCATTTTCTTCTTGTATTAAATGTATTATCTAATTTATCAGATATTTGTAATATTGACATTTCATAATGTTAATTATTTATAGGTGATTCGGGTTACATGAGCCGTAATTGGCTCATTACGCCATTACGTATCCCCGCTGACGAGGCACAGGTGCGCTACAATTGGGCGCACAAGCGGACTAGGGCTGTAGTGGAATGCATGTTTGGGCTCCTCAAAATGCGCTTTAGATGCCTGGATAGGTCTGGAGGAGCCCTCCAATACAGCCCTAGTAAGGTGGCAAAGATCATTATAGCCTGCAGCGTCCTTCACAACATAGTTCAGCAGGCTGGGATGCTGCAGGACGTCCAGGTGCCCCAACAAGATGAGGAGGTGTCAGGGTGCCAGGAATCAGACTGAGACGAGAAGTGCAAAAATAATCACACCTTTCTTAATAACAAATAATTAATAAAAAAGTCCACAAGTCAAATAACAAGCCAGGAGTCAAAACCAGAGCTGGTAGTCAGACGAGCCGAGTCAGGAGCCAAAGCGAATAGTCAGATGAGCCGGAATCAGGAACAAGGAAAACAGCAGAGTCAGGAACCAGGAAGGACGTCAGACAGCCAGGTAATACACAGGAACTCTCACAAACAGGTCTGAGACAGCGCAAAGGCAAAGCATACTGAACAGAGGCCCTTTAAATAATAAGTGATGACATCACAATTCTGAGAGTGCATCCATAAAAGGAAGTGCAGGAGATGAGCAGCATCACCCACAATGCATCATAGTCAGCAAGAGAGGTGAGTAAAATGGCTGCCAGCAGCACATGGCAAACAAAACCGGGAAAAAACCCTGACAGTACCCTCCCCTCAACAACCCCTCCCCCCGCGGGAGGACAAAAGGCTTATTGGGGAAACGGGCATGGAAGGCACGGAGGAGGGCGGGAATATGAACATCAGAGGAGGGAACCCAAGAACGCTCCTCCGGACTGTAGCCCTCCAGTGAACCAAATACTGTACATGGCCCCTGGACATACGAGAGTCAATAATGCTGCTGACCTCATACTCCTCATGGTTGTCAACAAAGATAGGATGGGGACGAGGCAACACAGTGGTAAACTGATTATAAACCAATGGTTTCAAGAGGGAGACATGAAAAACATTGGAGATGCGCATTGCAGGAGGAAGGTCAAGAGCGCAGGCCACAGGATTGACCCGTCGGAGTATTCGAAAAGGACCAACATAACGGGGAGCCAGTTTAATGGAAGGCACACGAAGGTTCAAGTTGCGGGAGGATAGCCAAACTCTCTCACCAACCTGGTAGGAAGGCGCGGGAAGACGCCTACGATCAGCCTGGAACTTTTGGCGCTGCATAGAACGATGAAGGCAATTCTGAATCTGCACCCACGTGGAACGGAGTTGCCGGAGATGCTCCTCTAAAGACGGAATACCCTGAGACATGAATGAATCGGGCAACAAGGATTGTTGAAACCCATAATTCGCCATGAACGGGGATAACTTGGAGGAAGCATTAATAGCACTATTATGAGCAAAGTCTGCCCAAGGTAACAGTTCAGACCAATTATTGTGGTGATCTGAGACATAGCAACGGAGGAACTATTCCAGAGCTTGATTAGACCGTTCCGCAGCCCCATTGGATTGAGGGTGATATGCAGAGGAGAAGGAAAGCTGTATCCCCATTTGAGCACAAAAGGAACGCCAAAATCTGGAGACAAACTGGCTACCCCGGTCCAGTGCTATCTCCTTGGGTAACCCATGTAAATGGAAGACCACCCGGGCAAAAATTGAAGCAAGCTCCTAAGCGGTAGGCAACTTCATCAAGGGAATGCAATGTGACATTTTAGAAAACGGTCAACCACCATAAGGATAACAGTATTGCCATTGGAAACAGGGAGCTCGACAATGAAGTCCATGGAAAGATGTGTCCAAGGACGCTCACCATTAGCAATAGTTTGAAGAAGACCCACAGGAAGACGTCGAGGAGTCTTATTCTGTGCACAAACTGAGCAGGAGGCAACATACACAGCAACATCAGAACGAAGACCTGGCCACCAGAACTGTCGAGTGACAGACCAAATCATTTGGTTCTTGCCTGGGTGACCGGCTTTAGGATAGTGGTAAGTGTGCAAAAGTTTAGTTCGAAGATTCTCAGGAACAAAACACTTACCACTAGGTTTCTCGAAGGTGCATTGGTTTGTGCAGACAGGATCTCCTCCCCCAAGGGAGAAGTCAAATTAGTATGTATGGTAGCTAAAATATGGTCAGGAGGTATAACAGGAGTAGGTATAGACTCCTCCTTGAACAGAGGCGAAAATTGTCGAGAGAGGGCATCAGCCCTAACATTCTTACTACCAGGCAGGTAGGAAACCACATAATTAAACCGAGACAAAAATAGCGCCCATCTGGTCTGTCGGGGCGACAAACGTTTTGCTTCAAATAGATAAGTTAGTTTCTTGTGTTCAGTAAGAATGAGCACTGGCATGCTAGTACCCTTGAGAAGATACCTCCATTCCTTGAGTGTCAAAATTATGGCCAGTAATTTAATGTCGCCAATTTCAGAATTGCAATCCGCTGGAGACAATTTCTTAGAGAAGAAAC
This sequence comes from Bombina bombina, assembly GCF_027579735.1. Lineage (NCBI taxonomy): Eukaryota > Metazoa > Chordata > Amphibia > Anura > Bombinatoridae > Bombina > Bombina bombina. Next base: position 462,327,738 of record NC_069502.1, on the reverse strand, counting down.
CACACGGATGCAAGGAACCGTCAGGCTTAGGACGTTGAGACAAGAGGGCACCTACTCCAGTCTCAGACGCATCGACCTCAAGAATGAAAGGCAGGACAGGGTTAGGATGAGCCAGAACTGGAGGGGCAGCAAAGGCAGTCTTAAGACTATCAAAGGCCTTAATGGCAGTAGGTGACCAATGGAATGAATCATTCTGTTTACGGGTCATGTCTGTGATAGGTTTGACCAAGGAAGAAAAAGTTTTTAATAAACTTTCTATAGTAATTGGCAAACCCCAAAAAACGTTGAATAGACCGAAGACCAAGTGGGCGAGGCCACTGCAGAACTGCAGATAACTTGTCAGGATCCATGGAGAACCCTGCAGCGGAGATAACATAACCTAGGAAGGTTACTTGAGTCTGCTGGAACTCATATTTCTCGAGTTTTCAAAACAGGCCGTTCTCACGTAGTCTCTGAAGAACCCGTGTAACATCAGAACGATGAGCCTCAGGTGTGGGTGAGTGTATGAGGATGTCGTCTAAGTACACCACAACACACTTTTGCAACATATCTCGTAGGACATCATTAATAAATATTCAACAAAAAATGCAGATTATAATAAGATGTTAAATACAATAATCTTGCACAAATGACAAAGAAACAATACTCTCCTAATAATCCAGACCGCTGCCTTCTTACAGTCTCTCCCAAAAGACTGAACAATATGGATCGTTTAGTGGTGTATAGATGGCGCTGGTCTTAGTACAAGTATAGCGATCAAGGTGGAGATTTCCACTAAATAAAGGAAAGAATGATTTAACCGATATATTTAAGCCAAATGTTATATGTGCAGTATACTCACTCCATATATTATGGATGATCAGCCGAATTTGGACAAAATTGGACCCACTTGTGTCTTGTAGTTTAAGTTTCAACCAAAACTGGGAAAAAAAATAAAGGCTCCAATCAGAGTAAAGCATTTCACTTGATGATATATTTTGTAGTAACTTACTCCAGTAAAACCGGAATCCAGCAATGTCACAGCAACAAAATAGGAAAAACAAACAATGCTTTATTGTTAAGCTCAGCTCAACGCATTTCAACGTTTAAAACGTCTTTCTCAAGAGCAAATTAAAAACAATGGTGATGTGTTGCTGTGTGACTAACAATGCTGGTTTAAATACAGGTGTCTTAAGATCCAAATTCCGGTTTAACCGGAGATTGGATTTACAAAAATATTTCATTTAAACATACTTTTTGGCCAGAAGGTCCTTGAGCCTAGAGTAAAAAATTATATTAGATCGTTAATTTAAAGTTATAAAATTATCTTGTTTAAATATTGAACCATCTAGTCAAAAAGTGCCGTAAAATCATCCAATACAAATCAGACTTTAGATAGAACCAATCACAAAGGAAGAAAAATAGTCCTCAATCAAGTAGTCCCTTTGCTGTAGTTCCGTTTCTGGTCCGTTATAGTCATATGACATTCTAAGCCAATCGTGCGTTGTTATCAAATCCTGAGCGGTTGAGGTCACATGTTGATGTAATAGCCAATCGGAAACTCTAAATCTCGTCATCATGAATAGAAGTGATAGTCTCTTTTCAGGTCCGACTAGAATTGTGATGCAATTGTGTGACTCTGAAGTCCAACCAATCCAATTTTTAACATTAGCGTTCTAAAATATTTACAAAGAGAAACAAGTGAACAGTATTTGTACTTGGAAAATAAACTGAAAAATTATCCTAAGGACAATATGGTATAATATAAGTGTCTAAAAGTGCTATTAGATTGTATTGCAGCATAAATACCGTGATATTAAAATAAAACTTTATATCCTTTTTACTTTTACATTATCCCATGGATATAAACAAATAAAAAATACAAAACATAACAAAACTTTACCTTAAATTACCACATTTATAAAAGTGCTATATATTTTATGAAATACTCCATTAGTGTATTTTCATGTTATCTGTTATTATTTATTATTGAATAAACCCTTATTTGTTGCCACGTATCTTATTATTAAATACTTCATTATTATCTGGCGAGTTAAAAAAAAATATATTTTTAATTTAATTTTAAGTGAACCTTGTGATAATTTTGAAAAGTGAACAACTCTTGTTGCACTTAAATTAAAGTGTGATTTCATTAGAACTATTAAATAAACCTTTTAATCTATAGTGAAATATACTTCTTAAATAAAAGCTGCCAATCTAATATCTTTGTTGAGGCCCCAATGTCCATAGGTCCTCAAGGTATGTATCCACCATAATTCCCTTTTATCTAGCTCAGCTTCTATACTGCCTCCTCTCCAATGTGTAGAAACTTTTTCTATTCCTACCCAAAAAAAGTTTTTAGGGTCATATTTTTAGCATTGATTAAAATGTATAGGGACTCCATGATCTTCAGTCTTGGTAGATGTAAATGTTTTTTTAGATCTTTTTGTATAGTTAAACCCTTTGCATCTGCCGCATGAATAGAAACCTTTTAAATCAGATATCTGCATGGGAATTTTTGGGTTCATTCCTTTTATCATTGATGGAGCTAATCTTTGTTTGAAATTCACCCCTCTTCTAAAATTAATCTGTGGTTTAGCAGGTATTGTTGAAGCTAATACCTCATCATTTAGTAGAACATGCCAATGTTTATTTATTATACTTTTGATCTGGTTATGTCCTGAATTATATGTGGTTATAAACCTTGGAAATGAATTATTTATTTGTTCTTTCTTTGAACCTATAAGCATGGAATCCCTATCAATCGGCTAGATTTAGAGTTTTGCGGCCGAAGGGGTGCGTTAGCTACGCGTCATTTTTCCTAACGCACGTTGTTTTTAACGCTGGTATTACAAGTCTACAAACAACCATCTAACGCGACTCCTAACGCGTCTATTTTATATGCGTAATCACGCCCGCGTTAGACAGTCTCCCATAGAGATCAATGAGAAATCAAACAAACATGCATTTTTCACCTAACACTCGATCTCGCGAGAAATACCTGCTTGGTCATATGACGTATGCCACATAATGCACAACCAAAACACACTGCAAATGTCATAACAACAATCACAAAACATAGCACATACGCATTACACATTCATAAGCGGGGAAAAATGAACATTACACTAAACGAGTAATACACATATACCTTAAGATACGGAAATACGGAACAAAACAACACGGAAAAAAAAATGCACACTCATACACAATCAAAACACTTGCATTCAACATTATGGAATATTAGGACAAACATACATTTACAACACTTCACAAATACGACACCATCACCAATTAACATTTACATATAATACTATTGGACAATGTTATGGAAAACGATCACTATGACATCATCGCATTCTACACATTCCACAAATACTAACTCAATATGAGCATGCGCAAATTCACACAACTAATACACATTGCATGCATACTAATTACTAACAAAGCACACCTGAACACAATTTACAAGGCAAACCGGTACATAATTAAACATTTACATAGGCTATATAAGCACACCACAAGCATGGCTTCTTTGACTGTGTTGCTGGTGGGTTTTTGGAGAATTATAGACATTTAGTGCCTTATTGTGAGTTAGTGTTAGTGCGAGAGAGTGAGTTAGTGTTATTGTGCGGGTTAGTGGTAGTGTGAGTTAGTGGTAGTGTGAGTTAGTGGTAGCGTGAGTTAGTGGTAGCGTTAGTTAGTGGTAGCGTGAGTTAGTAAGAGAGCGGTAGTGAGCGACAGTTGGTTTGGGTGAGTGTTCGAGTGCTTTTTCTGTATACGTAACATATTTACACGCAAACACATTCAATACATACATACACTTATCAATAACACTACATACACTCCATACCCCATACCCTCTCATACTACACTCCATACACCATTCCCTGTAGTCCCATTCCCTGTAATCCCATCCCCCATTCCCTGTAATCCCATCCCCTAGTTACATTCAGTTTACATATCCTTCTTTTAGTCTTCTTATACATTTTGGTTTGTTAAATACTCCTTACCCTCTTTTATTTATATCCCTTTCACACTTTGAGCACTTTTTTTTTGTCTTTTTATTTATTTAATTTGACCCCCTTTCATTTGTGCACAGTCACTTTTTGTTTGAGTAGTTAGGGCTTAGTTTAGGGAAGAGATGGAAGAGGAGGGCAGGCAGGAGATTAGTCAGGGGAGAGGGAGAGGGGGGAGGAGAGGGAGAGGGGGGGAGAGGAACAGGGCAGGAAGGGGGGCAGGAAGTGGGGGAGGAACCGGTGGGTGGAGCCAGCCACTTGGTTCAAGATGAACAAGTGGCTAGGCCCAGTGGCGGACAGAGTTGGGCTTCACAGTCCGGGAAACAGAGGGCACCATCACATGGGAAGGCCAAGCCGACTAGGGAGGCGAGGTATACCATGGAAAAGAAGGAGGTCCTCATAGAGGCGTATATGGACAGGTATAGGAGGCTGCAGGCTCAGAAGGCCACCCCGACTGACAAGAGGAAGCTAATGGATGCAGTTAATGCAGTGGGGGGCCATAACAGAGATATCGACTCGATTAAACATCGCTACCGGGACTACAAGATGGAGCTGAAAAGAAAAATAACCAGGGAGTACCAACATGCAACTGGGACCGGTGGCGGGCCTCCACTGACAATAGAGTATTCCCGATGGGAGGAAATGTTGTGTCCCAGCATCTCCGAGGTGGCCATAGTCGGGATCGGAGGAGTCGATACCGGGAACCTGCCACTCTCATCTGACGGTAAGCTCATTTCAGAATCTATTAACATCCAAAATAAAGAATGTATTTAAGGATATGATTAATGCTATTACGCTGTTTAACACATTATTACGTAAACGCATTCACAATTACCTTGCGATTACATTAGTATCTAGGCTACAGTTTAGGTCTGCATTTAAACAGAATGAAAACAAACGCAAAAACATTCAGATAGATATCACAAACACGGTTTGGAAAATGCTGAAATCGTATTGATTGTTAGATTTCAAAGTGGATTAATGAGGCTGCATTTGTAATTCAATTGTAAGCAAAAGCATTTACATCTTTATTTGGAAATATGCTAATATATACATTTCTTTCTTTTTGCAATATACAGAGTCTGGTGGGGAGGCAGCACAGCAACTACAGGCTCCTCCTTTACCCAGGTATGAGAGTGGTGGGGATGAATCGCCACCTCGGAGAGAAATGGAAGGCATCCCTCAATACTCAGAAAAAGAGGCCCCCCCCCTGCACAAGAAGAGGCCCCCCTCAAGCACAACAAGAGGCCCCTCAAGCACAAGAAGAGGCCCCTCAAGCACAAGAAGTGGCCCCTCAAGCACCAGCAGGCCGCCGTGCACCAGCAGGCCGCCATGAACAACAAGTACCTCAGGAGGAGATAGCCGAGGTGCAGGTATTGCTAGATTTCATAGAGCAGATGCGTGCCTCCCGGAGAGAAAATATTCAAACTCGAAGTCAGATGACAGAAGATCTTCGTGTCATTTGAGAAGGCCAAAGCGAAATTATACAGGGCCAAAGAGAAGTTATACAGGGCCAAAGAGAAATTGTACAAGGACAAAACCAGATTGTGCATATTCTACAAGATATGTTTCAGTTCTTCTGGGAGGCGCATGCTGGGCCATCTGCTGCTGGGCCATCTGCTGCTGAGCCATCTGCTGCTGAGCCATCTGATGCTGAGCCATCTGCTGCTGAGCCATCTGCTGCTGAGCCATCTGCTGCTGGGCCATCTGCTGCTGAGCAATCTGCTGCTGAGCCATCTCATCTTGTGCCATCTCATCTTGTGCCATCTGCTCCTGGTACTCCTCAATCTCTTCGTCAGCCTGGTCATCCCAGTACTCCTCCTTCCCCTCTTCCCACAACATCTCCGATGAGAACTTGTCTTGCTCCCCCCCAGAGCCTCAGTCTCGTGGGAAGAGGGGAAGGAAGAGGAAGTAAGTATTTTTTGAGATTTTTTATTTTTATTTATTTAATGTGTAATGGATAGGTATGTGATGATGTGGTCTTCTTACACTTGTGGACCACACTCTGCATATAATCTGCTTCTATGGGACCGGGTCCATGGAGGAAGATTGCTTGCAGAGTGTGGGTTACAAGTGTGTGGACACCACATCATCACATACCTATCCTTGTTCATTACATTAATTGGTTTCTGTGATGTGATGTCCAAACTGTTTCTCTAATCTCAAACAAAATGACCATTACAATTATACATGATGGCATATTACTGTTTGAATACCAATAACACAGCTTAAAGGGACAGTCAGAACATTATTGTTTACAAAGAAAACACTATATTAGGCATTATCAAGTTTGAAAGAAAAAAAAAAGAGAAATACACGTGTGACTTATGTGATTACCCTTGTATCTATGCCTCTGAAAAATGACCACTTATTTATGTTATTTTGACAGACCAACATTTTAGCCAATCACTGATCAATCCAGGGTAACTATGCTGTATGAGCTCAAGGTTTTCTATATGAAAATGCTATCAAAATGCCCTCTAGTGGTCAAAATGCATTCAGATTAGATGCACTATTCAAGCTCTAAGAAATGAGCACAAGAACCTCCTAGGTTTAGCTAGCAACTAAGAATAACAAGAGAACTATGATAAATTGGTGAGAAACGTTTGAGATCATTTTTTTTTTTAAAAAATGAATTTTTCAGAATTAAAATCATTATTGGTTTTCAAGACTGTCCCTTTAAAAATGACATATGCTAACATATACTAATCTTTTGTGATTGTTGGTATATCTACATGTACTTGTTCAAACAAGAAATATTGGAATAGGATTTCTATTGACGTGTTAAATAAAGTCTATTTTCTTAAAGAGACATTATTGTGTTTGAATTATTTTAGAAATACATTTTATTTACAAGGAATATGGTTTAAAGTCCTTTTATGAGTTACTAAAGAAATATATGCTTACACTAATATATTTGGAGATTAACCAATCATACATGACAAAATACTCAACATTTACATTATAGGGACAGTATACAATCTTTTTCAGAGAACTGCATGTAATAGACACTACTAGAAACAACAAGGTGACCACATACTGATATCAAAATCCATGAGAAAAAGGTTTAAAGACTTCCTTAGAAAATCTGTTTAGCTATGTTGAAAAGATAGCTGGAAAGCCCATTACAAGTGGAAAATAAGACAATACCCCTTCATTTGCATATGAAAAGACCCTTTACACAAACAGGAGCAAGCTGGAGAAGGTAGCTGATGGTACTCACATCAAACTTTGAGGCTTGGCGAGGAGTCAGAAAATCACTGCAATGTTATTTAAACATAAGCAAAACTAGACATTGATTATGAAAAAAAGGACTATATAAATAGATTGAAAAAACATATATGTGTTTTAAAAATGAGTGTATAATGACCCTTTCATAAAATAATACCACGACATAACCTCTAGAAGAAGTAGGCTTCTCATATATTTAGCATATGATAAAGATAAATGCATATTGATTACTTGATTCAAATACAATAGCGCATATTTCGGAATTCGATATGTTGAAAATTAAACACAACACAGTCATTATTCATAAAAAGGAATATATTGTTGACAAACATATTAAACAAGATGGACTATATTCATGGATTTGCACTTGCCTCAAAATATCTTATGCAGGAAAACATTTTGCTTTCATTCGTTTATTCAATGAGACAGCCATCAAAAGAGAATGTTGTGTTCTTTATCAGCTATGGGTCAACAATGTACATGATTCACACAATCCATACTCGACATGGTTTTAAACTTGGCTTCTCATTCACAAATGTGGGTTACGTGCATATTCAAATATTGCGGGACTACGTAATCCAATCAGACAGTTTTTACACCTTGGCATGTGACGTCTTAATTAACATGGCGCATCCTTGATCTCGTAAAAACGCCATCCAATAAAAGTCGCATCCTTGATCGCGTAAAAACGTCATACAATAAAAGGCGCATCCTTGATCGCGTAAAAACGCCATCCAATAAAAGTCGCATCCTTGATCGCGTAAAAACGCCATCCAATAAAAGTCGCATCCTTGATCACGTAAAAACGTCTTACAATAAAAGGCGCATCCTTGATCGTGTAAAAACGCCATCCAATAAAAGGCGCATCCTTGATCGCTTAAAAACGTCAGCCAATACAAGGACTCATTGGACAGCCTGGCAGGTGACGTCTTAAGCAACATGGCGCATCCGAGATTGAGTAAAAACGTCAGCCAATACAAGGACTAATTTGATAGCTTGGCATATCAATAAGAAATGTATTTATATTTTAGAAACTAGTATGTGTCTATATTGCTAGCTATGAATGTCACGCTAGATAACGTAATACTGTGATATATGAAATAGAATCCATTATTGAAAATAAGGAGATATTTCAGTAGAAGCCGAGGATTATTAACTAAACTATTTAGCAAGCAGCATGGTTTAAATAGACATGAAAACAACATTTTATGTTACACGATTATGTACGACATTGCAATTTGAAATACATTGTAACAATAAATGGAAATCTTTGGATTAATGTGTTTCATGTCCCTTTAACTGAGAAATAATGCTAGGAGATGCATTCGGAAAATAGGGATGTGTTATATATTATATGTTAAAGAGACAGTCAACACCAGAATTTTTGTTTAAAAATAAAGAGAATTCCTTTATTACCCATTCCCCATTTTTGCACAACCAACACAGTTATATATTAATATACTTTTTACTTCTGTTATTATCCTGTATCTAAGCTTCTGCTGACTGCCCCCTTATTTCAGTTCTTTTGACAGACATGCAGTTTAGCCAATCAGTGCTCACTCCTAGGTCACTTTATGTGCATGAGCTCAATGTTATCTATATGAAACATGTGAACTAATGCCTTCTAGTAGTCAAAATGTATTCAGATTAGAGGCAGTCTTCAAGGTCGAATAAATTAGCATATGAACCTCCTAGTTTTAGCTTTCAACTATGAATACCAAGAGAACAAAGCAAAATTTTTGATAAAAGTAAATTGGGAAGTTGTTTAAAATTGCATGCCCTATTTAAATCATGAAACTTTTTTTGGACTTGACTGTCCCTTTAACTATAGCTATGGTGTCCATCTTTACCATTTAAAAGGTGCACATGATAAATACATATGTCATTGATGTTTTCAGATATTTTTATATTGTTTTGGAATAACAATAATGACACATGTATTGATCAAACGTGTCACTTATTGAAGTTGAAATATGGTCAGCCTACCTATAGCCATATATCGTAGGATAATTAAAGTGGAAAAATAATAAGAGAAAGATATTAATCATCTAAAATATGCGCATTACACACAGTGATTGATTTGGTTACACTACTACAATAAGATCTAAGTGAAATTGGAATACATGTGCTGTCAACATTCAAATAAAAGTCTTTTTAAAATAAGATTATATGTCCTTGTTCATGTAAAAAGGACAAAAACTCATTAGAAATACAGATCCATTCCTTAACAATTGTGGTCAGCATCACCTTAAGGGACATGAAATACAAACAATTCAGTTTCAGGATTCACAGAGAGGATACTATTTACAGCAAATTACAACTTTACAGAGATTATCTCATTCTATCAATCCTGGTATAATTTGTTAAAGGTGCATCAATTCACGAATAGTTTACAAATGAACACATGGATGTGAAAGTAAAAATATACATATATATATATATATATATATATATATATATATATAAACAGCAAGATATATATATAGAGATATAGAAATTCATTCCTATGCTAATCATAATCTTGCAAAGATAAAGCTTTAGGAAAATTATATCAACAAAATGAATCTAATTAAATTGGAGATGTAAATATTAAAGTAATTTACAATTGTATTAGATCTATGATTCAGGAAAGACCATTATTTGGTTTCAGATCCCTTTAAGGATTAACCACATTAACTATAGATTTCAATCAATGACATGAATAAAGAGGACAAAGAATCGTGGAATGACATGTATTTTATTATAGAGTGCAAAAGTGTGGGTAAATAGTGCGCTGGTGGAATAAAGTATCAAACTCCTTACAGTGTTTTTAGATCCTTCAATCTAAAAGTGATGTGTAGAGAAAAGAAAGGAGGTTTTGTAAGGGCGCTAATAGCTAAAGATACTATGTGGATTTATTAAGTGTATATCTGTGATAAGAGTTTAAAGTATCAAAAAATGTGTAAAAAACATACAGTTTATTTATGTGTAAAATACAGTTTATTTGGTTACAATATGATTAAAGAACTTATAGAGACGTCTCTAGTACAAATCAATAAAATTTAAAAACAGACAAAAATACAGAGAAAATAAATCAATAAAAGATAGGTTAAAAAAGCAAGTAGTACTATTTGAGAATATTCGTATGCTACTTATTATGTTGGTCACTCAGAAATATCACATGTAATGTGACTAGGCAGTTTGCCAAACTTTCCGTGAGTATTTTAAAGTTCATAAAATTTCATACATACTTTCATTTGAGATTCGTTTACCAACTGGATAAAAACTTTGAAAAAAGATGGAGCTTAAAGCAGAGCTGTGCATAAAAAATATTTGTATAGAGTTGTATCTTTCTGTCAAAATATACCCGACCTTTGTATTAGTTTCAGAGCAAAACTTTCAGGGATAATTATCATGTCCATATATATGAACGAAGAGAGATGTCCCATAAACTTATTTTGCTAATGGTTTAAGATTGCAGTTTGCGACTCCCATACAAATTGTACCTTATTGTATACGTGAGCTATAGCAGGGTATCCTGTGCATCCTGCAGCTCGGTTCCTCCGATAGTGTCCTCGTGTTGCTGGCGTCTGACGTCACATCCAATGTGTGGGGGCCCGCCTTGCGTCCGCCAATCAATGCTTAGCCAGTTTCAGGATACCTTTTTGCATCCGATACAAGGTGTACAATTTTCTTCTTATTTCTGATACTTGCTTGTACCGGTCAGCAGAGGTGTGTTTGAATGAAAGAAAGAAATTTTCCTGCACTTAGTGCTTTTAAGCACGCAGGTTCCGATGATATATAATTTCAATGTCTTTTGTTAACAATCAACCCGGGTTGGTTCATTCGGTTCAAACGATAGTGGAGTCAAGGATACAGTCTTTAGCTTCTACGCGTTTCACTCCCTCTAGGAGCTTTATCAAGAATGATTCTGACTGTTTGACTCCTCTCTTTAATAGGTGTATCCAGTGTCTCATTGGTTCAAAGAGATCTCGTAGTTAAGGTGGTATCCATGGTTTGCACTTGCTCCTAATACATTGCTCCATCATAATATTTATCACAAGTTTGACCAAACATATTTCAGACCAATTTATTTTAAAACAATATCGTGTTACCTTAAGACAATTTAATTTATTTAAACCTATTATGTTAAGGATAGGTGGAGATGTGGAGAAACATATAATAGGATTGTTAGGTTAAGGGTGCACTAAAAAATACGTGCACTAAAAAATACGTTCTTTAATCTAGAAGAAATGGTGAGATGTCCAATTCTGAATTTAACCCTTTGGGGAATAGCGTGTCAAATTTAAAGATGTACTCTGCCTCTTTAAGGAGCAGTTTCTTCTGTATATCCCCGCCTCTCCAGTGTTTTTCTACTTTGTATATACCCCAAAAGGATAGATCTTTTGTGTTGCCCTTATGTGTGGTTTTGAAATGTTGATAGAGGTGTGTGTCTTCCATTCCATTCTCTATATTATTGGGTCTGGCGGCTATGGTGCAAACCTTGTACTCTACAAAAGGTACATAGATGACCTGTTAATAATTTGGAAAGGGCAGGAGACCGATCTAATCAAAATGTTTGAAAAGATGAACCAAAATACTTTAGGTCTACATTTCACACATAACCAAAGTAAAGAAGGAATTACCTTCCTCGATTTAGAAATGATGGTATTGGGCAATAAGATAGAGACAAAAACATACTTTAAACAAGTTGACTGTAATAATTATCTGCACGCTAAAAGTTGTCATCTGGATGCTTGGAAGGATAACATACCAATAGGGCAGTGCCTTAGAGTTCGAAAAAACTGCTCTAGGATGGCAGACTTTGAAATTCAGGCCGGAACACTAATAGAAAGATTTAACTCAAGAGGTTACAACACAACACATACCAAAAAAGCATTAGAAAGGGCTAAAAACACCAATAGGGAATCACTATTAACATATAAAGAAAAAACAAATATAGATGAAAATAAAATAAAAATTCCATTCATAACAGATTATCACATTGATCATAATATGGTGAAAAAAATCATAAAAAAGCATTGGCATCTCATCAAGGAAGACAATATCCTGGGAGAAAAAGTTACAGATAACCCCAGTTTTGTTTTCAAAAAAGCTAGTAATTTAAAATCAACCCTTGCACCTAGTGACCTAAAAAAACCCAATAAAAACAAACTAATACAAAAAGACCTCCATGGACAAAAATTAACAGGCTTCTTCCCATGTTACACATGTAAGTCATGTAAACACAGCAATAAATCCAATATAATACAGATAGGTCCTAACAATACCATACCAATCAAAGAACTTATAAGATGCTCACACAAAGGTATTATCTATGTCCTAAAATGCACTTGCAATCTTTTTTATTTTGGAGAAACTAAGAGAACTCTGAGAGATAGAATCAGGGAACATCTCAATAATATAGAGAATGGAATGGAAGACACACACCTCTATCAACATTTCAAAACCACACATAAGGGCAACACAAAAGATCTATCCTTTTGGGGTATATACAAAGTAGAAAAACACTGGAGAGGCGGGGATATACAGAAGAAACTGCTCCTTAAAGAGGCAGAGTACATCTTTAAATTCGACACGCTATTCCCCAAAGGGTTAAATTCAGAATTGGACATCTCACCATTTCTTCTAGATTAAAGAACGTATTTTTTAGTGCACGTATTTTTTAGTGCACCCTTAACCTAACAATCCTATTATATGTTTCTCCACATCTCCACCTATCCTTAACATAATAGGTTTAAATAAATTAAATTGTCTTAAGGTAACACGATATTGTTTTAAAATAAATTGGTCTGAAATATGTTTGGTCAAACTTGTGATAAATATTATGATGGAGCAATGTATTAGGAGCAAGTGCAAACCATGGATACCACCTTAACTACGAGATCTCTTTGAACCAATGAGACACTGGATACACCTATTAAAGAGAGGAGTCAAACAGTCAGAATCATTCTTGATAAAGCTCCTAGAGGGAGTGAAACGCGTAGAAGCTAAAGACTGTATCCTTGACTCCACTATCGTTTGAACCGAATGAACCAACCCGGGTTGATTGTTAACAAAAGACATTGAAATTATATATCATCGGAACCTGCGTGCTTAAAAGCACTAAGTGCAGGAAAATTTCTTTCTTTCATTCAAACACACCTCTGCTGACCGGTACAAGCAAGTATCAGAAATAAGAAGAAAATTGTACACCTTGTATCGGATGCAAAAAGGTATCCTGAAACTGGCTAAGCATTGATTGGCGGACGCAAGGCGGGCCCCCACACATTGGATGTGACGTCAGACGCCAGCAACACGAGGACACTATCGGAGGAACCGAGCTGCAGGATGCACAGGATACCCTGCTATAGCTCACGTATACAATAAGGTACAATTTGTATGGGAGTCGCAAACTGCAATCTTAAACCATTAGCAAAATAAGTTTATGGGACATCTCTCTTGGTTCATATATATGGACATGATAATTATCCCTGAAAGTTTTGCTCTGAAACTAATACAAAGGTTGGGTATATTTTGACAGAAAGATACAACTCTATACAAATATTTTTTATGCACAGCTCTGCTTTAAGCTCCATCTTTTTTCAAAGTTTTTATCCAGTTGGTAAACGAATCTCAAATGAAAGTATGTATGAAATTTTATGAACTTTAAAATACTCACGGAAAGTTTGGCAAACTGCCTAGTCACATTACATGTGATATTTCTGAGTGACCAACATAATAAGTAGCATACGAATATTCTCAAATAGTACTACTTGCTTTTTTAACCTATCTTTTATTGATTTATTTTCTCTGTATTTTTGTCTGTTTTTAAATTTTATTGATTTGTACTAGAGACGTCTCTATAAGTTCTTTAATCATATTGTAACCAAATAAACTGTATTTTACACATAAATAAACTGTATGTTTTTTACACATTTTTTGATACTTTAAACTCTTATCACAGATATACACTTAATAAATCCACATAGTATCTTTAGCTATTAGCGCCCTTACAAAACCTCCTTTCTTTTCTCTACACATCACTTTTAGATTGAAGGATCTAAAAACACTGTAAGGAGTTTGATACTTTATTCCACCAGCGCACTATTTACCCACACTTTTGCACTCTACAATTTTCCTTCACTTAAATAGTTGCAGCAGGTTTCTTTACACCATCTAACCTAATATGGAGGACATTTTTGATTTTAGGGACAAAATATTTCTAGATATGAGAGAGGAAAATATCCCTTTAATAAATCAGATCAGCTCAGATAAAACCTTAGACCTAATGCAAAGCTTAGAACACGAACTCACAAAAGAATTAAAGCAACAAATGGAATTAGTTTTTCTTAACAGATACACAAAAAAAGGCATTATACCAAAAGGATTACTTTTAAAGAAAAATTGCACTTTCACTTTAAGCGAAACTCTACAAACAGAATGGAAAGACACACTAACTAAAGCCTCTAATACACTAATTGAGATTCTTAAAAGATCTAGAAAAGAAACACTTTTAATTATTGAGAAAAATATCTTAGAAATTAAAGAGAAATTAAAGGATAGGAAAAATGAAAATGAATATAAAGAAAGACAAAAAGTAATAATGGATAAATTAAATAATCTGAATAAAGATTTATTAAGAACAAAATGGGGAAAGATGGAAAGAGACATTAAAAATAACAATCAGACTCAGCAAATAGAAGAAATCTCTGAAGTTAATCCAGACACATTTAAGACCCACACCTATTATCCTCCACATGGTAATACTTATAATAACAAGAGACAACATAACACTTATCATCATTATGATAATTATAGGTATCAAAACACATCCAATAGGAATAACTATCAAACTGAAAGATCATTTAACTATAATAGAGACCGTCATCACAACCAACAATCATGGCATAGAGCAAGAGAACAATATCATCCACGTAATAGGATAGATAATACCCATTCTAGAACATACAATGAAAAACCCAGTGAGTGGGAGCACCCAAGAACTTATAGGAGAGAAAATAGACAATGGGACTCTTGGAGAACCCCGACCCATAATAGGTTTGAACCCCTAAGAGACCTAGAGCAAAGAAGGGAATACCAAACACATAATGATTCCCCCCTTTTTTTAGGGAAAAGCCCTCTGAGAGAGGGCACCTCAAGAGAACTCTTCCAACCAGAAACAGCAACAAATCCCAGAAGAAAAAGGGGATTAGAGGAAAGAGAGGAAGGGGATTATCCAGAAAAAGTAGCAAAAAGAGGGAGATAACTAATAACACGCAAGGAATATATAATTTAAGTAGCACTCCCCTAAACAAAGAGGAAGAAAAAGTCCTGAGCTTAGGTCTTACATATGCCCCCACTGCTAGACTTAATAAATTCAATACTTTTATACATGTAAAAAAATTCGTGAGAAATCTTACTTTGAAAAGACATTTCCTAAAAAACCCTACAGAGAGACAGCTAAGTATACAAGCACCCGTGAAAATTAATCACTCCAATTTAAAACCCAAATCGAAATTTAACCCTATACAATCAAAAGGGAATTATCTAGATACTTTCGAAAAATTAGTACTGAAAGACATCAAAAGATGTAATCCCCAACAGCCAAAACAGTTTAATTTGAGCCTGAAAGAAAAATCCATCATAAACAATTTACAGAACAATAAAGAACTTACCATAAAATCTGCAGATAAGGGCGGCGGCATAGTCGTGATGGACACCGCCAAATATCTCATTGAAGCCCACAGACTATTAGACAATATCACAACATATAAAAAATTGGATCTTAATCCTACTAATAAATATGTACAAACATTGAATAAATTACTGGTAGAAGGTAAAAGATCAGGTGTATTAAATGATAAAGAATTTCAATTCTTAACTCCGCACAATCCAAGAATACCGATCTTTTACTTTCTACCAAAAATTCACAAGAGCCTAATCGATCCCCCTGGTAGGCCCATCATATCAGGGATCGATTCCATCTCCTCCAATCTTTCACGATATGTAGACGGATACTTACAAAAATATGTAACAAATCTAAACTCTTATTTGAGGGATTCCACTCAAGTACTCAACATCTTAAATACCTTTCAGTGGGAAGATGATATGTACCTAGCCACATGTGATGTAACGTCACTTTACACAATAATAGACCATAAAAAGGGATTGGAGGCAATTAACCACTATCTATCAAAAGACACAGATATGCCAGAAATACATAAGGAATTCATTTTAATGAGCATCAAATTCATTTTAGAGAACAACTATTTCTCCTTTGATAATAAGTTCTATCTCCAAACAGAAGGAACAGCAATGGGTACAAGGTTTGCACCTAGCTATGCCAATCTTTTTATGGGCCTTTGGGAAGAGAATTTCTTTGGGTCTGGCGGCTATGGTGCAAACCTTGTACTCTACAAAAGGTACATAGATGACCTGTTAATAATTTGGAAAGGGCAGGAGACCGATCTAATCAAAATGTTTGAAAAGATGAACCAAAATACTTTAGGTCTACATTTCACACATAACCAAAGTAAAGAAGGAATTACCTTCCTCGATTTAGAAATGATGGTATTGGGCAATAAGATAGAGACAAAAACATACTTTAAACAAGTTGACTGTAATAATTATCTGCACGCTAAAAGTTGTCATCTGGATGCTTGGAAGGATAACATACCAATAGGGCAGTGCCTTAGAGTTCGAAAAAACTGCTCTAGGATGGCAGACTTTGAAATTCAGGCCGGAACACTAATAGAAAGATTTAACTCAAGAGGTTACAACACAACACATACCAAAAAAGCATTAGAAAGGGCTAAAAACACCAATAGGGAATCACTATTAACATATAAAGAAAAAACAAATATAGATGAAAATAAAATAAAAATTCCATTCATAACAGATTATCACATTGATCATAATATGGTGAAAAAAATCATAAAAAAGCATTGGCATCTCATCAAGGAAGACAATATCCTGGGAGAAAAAGTTACAGATAACCCCAGTTTTGTTTTCAAAAAAGCTAGTAATTTAAAATCAACCCTTGCACCTAGTGACCTAAAAAAACCCAATAAAAACAAACTAATACAAAAAGACCTCCATGGACAAAAATTAACAGGCTTCTTCCCATGTTACACATGTAAGTCATGTAAACACAGCAATAAATCCAATATAATACAGATAGGTCCTAACAATACCATACCAATCAAAGAACTTATAAGATGCTCACACAAAGGTATTATCTATGTCCTAAAATGCACTTGCAATCTTTTTTATTTTGGAGAAACTAAGAGAACTCTGAGAGATAGAATCAGGGAACATCTCAATAATATAGAGAATGGAATGGAAGACACACACCTCTATCAACATTTCAAAACCACACATAAGGGCAACACAAAAGATCTATCCTTTTGGGGTATATACAAAGTAGAAAAACACTGGAGAGGCGGGGATATACAGAAGAAACTGCTCCTTAAAGAGGCAGAGTACATCTTTAAATTCGACACGCTATTCCCCAAAGGGTTAAATTCAGAATTGGACATCTCACCATTTCTTCTAGATTAAAGAACGTATTTTTTAGTGCACGTATTTTTTAGTGCACCCTTAACCTAACAATCCTATTATATGTTTCTCCACATCTCCACCTATCCTTAACATAATAGGTTTAAATAAATTAAATTGTCTTAAGGTAACACGATATTGTTTTAAAATAAATTGGTCTGAAATATGTTTGGTCAAACTTGTGATAAATATTATGATGGAGCAATGTATTAGGAGCAAGTGCAAACCATGGATACCACCTTAACTACGAGATCTCTTTGAACCAATGAGACACTGGATACACCTATTAAAGAGAGGAGTCAAACAGTCAGAATCATTCTTGATAAAGCTCCTAGAGGGAGTGAAACGCGTAGAAGCTAAAGACTGTATCCTTGACTCCACTATCGTTTGAACCGAATGAACCAACCCGGGTTGATTGTTAACAAAAGACATTGAAATTATATATCATCGGAACCTGCGTGCTTAAAAGCACTAAGTGCAGGAAAATTTCTTTCTTTCATTTAAACACACCTCTGCTGACCGGTACAAGCAAGTATCAGAAATAAGAAGAAAATTGTACACCTTGTATCGGATGCAAAAAGGTATCCTGAAACTGGCTAAGCATTGATTGGCGGACGCAAGGCGGGCCCCCACACATTGGATGTGACGTCAGACGCCAGCAACACGAGGACACTATCGGAGGAACCGAGCTGCAGGATGCACAGGATACCCTGCTATAGCTCACGTATACAATAAGGTACAATTTGTATGGGAGTCGCAAACTGCAATCTTAAACCATTAGCAAAATAAGTTTATGGGACATCTCTCTTGGTTCATATATATGGACATGATAATTATCCCTGAAAGTTTTGCTCTGAAACTAATACAAAGGTCGGGTATATTTTGACAGAAAGATACAACTCTATACAAATATTTTTTATGCACAGCTCTGCTTTAAGCTCCATCTTTTTTCAAAGTTTTTATCCAGTTGGTAAACGAATCTCAAATGAAAGTATGTATGAAATTTTATGAACTTTAAAATACTCACGGAAAGTTTGGCAAACTGCCTAGTCACATTACATGTGATATTTCTGAGTGACCAACATAATAAGTGTCAGCCGTATTTGGTCAGTTCAGGATTTAACCCAACTGCTAGCGTGGATATTAAAACACACGCTAGCACACTGAGAAATATCCAGGACGTGACCCACTCAGGAAACAAAATAAGCAGGGTATCAGAACTTCCCAAAAGAATATTAATTCAAAATATCTTCTTGAGGATAGAATTATTTTACAGGAGATAGCGTTCCTTTCTCAGGAAAATAGAAACAAACAAAGCTTATGTCCCTTTAAGCAGGTTGATAGTGGATAAATGAATATGCTTCTTTCTTGCAGGTTTGAAACAAACTAAGAATGTCCCTTTAAGCAGGTTTATAGCAAACAAAAAATAATAATGTCCTTTTAGCAGAAATAAAGCAAACAAAAAATAAAGTCCCTTTAAGCAGGTGTCCGCAAACAAATGTTAATGTCCTTTTAAGCAGGATTGTCAGCAAAGAAATGATAATGTCCTTATTGGCAGGATTAAAGCAAACAAAGATAATGTCCCTTTAAGCAGGTGTCAGCAAACAAATGATAATGTCCTTTTTAGCAGGATTAAAGCAAACAAAGATTATGTCCCTTTAAGCAGGTGTCAGCAAACAAATGATAATGTCCTTATTGGCAGGATTAAAGCAAACAAAAATAATGTCCCTTTAAGCAGGTGTCAGCAAACAAATGATAATGTCCTTTAAAGCAAGATTGTAAGCAAACAAATGATAAGGTCCTTATTAGCAGGATTAAAGCAAACAAAGATTATGTCCCTTTAAGCAGATGTCAGCAAACAAATGATAATGTCCTTTTAGGCAGGTTAGCAGGCAATCAAGATTTGGAAGCAAGAGGCATTGGCAAAACAAAGTTGAGGAGGATAGGGTCAGGTTTCAAAATTGTACTCACTCAGACAGGGACCGGCAGAAGAGAGAGAGAGAAAAACAAACGGGCACCGAGTAAATCTCCCGCCGAGATTTTAAAGGCAGAGAGAGGCCGCCACGTCATAGGGGTTGTCAGAGAATGCGTCACGTTGCCTAGCAACGTGACGTAGAACCCCAGAAGAGATCCGGGAGCCGCGGCGACACGGCGATGAACGGTAATTCATGACATCACCCCCCCCTCAAGGACCCCTCCGGGGGACAGGACCAGGCCTAGTAGGGTGGAACTTGTGAAAGGCCTTAATTAAGGCAGGGGCATGCACCTGCCGGGCAGGTTCCCAAGATCGTTCAGTAACAGGATAACCTTTCCAATGAACGAGATAATACAGTGTCTTCCCACGAAGTTTGGAATCCAGGATGTGACTGACCTCAAATTCAGGTAGGCCTTGAACCAAAAGAGGTGGAGGTTTGAGCAGAGGTTTAGAATACCTATTAGATAATACAGGTTTCAAAAGAGATACGTGAAACACCGGATGGGCTTTGAGGGTCTTGGGCAGAGCAATTCGGTAAGCAGTAGGACATACTTGACCCAGTATTCGGAAAGGACCCACATATCGTGGCCCCAATTTGGTGGAAGGCTGTTTGAGGCGAAGATGACGTGAAGAAACCCAAACCTTATCGCCAGGCCGATATTTGGGAGCCCTCCGTCGCCGAAGATCAGAATAGAACTTATAACGTTCAGAAGCCTTGGAAAGAAGAAGGTGTATTTTCTTCCAATGACGAGTTAACCTCCTGGCGGATAGATCAGAAGCAGGATTTTCAGTGGAAGAGGTGTGTAGAGGAAACGTTCTGGGTTGAAATCCATAGGCTGCATGAAAAGGAGAGGTCCGAAGAGAGGAGTTGTAACGCGTGTTATGAGCCAATTCTGCTAGTGGAAGGTAACCAGTCCAATTAGAATGATGATGATCCACATAATGCCTCAAATAAGTTTCAAGGCACTGGTTAACCCTTTCGGTTTGGCCATTAGACTCCGGATGATGTGACGTAGACAAAGAGATAGTTGTTCCAAAGTGTTTGCAGAGTGACCTCCAAAACCGAGAAACAAACTGTACTCCTCTATCCGAAACAATGTTCAGAGGGAAGCCATGTAATCTCACAATGTGTAAGAGAAAAAGTTCGGAAAGTCTTTTGGCAGATGGTAAACCAGGTAAAGGAATGAAGTGAGCTGTCTTAGTGAACCTGTCAACAACCACCCAGATAGTGTTGTTTCCAGCTGAAAGAGGAAGATCGGTAATAAAATCCATGGATAAATGGGTCCAAGGCTGATGAGGAATGGGTAACGGTTGAAGCAAACCGGAGGGAAGTTGACGAGGAGTCTTATTGCTGGCACACTGTGTACATACTGAGACATAATCTGTAACATCTTGAGACAGAGTAGGCCACCAGACATGTTGCTTGAGCTTTCGAGCGGTGTTACTGATGCCAGGATGTCCAGAGAGAGGACTGTCATGAGCCCAATATAGAATCTTGGAACGAAGACGTTTAGGAACAAAGAGTAGGCCATCAGGAGGTTTGCAAGACAAAGGAAGATCCTTTTGAGCAGATTGTAAGTCATGTAACCACGAGGTTGATAACTGGGCTAAGACTTTATGAGGTTGAAGTATGGTACCAGTTTCAGGAGTTGAAGTGTCTTGAAATTGTCTGGAAAGGGCGTCAGCCTTGATGTTCTTAGAACCGGGAATATAAGACAGATTGTAATGAAAACGTGAGAAGAACAGAGACCAACGTGCTTGTCTGGAGTTCAGTCGTTTGGCCGTTTGAAGATAGAGAAGGTTTTTATGATCTGTGAGTATAGTAAACGGCAAAGAAGTGCCTTCCAACCAATGCCTCCATTCATCCAGTGCCATTTTAATAGCAAGTAACTCCTTATTACCTACATCATAATTTAATTCAGAAGGAGAAAATTTCTTGGAGAAGAATCCCACAGGGTGGATCTTTCCTGTGTCAGGTATACGTTGGGAAAGAACAGCCCCAGCAGCAACTGATGAAGCATCCACTTCAAGAATAAATTGAAAATCCGGATTTGGGTGACGCAGGATAGGTGCAGAAGAGAAAGCTTTTTTGAGAGAATCAAAAGCTTCAACAGCTTCAGGAGGCCAATCTTTACAGTTTTGTCCTTTCCTAGTGAGAGACGAAAGAGGTGACGTTATAGTAGCAAAACCTTTGATGAATTTCCTGTAATAACTGGCAAATCCCAGGAAACGTTGCAGAGCTTTAAGAGAATCAGGTTTAGGCCACTCCAAAATGGCAGAGAGTTTAGTTGGATCCATTTCAAATCCTGATTCAGAGATTACATATCCCAAAAAGGGAATGGACCTTTGATGAAAAGAACATTTCTCCAGTTTGGCAAATAGATGGTTATCTCTTAAACGTTGAAGTACTTTCCTGACGTGATGTATATGATCTTGGTAGTTCTGAGAAAAAATTAATATATCGTCAAGGTAAATGATAACAAAAATATTCAAGAAATCCCGAAAAATCTCATTCACGAAGTGTTGAAAAACAGCAGGGGCATTACACAGCCCAAACGGCATGACAAGATACTCATAATGCCCAAATCTAGTGTTAAAGGCTGTCTTCCACTCATCACCCTTGCGCATACGGATAAGATTGTATGCTCCACGGAGATCGAGCTTGGTAAAAATGGTGGAACCTTGAAGATATGTGAATAATTCAGGTATTAGGGGTAAAGGATAACTGTTCTTGATGGTGATTTGATTTAAGCCTCTGTAATCGATACAAGGTCGCAGTCCGCCATCCTTCTTTCCCACAAAGAAGAACCCAGCCCCTACAGGAGAAGAGGAGGGTCGAATGAATCCTCTGGCCAAATTATCTTTGATATATTCTTCCAAGGCTACATTTTCAGGCCTAGAAAGTGGGTAAGTTTTGCCTCGAGGATAAGGAGCTCCAGGGAGAAGATCAATAGGGCAATCAAATGAACGGTGAGGAGGAAGACGTTCTGCTTCTTTTTTAGAAAAGACATCGACAAAATCTTGATACTGCGTAGGTAGAGGACCAGAAGTATCGGTAGTAAGAGCAATAGTGAGTGGTATTTTAGTAAGTGGTTGAAGACAGTTAGTATGGCAAGATAATCCCCAGGAGGTGAGTTCACCATGGGTCCAAGAAAAGGTAGGATTATGTAACTGAAGCCACGGAAGACCCAGGATTATGGGAAATTGAGGAGTAGTAATCACATCAAAACATATCCTCTCACAATGAAGTACTCCGACAGAAAAAAGTATGGGTATAGTAGTAAACTGGATGAGTCCGGAACCCAAAGGATCTCCACTAACAGTAGAGACGGAAACTGAAAACTTCTTTCTTAGTAAGGGAATAGTGTGAGTGGACACAAAAGTGGAGTCAATGAACACTCCTCCAGCACCAGAATCAATAAGAGCTTGGGTATGAATCTTGTTATCACCCAATTGAAGGGTTACAGGAACAAAGAGTTTATTAAAGAGGGAATGAACATGTTTTTGGCTTAACTTAGTTCCCTGGACAGAAGTTAAGCCCTGGCTTTTACTGGCCTGGTAGGACAATCCCTTAATAAATGCCCTTTAAGGCCACAGTATAGACACAGGCCAAGAGAACGTCTTCTCAACCGCTCAGTTTCGGTTAATTTTATGGTTCCTACTTCCATAGGTTCAGCTTGATCAGGAGAAGGAGAGGCAGTTGTTACCGGGTTAGAAAAACGAGGAGCCAGACGAAAAGGAGTTCGAGTTGAGGACCTCTGATTTCTTTCTCTTTCTTGTTGGCGTTCACGGTATCTAGAATCAAGACTGATGCAAAGATTTATTAAGGCTTCTAGGGAGTCTGGAAGTTCCCGATACACCAATTCATCTTTGAGACGTTCTGAAAGTCCTTTGCGAAAAGCTGCTCTAAGAGCTCCCTGATTCCAATTAGTTTCAGATGCAAGAGTGCGGAACTCAATGGCATATTGAGACACTGATTGACCACCCTGACGTAGGTCTAATAGAGAAGCTTCAGCAGCGGAAGTCCTTCCAGGTTTGTCAAACACGTTAGAAAAAACAGAAAGAAAAGCATCCACATCCTGAAGTATAAGATCATCTTTTTCTAACAGAGGTGATACCCAGGCCAAAGCTCTTCCTTTCATTAAGGAAATAAGGAATGTAATCCGAGATGAGGGAGTAGCAAAAAGGGTAGGACTGTTACGAAAGTGAAGTCGACATTGATTCAAAAAACCCCTACAATCTTCAGGATTCCCATCATATTTATCTGGAAGAGGAATCCTAGGACTCAAATGTCCTTGTGATTGGTTGTTGGGAATAGGAGGAGAGGATGCCTCAATGTTAGGATTGGGAGGGATAGGAGCAACCAAGCTCTGTAATAATGTAGTGATTTGATCCAGCTTAGTATCCAAGGATTGCAAGTGGGTAGCATGAGATCCCAGTAACTGTCCCTGGTGAGTCACGGCCATGGATAATTCAGTGGGGTCCATTTATGGCCCGTTTGTAATGTCAGCCGTATTTGGTCAGTTCAGGATTTAACCCACGCTAGCACACTGAGAAATATCCAGGACGTGACCCACTCAGGAAACAAAATAAGCAGGGTATCAGAACTTCCCAAAAGAATATTAATTCAAAATATCTTCTTGAGGATAGAATTATTTTACAGGAGATAGCGTTCCTTTCTCAGGAAAATAGAAACAAACAAAGCTTATGTCCCTTTAAGCAGGTTGATAGTGGATAAATGAATATGCTTCTTTCTTGCAGGTTTGAAACAAACTAAGAATGTCCCTTTAAGCAGGTTTATAGCAAACAAAAAATAATAATGTCCTTTTAGCAGAAATAAAGCAAACAAAAAATAAAGTCCCTTTAAGCAGGTGTCCGCAAACAAATGTTAATGTCCTTTTAAGCAGGATTGTCAGCAAAGAAATGATAATGTCCTTATTGGCAGGATTAAAGCAAACAAAGATAATGTCCCTTTAAGCAGGTGTCAGCAAACAAATGATAATGTCCTTTTTAGCAGGATTAAAGCAAACAAAGATTATGTCCCTTTAAGCAGGTGTCAGCAAACAAATGATAATGTCCTTATTGGCAGGATTAAAGCAAACAAAAATAATGTCCCTTTAAGCAGGTGTCAGCAAACAAATGATAATGTCCTTTAAAGCAAGATTGTAAGCAAACAAATGATAAGGTCCTTATTAGCAGGATTAAAGCAAACAAAGATTATGTCCCTTTAAGCAGATGTCAGCAAACAAATGATAATGTCCTTTTAGGCAGGTTAGCAGGCAATCAAGATTTGGAAGCAAGAGGCATTGGCAAAACAAAGTTGAGGAGGATAGGGTCAGGTTTCAAAATTGTACTCACTCAGACAGGGACCGGCAGAAGAGAGAGAGAGAAAAACAAACGGGCACCGAGTAAATCTCCCGCCGAGATTTTAAAGGCAAAGAGAGGCCGCCACGTCATAGGGGTTGTCAGAGAATGCGTCACGTTGCCTAGCAACGTGACGTAGAACCCCAGAAGAGATCCGGGAGCCGCGGCGACACGGCGATGAACGGTAATTCATGACAATAAGTAGCATACGAATATTCTCAAATAGTACTACTTGCTTTTTTAACCTATCTTTTATTGATTTATTTTCTCTGTATTTTTGTCTGTTTTTAAATTTTATTGATTTGTACTAGAGACGTCTCTATAAGTTCTTTAATCATATTGTAACCAAATAAACTGTATTTTACACATAAATAAACTGTATGTTTTTTACACATTTTTTGATACTTTAAACTCTTATCACAGATATACACTTAATAAATCCACATAGTATCTTTAGCTATTAGCGCCCTTACAAAACCTCCTTTCTTTTCTCTACACATCACTTTTAGATTGAAGGATCTAAAAACACTGTAAGGAGTTTGATACTTTATTCCACCAGCGCACTATTTACCCACACTTTTGCACTCTACAATTTTCCTTCACTTAAATAGTTGCAGCAGGTTTCTTTACACCATCTAACCTAATATGGAGGACATTTTTGATTTTAGGGACAAAATATTTCTAGATATGAGAGAGGAAAATATCCCTTTAATAAATCAGATCAGCTCAGATAAAACCTTAGACCTAATGCAAAGCTTAGAACACGAACTCACAAAAGAATTAAAGCAACAAATGGAATTAGTTTTTCTTAACAGATACACAAAAAAAGGCATTATACCAAAAGGATTACTTTTAAAGAAAAATTGCACTTTCACTTTAAGCGAAACTCTACAAACAGAATGGAAAGACACACTAACTAAAGCCTCTAATACACTAATTGAGATTCTTAAAAGATCTAGAAAAGAAACACTTTTAATTATTGAGAAAAATATCTTAGAAATTAAAGAGAAATTAAAGGATAGGAAAAATGAAAATGAATATAAAGAAAGACAAAAAGTAATAATGGATAAATTAAATAATCTGAATAAAGATTTATTAAGAACAAAATGGGGAAAGATGGAAAGAGACATTAAAAATAACAATCAGACTCAGCAAATAGAAGAAATCTCTGAAGTTAATCCAGACACATTTAAGACCCACACCTATTATCCTCCACATGGTAATACTTATAATAACAAGAGACAACATAACACTTATCATCATTATGATAATTATAGGTATCAAAACACATCCAATAGGAATAACTATCAAACTGAAAGATCATTTAACTATAATAGAGACCGTCATCACAACCAACAATCATGGCATAGAGCAAGAGAACAATATCATCCACGTAATAGGATAGATAATACCCATTCTAGAACATACAATGAAAAACCCAGTGAGTGGGAGCACCCAAGAACTTATAGGAGAGAAAATAGACAATGGGACTCTTGGAGAACCCCGACCCATAATAGGTTTGAACCCCTAAGAGACCTAGAGCAAAGAAGGGAATACCAAACACATAATGATTCCCCCCTTTTTTTAGGGAAAAGCCCTCTGAGAGAGGGCACCTCAAGAGAACTCTTCCAACCAGAAACAGCAACAAATCCCAGAAGAAAAAGGGGATTAGAGGAAAGAGAGGAAGGGGATTATCCAGAAAAAGTAGCAAAAAGAGGGAGATAACTAATAACACGCAAGGAATATATAATTTAAGTAGCACTCCCCTAAACAAAGAGGAAGAAAAGGTCCTGAGCTTAGGTCTTACATATGCCCCCACTGCTAGACTTAATAAATTCAATACTTTTATACATGTAAAAAAATTCGTGAGAAATCTTACTTTGAAAAGACATTTCCTAAAAAACCCTACAGAGAGACAGCTAAGTATACAAGCACCCGTGAAAATTAATCACTCCAATTTAAAACCCAAATCGAAATTTAACCCTATACAATCAAAAGGGAATTATCTAGATACTTTCGAAAAATTAGTACTGAAAGACATCAAAAGATGTAATCCCCAACAACCAAAACAGTTTAATTTGAGCCTGAAAGAAAAATCCATCATAAACAATTTACAGAACAATAAAGAACTTACCATAAAATCTGCAGATAAGGGCGGCGGCATAGTCGTGATGGACACCGCCAAATATCTCATTGAAGCCCACAGACTATTAGACAATATCACAACATATAAAAAATTGGATCTTAATCCTACTAATAAATATGTACAAACATTGAATAAATTACTGGTAGAAGGTAAAAGATCAGGTGTATTAAATGATAAAGAATTTCAATTCTTAACTCCGCACAATCCAAGAATACCGATCTTTTACTTTCTACCAAAAATTCACAAGAGCCTAATCGATCCCCCTGGTAGGCCCATCATATCAGGGATCGATTCCATCTCCTCCAATCTTTCACGATATGTAGACGGATACTTACAAAAATATGTAACAAATCTAAACTCTTATTTGAGGGATTCCACTCAAGTACTCAACATCTTAAATACCTTTCAGTGGGAAGATGATATGTACCTAGCCACATGTGATGTAACGTCACTTTACACAATAATAGACCATAAAAAGGGATTGGAGGCAATTAACCACTATCTATCAAAAGACACAGATATGCCAGAAATACATAAGGAATTCATTTTAATGAGCATCAAATTCATTTTAGAGAACAACTATTTCTCCTTTGATAATAAGTTCTATCTCCAAACAGAAGGAACAGCAATGGGTACAAGGTTTGCACCTAGCTATGCCAATCTTTTTATGGGCCTTTGGGAAGAGAATTTCTTTGGGTCTGGCGGCTATGGTGCAAACCTTGTACTCTACAAAAGGTACATAGATGACCTGTTAATAATTTGGAAAGGGCAGGAGACCGATCTAATCAAAATGTTTGAAAAGATGAACCAAAATACTTTAGGTCTACATTTCACACATAACCAAAGTAAAGAAGGAATTACCTTCCTCGATTTAGAAATGATGGTATTGGGCAATAAGATAGAGACAAAAACATACTTTAAACAAGTTGACTGTAATAATTATCTGCACGCTAAAAGTTGTCATCTGGATGCTTGGAAGGATAACATACCAATAGGGCAGTGCCTTAGAGTTCGAAAAAACTGCTCTAGGATGGCAGACTTTGAAATTCAGGCCGGAACACTAATAGAAAGATTTAACTCAAGAGGTTACAACACAACACATACCAAAAAAGCATTAGAAAGGGCTAAAAACACCAATAGGGAATCACTATTAACATATAAAGAAAAAACAAATATAGATGAAAATAAAATAAAAATTCCATTCATAACAGATTATCACATTGATCATAATATGGTGAAAAAAATCATAAAAAAGCATTGGCATCTCATCAAGGAAGACAATATCCTGGGAGAAAAAGTTACAGATAACCCCAGTTTTGTTTTCAAAAAAGCTAGTAATTTAAAATCAACCCTTGCACCTAGTGACCTAAAAAAACCCAATAAAAACAAACTAATACAAAAAGACCTCCATGGACAAAAATTAACAGGCTTCTTCCCATGTTACACATGTAAGTCATGTAAACACAGCAATAAATCCAATATAATACAGATAGGTCCTAACAATACCATACCAATCAAAGAACTTATAAGATGCTCACACAAAGGTATTATCTATGTCCTAAAATGCACTTGCAATCTTTTTTATTTTGGAGAAACTAAGAGAACTCTGAGAGATAGAATCAGGGAACATCTCAATAATATAGAGAATGGAATGGAAGACACACACCTCTATCAACATTTCAAAACCACACATAAGGGCAACACAAAAGATCTATCCTTTTGGGGTATATACAAAGTAGAAAAACACTGGAGAGGCGGGGATATACAGAAGAAACTGCTCCTTAAAGAGGCAGAGTACATCTTTAAATTCGACACGCTATTCCCCAAAGGGTTAAATTCAGAATTGGACATCTCACCATTTCTTCTAGATTAAAGAACGTATTTTTTAGTGCACGTATTTTTTAGTGCACCCTTAACCTAACAATCCTATTATATGTTTCTCCACATCTCCACCTATCCTTAACATAATAGGTTTAAATAAATTAAATTGTCTTAAGGTAACACGATATTGTTTTAAAATAAATTGGTCTGAAATATGTTTGGTCAAACTTGTGATAAATATTATGATGGAGCAATGTATTAGGAGCAAGTGCAAACCATGGATACCACCTTAACTACGAGATCTCTTTGAACCAATGAGACACTGGATACACCTATTAAAGAGAGGAGTCAAACAGTCAGAATCATTCTTGATAAAGCTCCTAGAGGGAGTGAAACGCGTAGAAGCTAAAGACTGTATCCTTGACTCCACTATCGTTTGAACCGAATGAACCAACCCGGGTTGATTGTTAACAAAAGACATTGAAATTATATATCATCGGAACCTGCGTGCTTAAAAGCACTAAGTGCAGGAAAATTTCTTTCTTTCATTCAAACACACCTCTGCTGACCGGTACAAGCAAGTATCAGAAATAAGAAGAAAATTGTACACCTTGTATCGGATGCAAAAAGGTATCCTGAAACTGGCTAAGCATTGATTGGCGGACGCAAGGCGGGCCCCCACACATTGGATGTGACGTCAGACGCCAGCAACACGAGGACACTATCGGAGGAACCGAGCTGCAGGATGCACAGGATACCCTGCTATAGCTCACGTATACAATAAGGTACAATTTGTATGGGAGTCGCAAACTGCAATCTTAAACCATTAGCAAAATAAGTTTATGGGACATCTCTCTTGGTTCATATATATGGACATGATAATTATCCCTGAAAGTTTTGCTCTGAAACTAATACAAAGGTCGGGTATATTTTGACAGAAAGATACAACTCTATACAAATATTTTTTATGCACAGCTCTGCTTTAAGCTCCATCTTTTTTCAAAGTTTTTATCCAGTTGGTAAACGAATCTCAAATGAAAGTATGTATGAAATTTTATGAACTTTAAAATACTCACGGAAAGTTTGGCAAACTGCCTAGTCACATTACATGTGATATTTCTGAGTGACCAACATAATAAGTAGCATACGAATATTCTCAAATAGTACTACTTGCTTTTTTAACCTATCTTTTATTGATTTATTTTCTCTGTATTTTTGTCTGTTTTTAAATTTTATTGATTTGTACTAGAGACGTCTCTATAAGTTCTTTAATCATATTGTAACCAAATAAACTGTATTTTACACATAAATAAACTGTATGTTTTTTACACATTTTTTGATACTTTAAACTCTTATCACAGATATACACTTAATAAATCCACATAGTATCTTTAGCTATTAGCGCCCTTACAAAACCTCCTTTCTTTTCTCTACACATCACTTTTAGATTGAAGGATCTAAAAACACTGTAAGGAGTTTGATACTTTATTCCACCAGCGCACTATTTACCCACACTTTTGCACTCTACAATTTTCCTTCACTTAAATAGTTGCAGCAGGTTTCTTTACACCATCTAACCTAATATGGAGGACATTTTTGATTTTAGGGACAAAATATTTCTAGATATGAGAGAGGAAAATATCCCTTTAATAAATCAGATCAGCTCAGATAAAACCTTAGACCTAATGCAAAGCTTAGAACACGAACTCACAAAAGAATTAAAGCAACAAATGGAATTAGTTTTTCTTAACAGATACACAAAAAAAGGCATTATACCAAAAGGATTACTTTTAAAGAAAAATTGCACTTTCACTTTAAGCGAAACTCTACAAACAGAATGGAAAGACACACTAACTAAAGCCTCTAATACACTAATTGAGATTCTTAAAAGATCTAGAAAAGAAACACTTTTAATTATTGAGAAAAATATCTTAGAAATTAAAGAGAAATTAAAGGATAGGAAAAATGAAAATGAATATAAAGAAAGACAAAAAGTAATAATGGATAAATTAAATAATCTGAATAAAGATTTATTAAGAACAAAATGGGGAAAGATGGAAAGAGACATTAAAAATAACAATCAGACTCAGCAAATAGAAGAAATCTCTGAAGTTAATCCAGACACATTTAAGACCCACACCTATTATCCTCCACATGGTAATACTTATAATAACAAGAGACAACATAACACTTATCATCATTATGATAATTATAGGTATCAAAACACATCCAATAGGAATAACTATCAAACTGAAAGATCATTTAACTATAATAGAGACCGTCATCACAACCAACAATCATGGCATAGAGCAAGAGAACAATATCATCCACGTAATAGGATAGATAATACCCATTCTAGAACATACAATGAAAAACCCAGTGAGTGGGAGCACCCAAGAACTTATAGGAGAGAAAATAGACAATGGGACTCTTGGAGAACCCCGACCCATAATAGGTTTGAACCCCTAAGAGACCTAGAGCAAAGAAGGGAATACCAAACACATAATGATTCCCCCCTTTTTTTAGGGAAAAGCCCTCTGAGAGAGGGCACCTCAAGAGAACTCTTCCAACCAGAAACAGCAACAAATCCCAGAAGAAAAAGGGGATTAGAGGAAAGAGAGGAAGGGGATTATCCAGAAAAAGTAGCAAAAAGAGGGAGATAACTAATAACACGCAAGGAATATATAATTTAAGTAGCACTCCCCTAAACAAAGAGGAAGAAAAGGTCCTGAGCTTAGGTCTTACATATGCCCCCACTGCTAGACTTAATAAATTCAATACTTTTATACATGTAAAAAAATTCGTGAGAAATCTTACTTTGAAAAGACATTTCCTAAAAAACCCTACAGAGAGACAGCTAAGTATACAAGCACCCGTGAAAATTAATCACTCCAATTTAAAACCCAAATCGAAATTTAACCCTATACAATCAAAAGGGAATTATCTAGATACTTTCGAAAAATTAGTACTGAAAGACATCAAAAGATGTAATCCCCAACAACCAAAACAGTTTAATTTGAGCCTGAAAGAAAAATCCATCATAAACAATTTACAGAACAATAAAGAACTTACCATAAAATCTGCAGATAAGGGCGGCGGCATAGTCGTGATGGACACCGCCAAATATCTCATTGAAGCCCACAGACTATTAGACAATATCACAACATATAAAAAATTGGATCTTAATCCTACTAATAAATATGTACAAACATTGAATAAATTACTGGTAGAAGGTAAAAGATCAGGTGTATTAAATGATAAAGAATTTCAATTCTTAACTCCGCACAATCCAAGAATACCGATCTTTTACTTTCTACCAAAAATTCACAAGAGCCTAATCGATCCCCCTGGTAGGCCCATCATATCAGGGATCGATTCCATCTCCTCCAATCTTTCACGATATGTAGACGGATACTTACAAAAATATGTAACAAATCTAAACTCTTATTTGAGGGATTCCACTCAAGTACTCAACATCTTAAATACCTTTCAGTGGGAAGATGATATGTACCTAGCCACATGTGATGTAACGTCACTTTACACAATAATAGACCATAAAAAGGGATTGGAGGCAATTAACCACTATCTATCAAAAGACACAGATATGCCAGAAATACATAAGGAATTCATTTTAATGAGCATCAAATTCATTTTAGAGAACAACTATTTCTCCTTTGATAATAAGTTCTATCTCCAAACAGAAGGAACAGCAATGGGTACAAGGTTTGCACCTAGCTATGCCAATCTTTTTATGGGCCTTTGGGAAGAGAATTTCTTTGGGTCTGGCGGCTATGGTGCAAACCTTGTACTCTACAAAAGGTACATAGATGACCTGTTAATAATTTGGAAAGGGCAGGAGACCGATCTAATCAAAATGTTTGAAAAGATGAACCAAAATACTTTAGGTCTACATTTCACACATAACCAAAGTAAAGAAGGAATTACCTTCCTCGATTTAGAAATGATGGTATTGGGCAATAAGATAGAGACAAAAACATACTTTAAACAAGTTGACTGTAATAATTATCTGCACGCTAAAAGTTGTCATCTGGATGCTTGGAAGGATAACATACCAATAGGGCAGTGCCTTAGAGTTCGAAAAAACTGCTCTAGGATGGCAGACTTTGAAATTCAGGCCGGAACACTAATAGAAAGATTTAACTCAAGAGGTTACAACACAACACATACCAAAAAAGCATTAGAAAGGGCTAAAAACACCAATAGGGAATCACTATTAACATATAAAGAAAAAACAAATATAGATGAAAATAAAATAAAAATTCCATTCATAACAGATTATCACATTGATCATAATATGGTGAAAAAAATCATAAAAAAGCATTGGCATCTCATCAAGGAAGACAATATCCTGGGAGAAAAAGTTACAGATAACCCCAGTTTTGTTTTCAAAAAAGCTAGTAATTTAAAATCAACCCTTGCACCTAGTGACCTAAAAAAACCCAATAAAAACAAACTAATACAAAAAGACCTCCATGGACAAAAATTAACAGGCTTCTTCCCATGTTACACATGTAAGTCATGTAAACACAGCAATAAATCCAATATAATACAGATAGGTCCTAACAATACCATACCAATCAAAGAACTTATAAGATGCTCACACAAAGGTATTATCTATGTCCTAAAATGCACTTGCAATCTTTTTTATTTTGGAGAAACTAAGAGAACTCTGAGAGATAGAATCAGGGAACATCTCAATAATATAGAGAATGGAATGGAAGACACACACCTCTATCAACATTTCAAAACCACACATAAGGGCAACACAAAAGATCTATCCTTTTGGGGTATATACAAAGTAGAAAAACACTGGAGAGGCGGGGATATACAGAAGAAACTGCTCCTTAAAGAGGCAGAGTACATCTTTAAATTCGACACGCTATTCCCCAAAGGGTTAAATTCAGAATTGGACATCTCACCATTTCTTCTAGATTAAAGAACGTATTTTTTAGTGCACGTATTTTTTAGTGCACCCTTAACCTAACAATCCTATTATATGTTTCTCCACATCTCCACCTATCCTTAACATAATAGGTTTAAATAAATTAAATTGTCTTAAGGTAACACGATATTGTTTTAAAATAAATTGGTCTGAAATATGTTTGGTCAAACTTGTGATAAATATTATGATGGAGCAATGTATTAGGAGCAAGTGCAAACCATGGATACCACCTTAACTACGAGATCTCTTTGAACCAATGAGACACTGGATACACCTATTAAAGAGAGGAGTCAAACAGTCAGAATCATTCTTGATAAAGCTCCTAGAGGGAGTGAAACGCGTAGAAGCTAAAGACTGTATCCTTGACTCCACTATCGTTTGAACCGAATGAACCAACCCGGGTTGATTGTTAACAAAAGACATTGAAATTATATATCATCGGAACCTGCGTGCTTAAAAGCACTAAGTGCAGGAAAATTTCTTTCTTTCATTCAAACACACCTCTGCTGACCGGTACAAGCAAGTATCAGAAATAAGAAGAAAATTGTACACCTTGTATCGGATGCAAAAAGGTATCCTGAAACTGGCTAAGCATTGATTGGCGGACGCAAGGCGGCCCCCCACACATTGGATGTGACGTCAGACGCCAGCAACACGAGGACACTATCGGAGGAACCGAGCTGCAGGATGCACAGGATACCCTGCTATAGCTCACGTATACAATAAGGTACAATTTGTATGGGAGTCGCAAACTGCAATCTTAAACCATTAGCAAAATAAGTTTATGGGACATCTCTCTTGGTTCATATATATGGACATGATAATTATCCCTGAAAGTTTTGCTCTGAAACTAATACAAAGGTCGGGTATATTTTGACAGAAAGATACAACTCTATACAAATATTTTTTATGCACAGCTCTGCTTTAAGCTCCATCTTTTTTCAAAGTTTTTATCCAGTTGGTAAACGAATCTCAAATGAAAGTATGTATGAAATTTTATGAACTTTAAAATACTCACGGAAAGTTTGGCAAACTGCCTAGTCACATTACATGTGATATTTCTGAGTGACCAACATAATAAGTAGCATACGAATATTCTCAAATAGTACTACTTGCTTTTTTAACCTATCTTTTATTGATTTATTTTCTCTGTATTTTTGTCTGTTTTTAAATTTTATTGATTTGTACTAGAGACGTCTCTATAAGTTCTTTAATCATATTGTAACCAAATAAACTGTATTTTACACATAAATAAACTGTATGTTTTTTACACATTTTTTGATACTTTAAACTCTTATCACAGATATACACTTAATAAATCCACATAGTATCTTTAGCTATTAGCGCCCTTACAAAACCTCCTTTCTTTTCTCTACACATCACTTTTAGATTGAAGGATCTAAAAACACTGTAAGGAGTTTGATACTTTATTCCACCAGCGCACTATTTACCCACACTTTTGCACTCTACAATTTTCCTTCACTTAAATAGTTGCAGCAGGTTTCTTTACACCATCTAACCTAATATGGAGGACATTTTTGATTTTAGGGACAAAATATTTCTAGATATGAGAGAGGAAAATATCCCTTTAATAAATCAGATCAGCTCAGATAAAACCTTAGACCTAATGCAAAGCTTAGAACACGAACTCACAAAAGAATTAAAGCAACAAATGGAATTAGTTTTTCTTAACAGATACACAAAAAAAGGCATTATACCAAAAGGATTACTTTTAAAGAAAAATTGCACTTTCACTTTAAGCGAAACTCTACAAACAGAATGGAAAGACACACTAACTAAAGCCTCTAATACACTAATTGAGATTCTTAAAAGATCTAGAAAAGAAACACTTTTAATTATTGAGAAAAATATCTTAGAAATTAAAGAGAAATTAAAGGATAGGAAAAATGAAAATGAATATAAAGAAAGACAAAAAGTAATAATGGATAAATTAAATAATCTGAATAAAGATTTATTAAGAACAAAATGGGGAAAGATGGAAAGAGACATTAAAAATAACAATCAGACTCAGCAAATAGAAGAAATCTCTGAAGTTAATCCAGACACATTTAAGACCCACACCTATTATCCTCCACATGGTAATACTTATAATAACAAGAGACAACATAACACTTATCATCATTATGATAATTATAGGTATCAAAACACATCCAATAGGAATAACTATCAAACTGAAAGATCATTTAACTATAATAGAGACCGTCATCACAACCAACAATCATGGCATAGAGCAAGAGAACAATATCATCCACGTAATAGGATAGATAATACCCATTCTAGAACATACAATGAAAAACCCAGTGAGTGGGAGCACCCAAGAACTTATAGGAGAGAAAATAGACAATGGGACTCTTGGAGAACCCCGACCCATAATAGGTTTGAACCCCTAAGAGACCTAGAGCAAAGAAGGGAATACCAAACACATAATGATTCCCCCCTTTTTTTAGGGAAAAGCCCTCTGAGAGAGGGCACCTCAAGAGAACTCTTCCAACCAGAAACAGCAACAAATCCCAGAAGAAAAAGGGGATTAGAGGAAAGAGAGGAAGGGGATTATCCAGAAAAAGTAGCAAAAAGAGGGAGATAACTAATAACACGCAAGGAATATATAATTTAAGTAGCACTCCCCTAAACAAAGAGGAAGAAAAAGTCCTGAGCTTAGGTCTTACATATGCCCCCACTGCTAGACTTAATAAATTCAATACTTTTATACATGTAAAAAAATTCGTGAGAAATCTTACTTTGAAAAGACATTTCCTAAAAAACCCTACAGAGAGACAGCTAAGTATACAAGCACCCGTGAAAATTAATCACTCCAATTTAAAACCCAAATCGAAATTTAACCCTATACAATCAAAAGGGAATTATCTAGATACTTTCGAAAAATTAGTACTGAAAGACATCAAAAGATGTAATCCCCAACAACCAAAACAGTTTAATTTGAGCCTGAAAGAAAAATCCATCATAAACAATTTACAGAACAATAAAGAACTTACCATAAAATCTGCAGATAAGGGCGGCGGCATAGTCGTGATGGACACCGCCAAATATCTCATTGAAGCCCACAGACTATTAGACAATATCACAACATATAAAAAATTGGATCTTAATCCTACTAATAAATATGTACAAACATTGAATAAATTACTGGTAGAAGGTAAAAGATCAGGTGTATTAAATGATAAAGAATTTCAATTCTTAACTCCGCACAATCCAAGAATACCGATCTTTTACTTTCTACCAAAAATTCACAAGAGCCTAATCGATCCCCCTGGTAGGCCCATCATATCAGGGATCGATTCCATCTCCTCCAATCTTTCACGATATGTAGACGGATACTTACAAAAATATGTAACAAATCTAAACTCTTATTTGAGGGATTCCACTCAAGTACTCAACATCTTAAATACCTTTCAGTGGGAAGATGATATGTACCTAGCCACATGTGATGTAACGTCACTTTACACAATAATAGACCATAAAAAGGGATTGGAGGCAATTAACCACTATCTATCAAAAGACACAGATATGCCAGAAATACATAAGGAATTCATTTTAATGAGCATCAAATTCATTTTAGAGAACAACTATTTCTCCTTTGATAATAAGTTCTATCTCCAAACAGAAGGAACAGCAATGGGTACAAGGTTTGCACCTAGCTATGCCAATCTTTTTATGGGCCTTTGGGAAGAGAATTTCTTTGGGTCTGGCGGCTATGGTGCAAACCTTGTACTCTACAAAAGGTACATAGATGACCTGTTAATAATTTGGAAAGGGGAGGAGACCGATCTAATCAAAATGTTTGAAAAGATGAACCAAAATACTTTAGGTCTACATTTCACACATAACCAAAGTAAAGAAGGAATTACCTTCCTCGATTTAGAAATGATGGTATTGGGCAATAAGATAGAGACAAAAACATACTTTAAACAAGTTGACTGTAATAATTATCTGCACGCTAAAAGTTGTCATCTGGATGCTTGGAAGGATAACATACCAATAGGGCAGTGCCTTAGAGTTCGAAAAAACTGCTCTAGGATGGCAGACTTTGAAATTCAGGCCGGAACACTAATAGAAAGATTTAACTCAAGAGGTTACAACACAACACATACCAAAAAAGCATTAGAAAGGGCTAAAAACACCAATAGGGAATCACTATTAACATATAAAGAAAAAACAAATATAGATGAAAATAAAATAAAAATTCCATTCATAACAGATTATCACATTGATCATAATATGGTGAAAAAAATCATAAAAAAGCATTGGCATCTCATCAAGGAAGACAATATCCTGGGAGAAAAAGTTACAGATAACCCCAGTTTTGTTTTCAAAAAAGCTAGTAATTTAAAATCAACCCTTGCACCTAGTGACCTAAAAAAACCCAATAAAAACAAACTAATACAAAAAGACCTCCATGGACAAAAATTAACAGGCTTCTTCCCATGTTACACATGTAAGTCATGTAAACACAGCAATAAATCCAATATAATACAGATAGGTCCTAACAATACCATACCAATCAAAGAACTTATAAGATGCTCACACAAAGGTATTATCTATGTCCTAAAATGCACTTGCAATCTTTTTTATTTTGGAGAAACTAAGAGAACTCTGAGAGATAGAATCAGGGAACATCTCAATAATATAGAGAATGGAATGGAAGACACACACCTCTATCAACATTTCAAAACCACACATAAGGGCAACACAAAAGATCTATCCTTTTGGGGTATATACAAAGTAGAAAAACACTGGAGAGGCGGGGATATA
This sequence comes from Bombina bombina, assembly GCF_027579735.1. Taxonomy (NCBI): domain Eukaryota; kingdom Metazoa; phylum Chordata; class Amphibia; order Anura; family Bombinatoridae; genus Bombina; species Bombina bombina. The sequence continues at coordinate 462,288,910 of NC_069502.1, read as the reverse complement.
CAGAAGAAACTGCTCCTTAAAGAGGCAGAGTACATCTTTAAATTCGACACGCTATTCCCCAAAGGGTTAAATTCAGAATTGGACATCTCACCATTTCTTCTAGATTAAAGAACGTATTTTTTAGTGCACGTATTTTTTAGTGCACCCTTAACCTAACAATCCTATTATATGTTTCTCCACATCTCCACCTATCCTTAACATAATAGGTTTAAATAAATTAAATTGTCTTAAGGTAACACGATATTGTTTTAAAATAAATTGGTCTGAAATATGTTTGGTCAAACTTGTGATAAATATTATGATGGAGCAATGTATTAGGAGCAAGTGCAAACCATGGATACCACCTTAACTACGAGATCTCTTTGAACCAATGAGACACTGGATACACCTATTAAAGAGAGGAGTCAAACAGTCAGAATCATTCTTGATAAAGCTCCTAGAGGGAGTGAAACGCGTAGAAGCTAAAGACTGTATCCTTGACTCCACTATCGTTTGAACCGAATGAACCAACCCGGGTTGATTGTTAACAAAAGACATTGAAATTATATATCATCGGAACCTGCGTGCTTAAAAGCACTAAGTGCAGGAAAATTTCTTTCTTTCATTTAAACACACCTCTGCTGACCGGTACAAGCAAGTATCAGAAATAAGAAGAAAATTGTACACCTTGTATCGGATGCAAAAAGGTATCCTGAAACTGGCTAAGCATTGATTGGCGGACGCAAGGCGGGCCCCCACACATTGGATGTGACGTCAGACGCCAGCAACACGAGGACACTATCGGAGGAACCGAGCTGCAGGATGCACAGGATACCCTGCTATAGCTCACGTATACAATAAGGTACAATTTGTATGGGAGTCGCAAACTGCAATCTTAAACCATTAGCAAAATAAGTTTATGGGACATCTCTCTTGGTTCATATATATGGACATGATAATTATCCCTGAAAGTTTTGCTCTGAAACTAATACAAAGGTCGGGTATATTTTGACAGAAAGATACAACTCTATACAAATATTTTTTATGCACAGCTCTGCTTTAAGCTCCATCTTTTTTCAAAGTTTTTATCCAGTTGGTAAACGAATCTCAAATGAAAGTATGTATGAAATTTTATGAACTTTAAAATACTCACGGAAAGTTTGGCAAACTGCCTAGTCACATTACATGTGATATTTCTGAGTGACCAACATAATAAGTAGCATACGAATATTCTCAAATAGTACTACTTGCTTTTTTAACCTATCTTTTATTGATTTATTTTCTCTGTATTTTTGTCTGTTTTTAAATTTTATTGATTTGTACTAGAGACGTCTCTATAAGTTCTTTAATCATATTGTAACCAAATAAACTGTATTTTACACATAAATAAACTGTATGTTTTTTACACATTTTTTGATACTTTAAACTCTTATCACAGATATACACTTAATAAATCCACATAGTATCTTTAGCTATTAGCGCCCTTACAAAACCTCCTTTCTTTTCTCTACACATCACTTTTAGATTGAAGGATCTAAAAACACTGTAAGGAGTTTGATACTTTATTCCACCAGCGCACTATTTACCCACACTTTTGCACTCTACAATTTTCCTTCACTTAAATAGTTGCAGCAGGTTTCTTTACACCATCTAACCTAATATGGAGGACATTTTTGATTTTAGGGACAAAATATTTCTAGATATGAGAGAGGAAAATATCCCTTTAATAAATCAGATCAGCTCAGATAAAACCTTAGACCTAATGCAAAGCTTAGAACACGAACTCACAAAAGAATTAAAGCAACAAATGGAATTAGTTTTTCTTAACAGATACACAAAAAAAGGCATTATACCAAAAGGATTACTTTTAAAGAAAAATTGCACTTTCACTTTAAGCGAAACTCTACAAACAGAATGGAAAGACACACTAACTAAAGCCTCTAATACACTAATTGAGATTCTTAAAAGATCTAGAAAAGAAACACTTTTAATTATTGAGAAAAATATCTTAGAAATTAAAGAGAAATTAAAGGATAGGAAAAATGAAAATGAATATAAAGAAAGACAAAAAGTAATAATGGATAAATAAAATAATCTGAATAAAGATTTATTAAGAACAAAATGGGGAAAGATGGAAAGAGACATTAAAAATAACAATCAGACTCAGCAAATAGAAGAAATCTCTGAAGTTAATCCAGACACATTTAAGACCCACACCTATTATCCTCCACATGGTAATACTTATAATAACAAGAGACAACATAACACTTATCATCATTATGATAATTATAGGTATCAAAACACATCCAATAGGAATAACTATCAAACTGAAAGATCATTTAACTATAATAGAGACCGTCATCACAACCAACAATCATGGCATAGAGCAAGAGAACAATATCATCCACGTAATAGGATAGATAATACCCATTCTAGAACATACAATGAAAAACCCAGTGAGTGGGAGCACCCAAGAACTTATAGGAGAGAAAATAGACAATGGGACTCTTGGAGAACCCCGACCCATAATAGGTTTGAACCCCTAAGAGACCTAGAGCAAAGAAGGGAATACCAAACACATAATGATTCCCCCCTTTTTTTAGGGAAAAGCCCTCTGAGAGAGGGCACCTCAAGAGAACTCTTCCAACCAGAAACAGCAACAAATCCCAGAAGAAAAAGGGGATTAGAGGAAAGAGAGGAAGGGGATTATCCAGAAAAAGTAGCAAAAAGAGGGAGATAACTAATAACACGCAAGGAATATATAATTTAAGTAGCACTCCCCTAAACAAAGAGGAAGAAAAAGTCCTGAGCTTAGGTCTTACATATGCCCCCACTGCTAGACTTAATAAATTCAATACTTTTATACATGTAAAAAAATTCGTGAGAAATCTTACTTTGAAAAGACATTTCCTAAAAAACCCTACAGAGAGACAGCTAAGTATACAAGCACCCGTGAAAATTAATCACTCCAATTTAAAACCCAAATCGAAATTTAACCCTATACAATCAAAAGGGAATTATCTAGATACTTTCGAAAAATTAGTACTGAAAGACATCAAAAGATGTAATCCCCAACAACCAAAACAGTTTAATTTGAGCCTGAAAGAAAAATCCATCATAAACAATTTACAGAACAATAAAGAACTTACCATAAAATCTGCAGATAAGGGCGGCGGCATAGTCGTGATGGACACCGCCAAATATCTCATTGAAGCCCACAGACTATTAGACAATATCACAACATATAAAAAATTGGATCTTAATCCTACTAATAAATATGTACAAACATTGAATAAATTACTGGTAGAAGGTAAAAGATCAGGTGTATTAAATGATAAAGAATTTCAATTCTTAACTCCGCACAATCCAAGAATACCGATCTTTTACTTTCTACCAAAAATTCACAAGAGCCTAATCAATCCCCCTGGTAGGCCCATCATATCAGGGATCGATTCCATCTCCTCCAATCTTTCACGATATGTAGACGGATACTTACAAAAATATGTAACAAATCTAAACTCTTATTTGAGGGATTCCACTCAAGTACTCAACATCTTAAATACCTTTCAGTGGGAAGATGATATGTACCTAGCCACATGTGATGTAACGTCACTTTACACAATAATAGACCATAAAAAGGGATTGGAGGCAATTAACCACTATCTATCAAAAGACACAGATATGCCAGAAATACATAAGGAATTCATTTTAATGAGCATCAAATTCATTTTAGAGAACAACTATTTCTCCTTTGATAATAAGTTCTATCTCCAAACAGAAGGAACAGCAATGGGTACAAGGTTTGCACCTAGCTATGCCAATCTTTTTATGGGCCTTTGGGAAGAGAATTTCTTTGGGTCTGGCGGCTATGGTGCAAACCTTGTACTCTACAAAAGGTACATAGATGACCTGTTAATAATTTGGAAAGGGCAGGAGACCGATCTAATCAAAATGTTTGAAAAGATGAACCAAAATACTTTAGGTCTACATTTCACACATAACCAAAGTAAAGAAGGAATTACCTTCCTCGATTTAGAAATGATGGTATTGGGCAATAAGATAGAGACAAAAACATACTTTAAACAAGTTGACTGTAATAATTATCTGCACGCTAAAAGTTGTCATCTGGATGCTTGGAAGGATAACATACCAATAGGGCAGTGCCTTAGAGTTCGAAAAAACTGCTCTAGGATGGCAGACTTTGAAATTCAGGCCGGAACACTAATAGAAAGATTTAACTCAAGAGGTTACAACACAACACATACCAAAAAAGCATTAGAAAGGGCTAAAAACACCAATAGGGAATCACTATTAACATATAAAGAAAAAACAAATATAGATGAAAATAAAATAAAAATTCCATTCATAACAGATTATCACATTGATCATAATATGGTGAAAAAAATCATAAAAAAGCATTGGCATCTCATCAAGGAAGACAATATCCTGGGAGAAAAAGTTACAGATAACCCCAGTTTTGTTTTCAAAAAAGCTAGTAATTTAAAATCAACCCTTGCACCTAGTGACCTAAAAAAACCCAATAAAAACAAACTAATACAAAAAGACCTCCATGGACAAAAATTAACAGGCTTCTTCCCATGTTACACATGTAAGTCATGTAAACACAGCAATAAATCCAATATAATACAGATAGGTCCTAACAATACCATACCAATCAAAGAACTTATAAGATGCTCACACAAAGGTATTATCTATGTCCTAAAATGCACTTGCAATCTTTTTTATTTTGGAGAAACTAAGAGAACTCTGAGAGATAGAATCAGGGAACATCTCAATAATATAGAGAATGGAATGGAAGACACACACCTCTATCAACATTTCAAAACCACACATAAGGGCAACACAAAAGATCTATCCTTTTTGGGTATATACAAAGTAGAAAAACACTGGAGAGGCGGGGATATACAGAAGAAACTGCTCCTTAAAGAGGCAGAGTACATCTTTAAATTCGACACGCTATTCCCCAAAGGGTTAAATTCAGAATTGGACATCTCACCATTTCTTCTAGATTAAAGAACGTATTTTTTAGTGCACGTATTTTTTAGTGCACCCTTAACCTAACAATCCTATTATATGTTTCTCCACATCTCCACCTATCCTTAACATAATAGGTTTAAATAAATTAAATTGTCTTAAGGTAACACGATATTGTTTTAAAATAAATTGGTCTGAAATATGTTTGGTCAAACTTGTGATAAATATTATGATGGAGCAATGTATTAGGAGCAAGTGCAAACCATGGATACCACCTTAACTACGAGATCTCTTTGAACCAATGAGACACTGGATACACCTATTAAAGAGAGGAGTCAAACAGTCAGAATCATTCTTGATAAAGCTCCTAGAGGGAGTGAAACGCGTAGAAGCTAAAGACTGTATCCTTGACTCCACTATCGTTTGAACCGAATGAACCAACCCGGGTTGATTGTTAACAAAAGACATTGAAATTATATATCATCGGAACCTGCGTGCTTAAAAGCACTAAGTGCAGGAAAATTTCTTTCTTTCATTCAAACACACCTCTGCTGACCGGTACAAGCAAGTATCAGAAATAAGAAGAAAATTGTACACCTTGTATCGGATGCAAAAAGGTATCCTGAAACTGGCTAAGCATTGATTGGCGGACGCAAGGCGGGCCCCCACACATTGGATGTGACGTCAGACGCCAGCAACACGAGGACACTATCGGAGGAACCGAGCTGCAGGATGCACAGGATACCCTGCTATAGCTCACGTATACAATAAGGTACAATTTGTATGGGAGTCGCAAACTGCAATCTTAAACCATTAGCAAAATAAGTTTATGGGACATCTCTCTTGGTTCATATATATGGACATGATAATTATCCCTGAAAGTTTTGCTCTGAAACTAATACAAAGGTCGGGTATATTTTGACAGAAAGATACAACTCTATACAAATATTTTTTATGCACAGCTCTGCTTTAAGCTCCATCTTTTTTCAAAGTTTTTATCCAGTTGGTAAACGAATCTCAAATGAAAGTATGTATGAAATTTTATGAACTTTAAAATACTCACGGAAAGTTTGGCAAACTGATGTTGCTGCAGCTTCAACTTTTTGGTTGGAGACTTTAGCGCAACAAGTAACAGATCATGATTCTCATAATATTATTATTCTTCTTCAGCATGCTAACAATTTTATCTGTGATGCCATCTTTGATATTATCAGAGTTGATGTCAGGTTTATGTCTCTAGCTATTCTAGCTAGAAGAGCTTTATGGCTTAAAACTTGGAATGCTGATATGGCTTCTAAATCAACTCTACTTTCCATTTCTTTCCAGGGTAACAAATTATTTGGTTCTCAGTTGGATTCTATTATCTCAACTGTTACTGGTGGGAAAGGAACTTTTTTACCACAGGATAAAAAATCTAAGGGTAAAAACAGGGCTAATAATCGTTTTCGTTCCTTTCGTTTCAACAAAGAACAAAAGCCTGATCCTTCATCCTCAGGAGCAGTTTCAGTTTGGAAACCATCTCCAGTCTGGAATAAATCCAAGCCTTCTAGAAAGGCAAAGCCTGCTTCTAAGTCCTCATGAAGGTGAGGCCCTCATTCCAGCTCAGCTGGTAGGGGGCAGGTTACGTTTTTTCAAAGAAATTTGGATCAATTCTGTTCACAATCTTTGGATTCAGAACATTGTTTCAGAAGGGTACAGAATTGGTTTCAAGATGAGACCTCCTGCAAAGAGATTTTTTCTTTCCCGTGTCCCAGTAAATCCAGTGAAAGCTCAAGCATTTCTGAATTGTGTTTCAGATCTAGAGTTGGCTGGAGTAATTATGCCAGTTCCAGTTCTGGAACAGGGGATGGGGTTTTATTCAAATCTCTTCATTGTACCAAAGAAGGAGAATTCCTTCAGACCAGTTCTGGATCTAAAAATATTGAATCGTTATGTAAGCTGGATTCCGCCCAAACCAGAATTCGAGATACTTCTTTCATAGCCAGAGGACTGTGAGTCCCTCCTTGATGATTGATGTATGCCACAGTAGTGACATTGTCTGTCTTAAAACAAATGAACGATTCTCTCTTCAGAAGAGGCCAAAACTGAAGAGCTCTGAAAATTGCACGGAGTTCCAAAATATTGATCGGTAATCTCACCTCCTGAGATTCCCAAACTCCTTGTGCTGTCAGAGATCCCCACACAGCTCCCCAACCTGTGAGACTTGCATCTGTTGAAATTACAGTCCAGGTCGGAAGCACAAAAGAAGCCCCCTGAATTAAACGATGGTGATCTGTCCACCACGTTAGAGAGTGTCGTACAATCGGTTTTAAAGATATTAATTGAGATATCTTTGTGTAATCCTTGCACCATAGATTCAGCATACAGAGCTGAAGAGGTCGCATGTGAAAACGAGCAAAGGGGATCGCGTCCGATGCAGCAGTCATAAGACCTAGAATTTCCATGCATAAGGCTACCGAAGGGAATGATTGTGACTGAAGGTTTTGACAAGCCAAAATCAATTTTAGACGTCTCTTGTCTGTTAAAGACAGAGTCATGGACACTGAATCTATCTGGAAACCCAAAAAGGTTACCCTTGTCTGAGGAATCAATGAACTTTTTGGTGAATTGATCCTCCAACCATGATCTTGAAGAAACAACACAAGTCGATTCGTATGAGATTCTGCTAAATGTAAAGACTGAGCAAGTACCAAGATATCGTCCAAATAAGGAAATACCACAATACCCTGTTCTCTGATTACAGACAGAAGGGCACCGAGAACCTTTGTAAAAATTCTTGGAGCTGTAGCTAGGCCAAACGGCAGAGCCACAAACTGGTAATGCTTGTCCAGAAAAGAGAATCTCAGGAACTGATAATGATCTGGATGAATCGGAATATTCAGATATGCATCCTGTAAATCTATTGTGGACATATAATGCCCTTGCTGAACAAAAGGCAAGATAGTCCTTACAGTTACCATTTTGAATGTTGGTATCCTTACATAACGATTCAATATTTTTAGATCCAGAACTGGTCTGAAGGAATTCTCCTTCTTTGGTACAATGAAGAGATTTGAATAAAACCCCATCCCCTGTTCCAGAACTGGAACTGGCATAATTACTCCAGCCAACTCTAGATCTGAAACACAATTCAGAAATGCTTGAGCTTTCACTGGATTTACTGGGACACGGGAAAGAAAAAATCTCTTTGCAGGAGGTCTCATCTTGAAACCAATTCTGTACCCTTCTGAAACAATGTTCTGAATCCAAAGATTGTGAACAGAATTGATCCAAATTTCTTTGAAAAAACGTAACCTGCCCCCTACCAGCTGAGCTGGAATGAGGGCCGCACCTTCATGAGGACTTAGAAGCAGGCTTTGCCTTTCTAGAAGGCTTGGATTTATTCCAGACTGGAGATGGTTTCCAAACTGAAACTGCTCCTGAGGATGAAGGATCAGGCTTTTGTTCTTTGTTGAAACGAAAGGAACGAAAACGATTATTAGCCCTGTTTTTACCCTTAGATTTTTTATCATGTGGTAAAAAAGTTCCTTTCCCACCAGTAACAGTTGAGATAATAGAATCCAACTGAGAACCAAATAATTTGTTACCCTGGAAAGAAATGGAAAGTAGAGTTGATTTAGAAGCCATATCAGCATTCCAAGTTTTAAGCCATAAAGCTCTTCTAGCTAGAATAGCTAGAGACATAAACCTGACATCAACTCTGATAATATCAAAGATGGCATCACAGATAAAATTATTAGCATGCTGAAGAAGAATAATAATATTATGAGAATCATGATCTGTTACTTGTTGCGCTAAAGTCTCCAACCAAAAAGTTGAAGCTGCAGCAACATCAGCCAATGATATAGCAGGTCTAAGAAGATTACCTGAACACAGATAAGCTTTTCTTAGAAAGGATTCAATTTTCCTATCTAAAGGATCTTTAAACGAAGTACCATCCGACGTAGGAATAGTAGTACGTTTAGCAAGGGTAGAAATAGCCCCATCGACTTTAGGGATTTTGTCCCAAAATTCTAATCTGTCAGACGGCACAGGATATAATTGCTTAAAACGTTTAGAAGGAGTAAATGAATTACCCAATTTATCCCATTCTCTGGAAATTACTTCAGAAATAGCATTAGGAACAGGAAAAACTTCTGGAATAACCACAGGAGATTTAAATACCTTATCTAAACGTTTAGAATTAGTATCAAGAGGACCAGAATCCTCTATTTCTAAAGCAATTAGTACTTCTTTAAGTAAAGAACGAATAAATTCCATTTTAAATAAATATGAAGATTTATCAGCATCAATCTCTGAGACAGAATCCTCTGAACCAGAAGAGTCATCAGAATCAGAATGATGATGTTCATTTAAAAATTCATCTGTAGAGAGAGAAGTTTTAAAAGATTTTTTATGTTTACTAGAAGGAGAAATAACAGACATAGCCTTCTTGATGGATTCAGAAACAAAATCTCTTATGTTATCAGGAACATTCTGCACCTTAGATGTTGAAGGAACTGCAACAGGCAATGGTACATTACTAAAGGAAATATTAAAACAGCCCACAGGGAAAAAAGAGTCAAATTTTAAGGTAAGAAAAAAATTGATTCAAATGCATTATCCCAAATATGAAACTGACTGTCTGAAAATAAGGAATGTTGAACATCCTGAGTCAAGGCAAATAAATGTTTGAATACATATATTTAGAACTTTATAAATAAAGTGCCCAACCATAGCTTAGAGTGTCACAGAAAATAAGATTTACTTACCCCAGGACACTCATCTACATGTTTGTAGAAAGCCAAACCAGTACTGAAACGAAAATCAGCAGAGGTAATGGTATATAAATAAGAGTATATCGTCGATCTGAAAAGGGAGGTAAGAGATGAATCTCTACGACCGATAACAGAGAACCTATGAAATAGACCCCGTAGAAGGAGATCACTGCATTCAAATAGGCAATACTCTCCTCACATCCCTCTGACATTCACTGCACGCTGAGAGGAAAACCGGGCTCCAACTTGCTGCGGAGCGCATATCAACGTAGAATCTAGCACAAACTTACTTCACCACCTCCATAGGAGGCAAAGTTTGTAAAACTGAATTGTGGGTGTGGTGAGGGGTGTATTTATAGGCATTTTGAGGTTTGGGAAACTTTGCCCCTCCTGGTAGGAATGTATATCCCATACGTCACTAGCTCATGGACTCTTGCTAATTACATGAAAGAAAGAGTGCATCACAGTCCTTGGAGGAAGTTGACAAGGGCCAACAAAGGCCAGCACAGCCCCATTGGAGCCATTTGACAAGGTAAAAGAGTGCATCACAGTCCTTGGAGGGAGTTGACAAGGGCCAACACAGCCCCATTGAAGCCATTTGACAAACAAGGTAAAAGAGTGCATCACAGTCCTTGGAGGGAGTTGACAAGGGCCAACAAAGCCCCATTGGAGCCATTTGACAAGGTAAAAGAGTGCATCACAGTCCTTGGAGGGAGTTGACAAAGGCCAGCACAGCCCTATTGGAGCCATTTGACAAGGTAAAAGAGTGCATCACAGTCCTTGGATGGAGTTGACAAGGGCCAACACAGCCCCATTGGAGCCATTTGACAAGGTAAAAGAGTGCATCACAGTCCTTGGAGGGAGTTGACAAGGGCCAACACAGCCCCATTGGAGCCATTTGACAAGGTAAAAGAGTGCATCACAGTCCTTGGAGGGAGTTGACAAGGGCCAACAAAGGCCAGCACAGCCCCATTGGAAACATTTGACAAGGTAAAAGAGTGACAGTCCTTGGAGGGAGTTTACAAGGGCCAACAAAGGCCAGCACAGCCCCATTGGAGCCATTTGACAAGGTAAAAGAGTGCATCACAGTCCTTTGAGGGAGTTGACAAGGGCCAACACAGCCCCATTGGAGCCATTTGACAAGGTAAAAGAGTGCATCACAGTCCTTGGAGGGAGCTGACAAGGGCCAACAAAGGCCAGCACAGCCCCATTGGAGCCATTTGACAAGGTAAAAGAGTGCATCACAGTCCTTGGATGGAGTTGACAAGGGCCAACACAGCCCCATTGGAGCCATTTGACAAGGTAAAAGAGTGCATCACAGTCCTTGGAGGGAGTTGACAAGGGCCAACACAGCCCCATTGGAGCCATTTGACAAGGTAAAAGAGTGCATCACAGTCCTTGGAGGAAGTTGACAAGGGCCAACAAAGGCTAGCACAGCCCCATTGGAGCCATTTGACAATGTAAAAGAGTGCATCACAGTCCTTGGAGGGAGTTGACAAGGGCCAACACAGCCCCATTGGAGCCATTTGACAAGGTAAAATAGTGCATCACAGTCTTTGGAGGGAGTTGACAAGGGCCAACAAAGGCCAACACAGCCCCATTGGAGCCATTTGACAAGGTAAAAGAGTGCATCAGAGTCCTTGGAGGGAGTTGACAAGGGCCAACACAGCCCCATTGGAGCCATTTGACAAGGTAAAAGAGTGCATCACAGTCCTTGGAGGGAGTTGACAAGGGCCAACAAAGGCCAGCAAAGCCCCATTGGAGCCATTTTGACAAGGTAAAAGAGTGCATCACAGTCCTTGAATGGAGTTGACAAGGGCCAACACAGTCCTTGGAGGGAGTTGACAAGGGCCAACACAGCCCCATTGGAGCCATTTGACAAGGTAAAAGAGTGCATCACAGTCCTTGGAGGAAGTTGACAAGGGCCAACAAAGGCCAGCACAGCCCCATTGGAGCCATTTGACAAGATAAAAGAGTGCATCACAGTCCTTGGAGGGAGTTGACAAGGGCCAACAAAGGCCAGCACAGCCCCATTGGAGCCATTTGACAAGGTAAAAGAGTGTATCACAGTCCTTGGAGGGAGTTGACAAGGGCCAACACAGCCCCATTGGAGCCATTTGACAAGGTAAAAGAGTGCAACAGGCACAACAAAAAACAACATAAACAAAAGGCCAAATGGCAACAATATAAAACCAAACAGTAACATGTGGACGGAAGAATCTTATGTGCGACCTTGGAGCATCTCCAGATCCTCCACTTACTGGGCATCACCTTCATTGTCCTGTGCATGCTCAGCTCCAGATTCAAACATTGACTTTACACGCCTTATATGTAGTAGAGTCAAACGCTGAACCTGGAGCTGGGTATGAATGGTGTCATGCATCCTTCCCAGGAACAGCGAGTTCCTCAACACGGCCTGCTCTATACGTGCTAGACTTTCTAGCATGAGCCATGTTGAGTCACAACCTAAAAGAAAGAAATATAAAAATATTAATGATAATTACACAACATAATATAAATTGATCAAATATACATTGTGATAAGAAAGAGAAATCATTCTTAAAGGGACAGTCTACACCAGAATTGTTATTGTTTTAAAAGATAGAGAATCCCTTTATTACCCATTTCCCAGTTTTGAATAACCAACACAGTTATAATAATATACTTTTAACCTCTGTGATTATCTTGTATCTAAGCCTCTGCAAACTGCCCCTTTTTTCAGTCCTTTTGACAGACTTGCAGTTTAGCCAATCAGTGCCTGCTCCCAGATTACTTCACGTGCATGAGCACAGTGTTATCTATATGAAATATGTGAACTAACACCCTCTAGTGGTGAAAAACTGTTAAAATGCAATCTGAAAGAGGTGGGCTTCAAGGTCTAAGAAATTAGCATATGAACCTCCTAGGTTAAGCTTTCAACTAAGAATACCAAGAGAACAAAGCAAAATTGGTGATAAAAGTAAATTGGAAAATTGTTTAAAATTACATGCTCTATCTGAATCATGAAAGTTTATTTTGGCCTAGACTGTCCCTTTAAAATAAAATATTCGATATTGATTATTTACACATGAAATATGTTCAAAATACATAAACCATTAAAGGGACAGTTTACTCAAACATGTTCTCCCCTTTAATTTGTTTACAATGATCCACTTTTCCAGCTTGAGTGTATTAATATTTTAAAAATTATTTCCATTGTCCTTGCATTGTAAATTTAAATAGTTTATTTATCCACACCTATCCTTAAAGCTTTTGGCCTTGAGGCCAAGCTGTGTAAACACAGCAAGCAGAAGAAATTACACTCCCACTGGGTTAGAGAAGAGATAAGGTAAGAAAAAGTTATATTTCTATTGTTCTATCCAAGTAGTGGTGATTGGTATATGGAGTGATATGATATTAAAGGGACACTGAACCCAAATATTTTCTTTCGTGATTCAGATAGAGCATGAAATCTTTTTCAATTTTTTAATTTACTCCTATTATCAAATCTAATTCATTCTCTTGGTATCTTTATTTTAAATGCAAGAATGTAATGTTATATTTAGGACCATTTTTGGTGATCAACCTTGGTTGTCCCTGCTGATTGGTGGATAAATGAATCCACCAATAAAAAGAAAAATCTTTCCAGAGTTCACAATATTTTAAAAAATTAGATGCCTTTCAACATAAAAAAAAAGATAGCAAGAGAATGAAAAAAATTGATAAGAGGAGTAAATTATAAAGTTGATTAACATTGCATGCTCTATTTGAATCACACACAAAAAATTTTTGGGTTCAGTGTCCTTTTAAATGTTATAATGTTGATTTAGAATGATACTTACAGCTGTTCCTGGGAAGGATGATCTAACACCTAGGACAATGTAGGTTGGGATAGGGGGGAGGGATGGGATTTGGCTGGCGAGGGCTGGGATTGGGTTGGCGAGGGCTGGGGTGCCGCTCTGGGGGAGCCCGTACAGCTGGGGATTCATGGGCCTGGTGAGTTGGGGACTGGGCAGGTCGGAGAACTGTACAGGCCAAAATACGGGGAGAGCAGCGAACAGGGAATTTCTTTTGAGGGACAGGCTTGGAGGAATGGGAAGGGCCGGGAGGGTCTTCTGTCTTGGCAGGGGCCTGGGGAGGGGCTTCTACAAGGGGAGGGGCCTGAGCAGGGGCTTCTACAAGGGGAGGGGCCTGGGCAGGGGCTTCTAAAAAGGGAGGGGCCTGGGCATGGGCTTCTACAAGGGGAGGGGCGGGAAAATGATGCCCAGAAGTGGAGGTTCCATCTGAAATGTATAATAAAATATATATTAACATCTCATACATCATGAAATCAAAGCATTTCAACATGATTATGTTTTATATATACTTAGAAGTGGTTTGGAATTTCTAAACAATGGTGACATAAGGATATGGTATGCATATAGGCACTCAGATGAATAGCAATGACTGTCTGTACAATAAGAGGATGATTATTGTGGTTTGGCATGGAATATGCATGTGACATCATGATGTCATTAATTACAAATCAGACATAAATGAAATTAGAATACAAGCATATGTTCATGCTGCATGATATGGAAAGGGGGCAGTAGTGTATTCTAAAAGAAAAGGAATAATACTTTTTAAAGTGCCAAAGCTGTAGACTTTGATTTTCTTCCAGAGAATGTTTACAAACAATAATACATGTTGGACACATGTTAGATAGCTTTCACATACCATCAGACTTCATGGCCGCCTCTTCCTCCTCCGTCCCACATGTTACATCAATCTCTGTAAAACATAACATGTTGTGTACACGTTAATATCAGATATTATAACATATGTTACTGTTACTCCAAGACACACATCAATGTTGCATTAAAGATATACTGAGCCAAAGTTATTATTTACATCATTTTGATGGAGCATACAAATGACATTAGATTTGATATTCTCAATGAGTAAGAATTTAATTTTAGTGTTTGTATTTTTTATAAATTCACAAAAGAAGAGTACATGGAACATTTGAGAGTTCTCATGTGTGTATCACTTCTTGATTGTTGTCCAAATTTATAATAAAAACAAACATATGTAATCCATCTTCTGAAGAACAAAGGTGTAGACTAAGAAGCTTTGAGATCTTAATCTTTCAATATTAAAAAAAAAATCGATATATAATCATAGGACTAAATTATATCTTTTAGTCAAATGTAATGCTTCATCAGAATCATGATCATAATATAGATTACAAATACACCTTCAATGATATATGAATGAGTCAATGGACTTACCAGAATGCTTTAAAGGCATCTCAGCGTCGGTGCTGGGTCCCCCTGGGCTCCCCACAACAACTATATCTATGAATGAGATAGATATCTATTAGTGAACACAGTTTGGACATCACTAAATCACCTCATTATCGATTTTTCTGAATGATATACTTAGAAATGTGAAGAATAGAGCACTAATCTGAAGAATAAATGCATGAGTGAATCAAGGTGATTCTGAATAAAAAGATGTCTTTAACATATGTTTAATTTCTGACTATATTAGACAGACAATTCATCTCATATGATTCTATTGCATATCTAAATATACCCATTGATCAATGTTTTAAAAGAATACACACAAACAACATTTGGAATAAAAACTGGTGACAAATCGAACCCAAGCCATGTGTCACATCGATCCATTTGTGCAATGTACAGTAATCTTGTTTAGGACACAACACATATTGATCACAATGCAAAACAGAATTTATTAATCAAAATATGTAATCATGGTGCTGTTAGAGTATGCTTATATCTATAAAGTAAGTCCAAGAGTGAATATGTGATTTAGATATCAATATTGTTTCATCCAAACAATGTAAGGATGAATGAATCTATTGATTATTAAAGGGACACTGACCTCAATTTTGAAAAACATTGATTTAAAACGAAAAGTCAAATATTTAAAAATTTTACATTTACTCCTATTCTAAATTTATCTTTGTTTTTATTTTTTTTTTTTTTTATTTTTTTTAATGCAGCTAAGCAATTGTTTGTTTCATTAAATATTGCTCATTGAAGGTATCCACCAATCAGCAAGAACAACCCAGGTTGGTCACCAAAAATAGACCCGCAGCTAAAATGACATTCTTGCTTTTCAAATTAAGATACCGTGGCCTAGATTTAGAGTTTGGCGGTAGCCGTGAAAACCAGCGTTAGAGGCTCCTAACGCTGGTTTTAGGCTACCGCCGGTATTTGGAGTCACTCAAAATAGGGTCTAACGCTCACTTTCCAGCCGCGACTTTTCCATACCGCAGATCCCCTTATGTAAATTGCGTATCCTATCTTTTCAATGGGATTTTTATAACTCCGGTATTTAGAGTCGTGTCTGAAGTGAGCGTTAGACATCTAACGACAAAACTCCAGCCGCAGGAAAAAAGTCAGTAGTTAAGAGCTTTCTGGGCTAACGCCGTTTTATAAAGCTCTTAACTACTGTACTCTAAAGTACACTAACACCCATAAACTACCTATGTACCCCTAAACCGAGGTCCCCCCACATCGCCGACACTCGAAAAACATTTTTTAACCCCTAATCTGCCGACCGCCACCTACGTTATCCTTATGTACCCCTAATCTGCTGCCCCTAACACCGCCGACCCCTGTATTATATTTATTAACCCCTAATCTGCCCCCCTCAACGTCGCCTCCACCTGCCTACACTTATTAACCCTTAATCTGCCGACCGCAAAGCGCCGCCACCTACGTTATCCTTATGTACCCCTAATCTGCTGCCCCTAACACCGCCGACCCCTATATTATATTTATTAACCCCTAATCTGCCCCCCACAACGTCGCCTCCACCTGCCTACACTTATTAACCCCTAATCTGCCGACCGGACCTGAGCGCTACTATAATAAAGTTATTAACCCCTAATCCGCCTCACTAACCCTATCATAAATAGTATTAACCCCTAATCTGCCCTCCCTAACATCGCCGACACCTAACTTCAATTATTAACCCCTAATCTGCCGACCGAATCTCGCCGCTATTTTAATAAATGTATTAACCCCTAAAGCTAAGTCTAACCCTAATACTAACACCCCCCTAAATTAAATATAATTTAAATCTAACGAAATTAATTAACTCTTATTAAATAAATTATTCCAATTTAAAGCTAAATACTTACCTGTAAAATAAATCCTAATATAGCTACAATATAAATTATAATTATATTATAGCTATTTTAGGATTTATAATTATTTTACAGGTAACTTTGTATTTATTTTAACCAGGTACAATAGCTATTAAATAGTTAAGAACTATTTAATAGCTAAAATAGTTAAAATAATTACAAATTTACCTGTAAAAGAAATCCTAACTATCAGCCAATCATCTTCTATCAGCCAATCAGAATATTCCTACCTTAATTCCGATTGGCTGATAGAATCCTATCAGCCAATCGGAATTCGAGGGACGCCATCTTGGATGACGTCATTTAAAGGAACCGTCATTCGTCGTTCAGTCGTCGGCCAGGATGGATGTTCCGCGGTGGAGGTCTTCAGGATGCTGCCGCTTCGCTCCGGATGGATGCCGCTTGGATGAAGACTTCAATCGGATGGAAGACCTCTTCTGGCCCGCTTGGATGAAGACTTCAGCCGGATCATGGACCTCTTCAGCCCCCCGCTTGGGCTTGGATCAGGACATCGGAGGAGCTCTTCTGGACCGATCGGTGAACCTGGTATGGTGAAGACAAGGTAGGATGATCTTCAGGGGCTTAGTGTTAGGTTTATTTAAGGGGGGTTTGGGTTAGATTAGGGGTATGTGGGTGGTGGGTTGTAATGTTGGGGGGCTTGGGTATTGTATGTTTTTTTTTACAGGCAAAAGAGCTGTATTTCTTGGGACATGCCCCGCAAAGGGCCCTGTTCAGGGCTGGTAAGGTAAAAGAGCTTTGAACTTTAGTAATTTAGAATAGGGTAGGGCATTTTTTTATTTTGGGGGGCTTTGTTATTTTATTAGGGGGCTTAGAGTAGGTGTAATTAGTTTAAAATTGTTGTAATATTTTTCTTATGTTTGTAAATATTTTTTTATTTTTTGTAACTTAGTTCTTTTTTATTTTTTGTACTTTAGCTAGTTTATTTAATTGTATTTATTTGTAGCAATTGTATTTAATTAATTTATTGATAGTGTAGTGTTAGGTTAATTGTAGGTAATTGTAGTTAGTTTATTTAATTAATTTATTGATAGTCTAGTGTTAGGTTTATTTTTAACTTAGGTTAGGATTTCTTTTACAGGTAAATTTGTAATTATTTTAACTATTTTAGCTATTAAATAGTTCTTAACTATTTAATAGCTATTGTACCTGGTTAAAATAAATACAAAGTTACCTGTAAAATAAATATAAATCCTAAAATAGCTATAATATAATTATAATTTATATTGTAGCTATATTAGGATTTATTTTACAGGTAAGTATTTAGCTTTAAATAGGAATAATTTATTTAATAAGAGTTAATTAATTTTGTTAGATTTAAATTATATTTAACTTAGGGGGGTTTTAGTATTAGGGTTAGACTTAGCTTTAGGGGTTAATACATTTATTAGAATAGCGGCGAGATTCGGTCGGCAGATTAGGGGTTAATAATTGAAGTTAGGTGTCGGCGATGTTAGGGAGGGCAGATTAGGGGTTAATACTATTTATGATAGGGTTAGTGAGGCGGATTAGGGGTTAATAACTTTATTATAGTAGCGCTCAGGTCCGGTCGGCAGATTAGGGGTTAATAAGTGTAGGCAGGTGGAGGCGACGTTGTGGGGGGCAGATTAGGGGTTAATAAATATAATATAGGGGTCGGCGATGTTAGGGCAGCAGATTAGGGGTACATAGGGATAATGTAAGTAGCGGCGGTTTACGGAACGGCAGATTAGGGGTTAATAATAATATGCAGGGGTCAGCGATAGTGGGGGCGGCAGATTAGGGGTTAATAAGTGTAAGGTTAGGGGTGTTTAGACTCGGGGTACATGTTAGAGTGTTAAGTGCAGACGTAGGAAGGGTTACCGCATAGCAAACAATGGGGCTGCGTTAGGAGCTGAACGCGGCTTTTTTGCAGGTGTTTGGTTTTTTTTCAGCTCAAACAGCCCCATTGTTTCCTATGGGGGAATCATGCACGAGCACGTTTTTGAGACTGGCCGCGTCCGTAAGCAACTCTGGTATAGAGAGTTGAAGCTGCGTTAAAAATTCTCTACGCTCCTTTTTTGGAGCCTAACGCAGCCTTTATGTGGACTCTCGATACCAGAGTTATTTTTATGGTGCGGCCAGAAAAAAGCCGGCGTTAGTTTTTCGGGTCGTTACCGACAAAACTGCAAATCTAGGCCCAAGAAAATTATGAAAATATGATTATAGGAGTAAATAATAAAGTTGATTAATATTGCATGCTCTATCTGAATGACAACAGAAATAATATGTGGCCAGTATCCCTTTAATATATAAATATCTTAATTTGACAATGTCGCTGTTAATGAATTGTCGAGTCCATATGTTGATGTAATGAATGGTATTGAGCATGCAATTACAATAAAATATGTAATTTAAGGATATCATCAAGATTCTTTAATTATCCTCTCTTAAAGGGACATGAAGCTCAAAATGTGTAATTTGATTAATTTTTTAATAAAAACAGAATTTATGCTTACCTGATAAATTACTTTCTCCAACAGTGTGTCCGGTCCACGGCGTCATCCATAACTTGTGGGAATATTCTCTTCCCCAACAGGAAATGGCAAAAGCACAGCAAAAGCTGTCCATATAGTCCCTCCTAGGCTCCGCCCACCCCAGTCATTCGACCGACGGACAGGAGAAAAAACAGGAGAAACCAAAAGGTGCCGTGGTGACTGTAGTTAAAGAAAGAAATTCATCAAACCTGATTAAAAAACCAGGGCGGGCCGTGGACCGGACACACCGTTGGAGAAAGTAATTTATCAGGTAAGCATAAATTCTGTTTTCTCCAACATTGGTGTGTCCGGTCCACGGCGTCATCCATAACTTGTGGGAACCAATACCAAAGCTTTAGGACATGGATGAAGGGAGGGAGCCAATCAGGTTACCTAAACAGAAGGCACCACGGCTTGCAAAACCTTTCTCCCAAAAATAGCCTCCGAGGAAGCAAAAGTATCAAATTTGTAGAATTTGGCAAAAGTGTGCAGGGAAGACCAAGTCGCTGCCTTACATATCTGATCAACAGAAGCCTCGTTCTTGAAGGCCCATGTGGAAGCCACAGCCCTAGTAGAGTGAGCTGTGATGCGTTCAGGAGGCTGCCGTCCGGCAGTCTCGTAAGCCAATCGGATGATGCTTTTCAGCCAAAAGGAAAGAGAGGTAGCAGTAGCTTTTTGACCTCTCCTCTTGCCAGAATAAACGACAAACAGAGAAGACGTTTGTCTGAAATCCTTTGTTGCTTCTAAATAGAACTTTAAAGCATCTAAATTGTGTAACAAACGTTCCTTCTTTGAAACTGGATTCGGACACAAAGAAGGCACAACTATTTCCTGGTTAATATTCTTGTTGGAAACAACCTTTGGAAGGAAACCAGGTTTAGTACGCAAAACAACCTTATCTGAATGGAACACCAGATAGGGCGGATTACACTGCAAAGCAGATAACTCAGAAACTCTTCTAGCAGAAGAAATAGCAACCAAAAACAGAACTTTCCAAGATAACATCTTGATATCTATGGAATGTAGAGGTTCAAACGGAACCCCTTGAAGAACTGAAAGAACTAAATTCAGACTCCAGGGAGGAGTCAAAGGTCTGTAAACAGGCTTGATCCTGACCAAAGCCTGAACAAAAGCTTGAACATCAGGCACAGCTGCCAGTCGTTTGTGTAACAAGACAGATAAAGCAGAAATCTGTCCCTTTAGAGAACTCGCTGATAATCCCTTATCCAAACCTTCTTGGAGAAAGGAAAGGATCCTAGGAATTTTGATCTTACTCCATGAGAATCCCTTGGATTCACACCAACAGATATATCTTTTCCATATTTTATGGTAAATTTTTCTAGTTACAGTTTTCTGGCTTGTACCAGAGTATCTATTACAGAATCAGAAAACCCACGCTTAGATAAAATCAAGCGTTCAATTTCCAAGCCGTTAGCTGGAGGGAAACTAGATTTGGATGTTCGAATGGACCTTGTACTAGAAGATCCTGTCTCAAAGGTAGCTTCCATGGTGGAGCCGATGACATATTCACCAGGTCTGCATACCAAGTCCTGCGTGGCCACGCAGGAGCTATCAAGATCACAGAGGCCCTCTCCTGCTTGATCCTGGCTACCAGCCTGGGAATGAGAGGAAACGGTGGGACAGGTGGTCCTGGGTTAGCCACCAACGGAGTGAGTCTCTGGTCTTCTGATCTACTTGAATCACTGGAGACAAGTCTGTATAGTCCCCATTCCACTGTTTCAGCATGCACAGTTGTAATGGTCTTAGATGAATTCGCGCAAAAGGAACTATGTCCATTGCTGCAACCATCAACCCTACTACTTCCATGCACTGAGCTATGGAAGGTCATGGAACAGAGTGAAGAACTTGACAAGCGTTTAGAAGTTTTGACTTTCTGACATCTGTCAGGAAAATCTTCATTTCTAAAGAATCTATTATTGTCCCCAAGAAAGGAACTCTTGTCGACGGAGACAGGGAACTTTTTTCTATGTTCACTTTCCATCCGTGAGATCTGAGAAAGGCCAGAACGATGTCTGTGTGAGCCTTTGCCTTTGAAAGAGACGACGCTTGTATCAGAATGTCATCCAAGTAAGGTGCCACTGCAATGCCCCTTGGTCTTAGAACCGCTAGAAGGGACCCAAGTACCTTTGTGAAAATCCTTGGAGCAGTGGCTAGCCCGAATGGGAGAGCCACAAACTGGTAATGTTTGTCCAGAAAGGCGAACCTTAGGAACTGATGATGATCTTTGTGGATAGGAATATGTAGATACGCATCCTTTAGATCCACGGTAGTCATAAATTGACCCTCCTGGATTGTAGGTAAAATCGTTCGAATAGTTTCCATTTTGAACGATGGCACTCTGAGAAATTTGTTTAGGATCTTTAAATCCAGAATTGGTCTGAAAGTTCCCTCTTTTTTGGGAACTACAAACAGATTTGAGTAAAACCCCATTCCTTGTTCCACGGTTGGAACTGGGTATATCACTCCCATTTTTAACAGGTCTTCTACACAATGTAAGAATGCCTGTCTCTTTATTTGGTTTGAAGATAAGTGAGACATGTGGAACCTTCCCCTTGGGGGTAGTTCCTTGAATTCTAGAAGATAACCCTGAGAAACTATTTCTAGTGCCCAGGGATCCTGAACATCTCTTGCCCAAGCCTGAGCGAAAAGAGAGAGTCTGCCCCCTACTAGATCCGGTCCCGGATCGGGGGCTACTCATTCATGCTGTTTTGTTAGCAGCAACAGGCTTCTTGGCCTGCTTACCCTTGTTCCAGCCTTGCATCGGTTTCCAAGCTGGTTTGGTTTGTGAAGCATTACCCTCTTGTCTAGAGGCTGCAGAGTTGGAGGCCGGTCCGTTTCTGAAATTGCGAAAGGAACGAAAATTAGACTTATTCTTGGCCTTGAAAGGCCTATCTTGTGGGAGGGCGTGGCCCTTACCCCCAGTGATGTCTGAGATAATCTCTTTCAATTTTGGCCCAAAAAGGGTTTTACCCTTGAAAGGGATATTAAGCAATTTTGTCTTGGAAGATACATCCGCTGACCAAGACTTTAGCCAGAGCGCTCTGCGCGCCACAATTGCAAACCCTTAATTTTTCGCCCCTAATCTAGCTAACTGCAAAGCGGCATCTAAAATAAAGGAATTAGCTAACTTAAGTGCGTGAATTCTGTCCATAACCTCCTCATACGGAGTCTCTCTACTGAGCGACTTTTCTAGTTCCTCGAACCAGAACCACGCTGCTGTAGTGACAGGAATAATGCACAAAATAGGTTGCAGGAGGTAACCTTGCTGTACAAAAATCTTCTTAAGCAAACCCTCCAATTTTTTATCCATAGGATCTTTGAAAGCACAATTATCCTCAATAGGAATAGTAGTGCGCTTGGCTAGTGTAGAAACTGCCCCCTCGACCTTAGGGACTGTCTGCCATAAGTCCTTTCTGGGGTCGACCATAGGAAATAATTTCTTAAATATAGGAGGGGGGACAAAGGGTATGCCGGGCTTCTCCCACTCCTTATTCACTATGTCCGCCACCCGCTTGGGTATAGGAAAAGCGTCGGGGTGCACCGGAACCTCTAGGAACTTGTCCATCTTGCACAATTTTTCTGGAATGACCAGGTTGTCACAATCATCCAGAGTAGATAGCACCTCCTTAAGCAGTGCGCGAAGATGCTCTAATTTAAATTTAAATGTCACAACATCAGGTTCTGCCTGCTGAGAAATTCTAAACACCACATACTCTTCACCATCTCCGTGGAGATGCTGCTTGTTCAGCGGCAAAGAGAATGACTGGGGTGGGCGGAGCCTAGGAGGGACTATATGGACAGCTTTTGCTGTGCTCTCTGCCATTTCCTGTTGGGGAAGAGAATATTCCCACAAGTTATGGATGACGCCGTGGACCGGACACACCAATGTTGGAGAAATCCAGCCTGTGATTTGAAAAAATTTGTGAAAATCACGTGTCTAAATCCGTAAATTTAAAAGTTTGTTTTCATGTCCCTTAAATGATAACAATCCAAAAACGTATGTAATGTATATTTTTCAAATAGAAACATATGCAAAATATTCAAATAGAAAAATATCCAAAAAATGTCAAGCATTACACAGGGGCAGAATAGAAATTGGCCATGAAACTAATCTTACAGTAAAATGAAGATATCAAGAATATAAGGGATATCTTCAAATCGTCATAATTTTAGATTTGTACTACAATGTAATCCAAATTTTGATTCAGGATTCTTAATTTAAAATAACAAGAAAAGAGAATTAGAGTATCCATATAAATATCGATAAATGTGAATGTATTATGTTATGTAATGTTATGTCCATGTTTCTAAGACAAATTGAAATTAAAATGAGACATACCATACTGTGACAAACCCTTGCCTGAGGGTCCAGCACCAACATCCATATCTGTAAAATATTCAATGAGGATTGAATCTCATTAATACAAATCAGGCCATGTAGAAAAACAACTTTAAAATAAATTTACATTGACAAACTAATAATCTATTTTTATTCACGAGTTCATTGTTTCCTCAATTAATGTCTCAATAAATCGATCCTGTATTCTTATTTTCCAGACTTTATGTTGTTGACTGTAGCTTTAATTCATTTGTTGTCTTCTTGCATTATCATCAATTGATATCGATATTTCATTGTTTATTATTTTGATCTTGCTAGTATAGTTTTTTTTATTTTATTTTTTTATTTTAAAGAAACTTTATTGTATCAAGTTGCAACATACAATATTCAAACAATTTGAGCATGATACAGAAGAACAAATATAGACTCAATCCTTATACAGATTATTCTAAAAAACAAAGATTCTGCTGTGGAGATAGTGAGAGTGCTCCTGATGAGGTTTAATTTAACTCCTCCGTAAGGAGGAGCATTCCAAATTGTCTGTACAACTTGACACGTCTTCCAATATAACTTTTAACAGTATAAACAAAAAACACGTTCAGAATATAATTAAGTATATGGCTATGAAGGATGTTAATCAAATACCTATGTGTAGGAAATAAGAAAAGAGATTAAGTGATTTGATAAAAGCAGGTTCCAAAAATCATAAACCAGAAAATTCCAAAAAGGTCTAAGGTGGTCTGTGTGTGTTAGGGCCTAGTGGTAAATGTGTGGGACATCAGTGGGCTTTAGAGAGTGAAGGTATTCTTCCCAAAGCAGGCGAATGGATAAGAAATCTTCTATTTTTCTCAATTTTGTATAGTGGTATTGCTCTAGTTCTATGGCAGTAGACACTCTATCCCGCCAGAATTGTATAGATGGTAGGGTGGATTGCTTCCAATAGTATGGGATATACCGTTTAGCCGTGTTAATCATTATTGTGGTAAGTTTCAATCATAGCATACACGTTATTTGTGGGAGAAAGTTGAAGAGGAAGGTCCAAGGGGTAAGTGGTAGGGAAGTCCCTGTCACTGTTTGTATTTCTGTTCTGATATCTGACCAGTATGCCTGTGCAACAGGGTATGACCACCATAGGTGGGTGAAGGTACCTTGTTGTGTACAACCTCTCCAGCAGTTGGTATTAGTATGTGGAAATAACCTACCTAATCTATCAGGGGTGTAGTGCCACCTACAAAGGAGTTTTATGTTCATTTCCGCAATATTCATGGAAGAAGCGGAGGAGCTCATGCATTTATATATTATTTTCCACATTTTGGGTGGTTGTTGTTCATTAAGCTCTTTTTCCCAGATACAGGGTTTGTGTGGCGATCCTAGGGCGCTTATGGCTCCAAATATATGAGTTAATTAGTTTTTTTAGGGAGTGGATAATTAAGTCATGGATGGGGGTGGGTATTGCCTGTAAAACATACAATATTTTGGGGAGTATTATCATTTTAATAGCGTTCACTCTTCCCAACCAAGAGATTGGTTTATTGGACCATGAAGATAGAGTAGCTTTAATGTGATTTCTTAAAGGATCAAAGTTTAGGGGAATTATCTCCTGTAGGTATGGTGTAATTAAAATCCCTAGATATTTCAATGCTTTAGATTGGTGTTTAAATTTGTGCAAATGCAGTATGTGTAAGTCTTCGGGAGGTGTGTCTAGATTTATAAATTCCGATTTTGTGTTATTTATATGAAAGTTAGACAACATTCCATATCTCTGAAACAGAAGCATCAGGGAAGGAATAGATGTGGGGAGGTTCGTAAGTGTGAGTATGACATCGTCTGCATATAAGGAAACCTTGTATTCTTTTTGTCCTATAGAAATACCGGAAATCTGAGGCGTTGTCCTAATGTAGGTAGCCAAGATCTCCATTGCCAAAATGAACAATGTTGGTGAAAGTGGGCATCCCTGTCTAGTGCCGTTGTTTATGTGAAAGGGGTGAGACAAGGAGTCATTCAATTTTATTTTTGCCCTGGGATTATTATATAAGATCATATGGATAAATTGATCATCAAATCCAAATTTTCTTAGGGTCTGGGTCAGAAAAGGCCAACTAAGATGATCGGACTATAGATGGAATATGGTGAGTTTTGGCATAGTCTATAATATTTATTATTTTGGTGGTGTTATCACGGGCTTCCCTACGTGGGGTAAAACCTACTTGGTTGGTGTGTATAAGATCTGGAATAACTTTGTTTAATCGAGTGGCCAGGATTTTAGCATATAATTTGATGTCCAGATTTAACAGTGATATGGGCCGGAAATTAGAGGGTGTCGTAGCCGGTTTACCGGGTTTGGGCAATACTACCACATGTGCCTCTAACATGGATGGTGGGAATTGTGCTCCATCTATTATAGAATTAAACAATTTCGTCAGATGGGGTGTTATAGTGTCTTTAAACGTTTGATATTATTTAGCAGAGAGCCCATCTGGACCTGGGCTTTTCCCTGATTTTAGTTCCTGGATTGCAAGCATGACTTCTTGTGGGGTGATATGTGATTTGATGTCTTTTAATTGTGTATCATCTATGGATGGGAGCTGACACTCTTGAAGGAATTTATGGGTAACTTGTGAGAGCTGGTCTGCGGGAGTCTCAGAGTGGATATTATAAAGAGATGAGTAATAAGTGTGAAATACCTTTAGGATGTCTGGAGTGGTTTTTTGAGGGGGTTTGCCTGAAATATGTATTTCAGAAATATATGATTTGAGTTTTCTCTTCCTGAGTGATCTCGCTAGATATTTCCCTGCTCTATTCCCCTCAAAATGAAACAAGCTACTTGTTTTCCGTTTCAGAGTGTGGTATTCTATCTGCAGGTAATCATCCAGTGCTTTTCATATGGTTGTTATCTCGTCTAAGATAGAAAGATTTGTCGGAGAAAGTTTATGCTGATGAGTGAAGTGTGAGAGTTTGGTGGTAAGATCTTGATATTTGTGTTGCTTTATCTTGTTGATCTTAGATTTCATTTTAATAAATTCCCCTCTAAGGAAGCATTTATGCACCTCCCAAACTGAAAACTGATTAGGTGTTGAAGGAACATTGAAAAGAAAGTATTCCTCCAGAGTTTTATTCAATTTGGTAACATTGTCTACCTCCCCTAAGAGGGTATCATCTAACATCCAGTGGAAGTGGTTTGTGGTTCGTTCTGGCCAGTTAATATGCAATTGAACTGCGGAGTGGTCAGACCATGGGGTTGGTGTGATTGTACAATTAGTGATTTGGGATAGGCCAAATTGGTTAGTAAAGATGTAGTCGATTCGACTATAGGACTTATTCGGATGGGAATAAAACGTGTAATCCTTAATTTCCGGGTGAAGATATCTCCAAGTATCATGTAAGTTATGTATGTTAAGATTTTTCCAGAAAAAAGTAAGGAATTTAGTGTTAGGGGGTTTGTGCTGTCTAGTTGTGGCTGGAGTGGGAAATTAAAGTCTCCTCCCAAATAACCTGGACCCTTAGATGAATCTAACAGTTTAGTGAATAATTTGACAAAAAATGGTTTGGGGGTGGTATTTGGTGCATATACTGTAACTAGGGTTATAGGTTGGCCATATAGGAGGCCTATCAGGCCCAGAAGCCTTCCTTCTGTATCCGATATCCTGTTCAGGAGTGTGAAGGGTAGTGACTTTTTGAGCAAAATGCTAACTCCACACTTTTTGGTAGGGCCTGTGTTGTGGTAGTGTTGAGTGTATGTGCGGCCTAAATATTTTAGATAGCTATTTTTTTTTAAATGTGTCTCCTGTAGATAGATAATATCTGCCCCTCTTCTCGCTAGATCTGAAAGTGCCTTAGAGCGTTTGCATGGGGAGTTTAGCACTTTTGTGTTTTGGGACAAAATAACCAAAGGGTGAGGTGCCCTGTCATTTCGGTGAGCCATAAGTCAGATGTATGTAAATATGTGATGAAGTGAGTAAAATATACGTCAAATTAGCACTACGATGGATACCTTGGTAGACCTTTGGAACATAGAGAATACAAAATTCTTCATAACCTTCATAACTCATATAAAGAACAATATGATACATATTATGAACATATTCTGAAAACAATAACATAGAAAACAATACAAACACATCTCTAAGTCTAATAATAG
The DNA here is from genome assembly GCF_027579735.1 of Bombina bombina. Taxonomy (NCBI): domain Eukaryota; kingdom Metazoa; phylum Chordata; class Amphibia; order Anura; family Bombinatoridae; genus Bombina; species Bombina bombina. The sequence goes on along the minus strand of NC_069502.1, from coordinate 462,261,027 downwards.
ACATAAATTAGAGTACGAGTCCTTTTGGGGGACAATATAAAAGAACGGGACTCTAAATGGTGTAGTTTGGTTATTCCAGCACACCACTACAGTGGAGCCTAAGAGTTAGTTATGAAAAACTTAGAGAGTGGTGGTTGGTTATTTAACAGGTGACCTGGGGTGTCTCAGGGCCATGTAAAACCATGAGAAAATTGGAGGGGATTAAAGGGAGAAGGGAGAGTTCCATAATGATGTTACAAATGTCTTTTGTATTACCTGATCGAGTTTCTCACCCTCCCACCTGTATGCAGATAGTAGGAATGTTCATACTGACCAGCTACAGATGTAAGTGACCGTCAGCAGTAGTGCAGGGACTATTATCAGTCCTCATCAGAGTCAAGATGGTAGGGTGGCTTCTGTGGAAATGCATTTTTGAGATCTCTGCCTTGTTTTGGTTCGGATGCTTTGCGTGGCATTTTAGTGTTCCATCTCATTGAATTGGATTTTGTTCTCTTGGGCAAGACTGGGGCAGGAGGTTGATCCGGGGGTTCTGCTAAAAGTTGATCTATACCCAGTTCTTTACAAAAGGATGGTATATCATCAGGTGCATGGCAGGTGTAGCGTCGATCATTCTGAATCACCATTAGGTGGATGGGGAAGCCCCATCTATAAGGGATCTTCTTGTTTCTGAGTAAAGATGTAAGCGGGAGGAATTGTTTTCTTATCTGCAGGGTTCTTGTGGAGAGGTCCTGATAAAATTGTATCACGTTGCCTCTGAATTTGACAGGTTGGTGTCTGCGGGATTGATTAAGCAGCATCTCTTTTTCGAGGAAGTTTTTAAATCTAATAATAACATCCCTGGGTGGGGCATTATCCGGAGGTTTAGGTCTGAGGGCTCTATGGGCCCGTGCCCATAGTATGTCATTAGGATAGGCAGGTTCTTTTATAGAGGTAAACAGAGATTGTAAATATTCATGGAAGTCTTTCGGTAGAACAGACTCAGGAATACCTCGAAGCCTTAGATTTTTCCTCCTGCTCCTATTCTCAAGGTCGTCGATCTTGTCCATTAATGCGGTGATTGTTTCTTGGTGTGTTGCAGTCTTATCCTCTATTCTATGAATATCTTCTCTCACCTCTTCGGTCTCAGCTTCCAGCATATCCACCCTTGTACCCAGGTTGTGGAGATCTTGTTTCATTTCCTGTAGTTCTTCACGTAGACAGGTTCTAAAAATCGTGGTGATCTCCTGTTTCGTTGCGAATTGAGATAGAAGTGTTGCAGGGATGTTGTCAGGTAATGTAGGTGAAGATGAGGATTCCGTCATAGGACCTTCCGGACTTGGTGTGGAAGTATGTTTGTTTTGAGAGAGGGTGGACGGTGAGGAATGCTCCGTAGCAAAAAATGATGATACAGTATGTGATTTTGTTGATGTGTGCTTTAAGGCTTTCTCAGATTTGGCCTGTCTTTTAGCCGCCATCATTGTAAGGCTAGAGGTAGAAAACAGTGTAGCCTCACAGGGAGTAAGAGATATGACCAACTCGTTGGGTATAGGAGGCAGTTAGGGGTATTGATTTAATTTTCCTCAATTCGTGCTTAACACCTCCTTAGGTATTTTGTGTACCACCTTTATTAAGTTCTTTATGTGCACTGTGTGCCGCAGGGGTGTATAAACACTGGGTAAACTGTAAGGTTAGTCAGAGCCCAGCAACCTCTCTCTCCTTTCATCTGTAATATAAAGTCACCCTGCTGCTCCTGAGTGGCCACTCAGCACTTGAAGAGTGAATCACTTTGCCTACAGTTCTTGGACAGTATATTTTTTCTTGTGTTTAGTTATTTCTAGGCAGTCTTTATATGCACTATGTGCAGTAACAGAAAATGGCTTTAAACAGAGAGCAGCTTGTCATAAAAACAGTCCCACAGATATATTAGGCTATGTGTGGTCTAAGTAGTAATGGCTCCCTTTATATGACAGTCTGTGTGTAGCTATCCTCTTGCCTAGCGTTGCTATGAGTAGAGCAGCTCCTTCTTTAAACTAAAATAGGTTGCAGCTATGCCGGACAGTTTGGCGCCTTTTTTTTTTGTTTTGTTATTTGGTCTGAGTGTGTGCGTGGCGGTCCTTCTTTCAGTGGGACTCAGGGCACTTTTATCGGGTACCAAGGAGGATTACCGACTGCGGGTAAGTGTTCAAAAGAGGTAAATCTTTACCTTAGCAGCCCGATCAGCGATGCCGACGTCCCTGTCACTCTTCTGAGATCTCCGGTAGGAAAGCGCCCGGTAACGCTGTGTAGCAATCTCGCGGGTCTGGCCGCAGGGTCCAGGTGGCTGTGTATGGTGTAGGAGGACCGGGAGGACTGCTCCGCTGCGGTATATTTAACAGACACTGGTCAAATGCTTCTCGATCAGTCGAGTGCGGCTAGACAAAGTTGCATGGTGCCCCTTATTTTTTTAAAAGTTCCTTGCGGCCTCAAATAGACATATAAGAGGGACTATTTTGATCAATTGATTCCTCCTGTAGTAAGGCTGTCTTGGGTCATTAAAATTTTTTCTATTTGGCTCAATATAACAGCTCCAGGTCAGTGATTTTAGAGCCCTTCTTTACAGAGCACCGGAGTTACACAGCCATCTTAGCTGCAGCCAGGCTCCGCCCCCGCTAGTATAGTTTTTATAATGTAGAAGATTGTAAATAAGGATACTGTATTCTTCCCATATATACTAATTAACGTATACATTTGACCAACATGTGTAAAGCGATGCCAGTTACAGCAAACACATGTTCACGTGTGTGCGCAATTCTATCTTTCGTGATCATTGCGCAATGATTCTATGCGGAATTACGCATCTGTGAATCTAAATTAATTTTGATAGAGTAGTGTGATGAGTATCATTTCATAAAGACTTAAAATATATTTTCAATTGGGTGTATTACGAGATTGAAATTGTATATTTGTTAATATTGAACAATAACAAATAATATTTATAACTGGGTTATGATTCTATAGTCAATGTATGAAATGGCGGATGATAGGGATTTCACGGATGCACAATTCCATTTTCACTCTTTGACGCATATTCTGGAGAGCGCAAGAAACATCACTCCTATTTCATGTGTGACGAATCTAAAATCAGATATCTGAACATCATATGTAGTGTATGTTGTGAGATCTATATAGGTTGAATATATGACTATATGCACATTTCTTAAAAGTCTAATCAAATATTAATATATTATATAAAAAGGATATTTACCTTGTTCAGTCTCTAGTTCAACTCCTCCCAGGACACCGGATGGAGAAGCAGCTGCACTGGCCCCCGGGTCCGGAGTTTGTGATCCAGCAGCTGTGAGGGAAGAAGAAGAGGCCGAGGATGGAGAGGATCGAAATCTGCTGGGGACCCGGAGAATGAGGAGGTCGCATAAAGTGACCTCATAAGGGAGTAGGTAGAGTTTCCGTTCTGGATTATCTTTCTTTCCATCTCTTTACGGGCTTGTATCCACTCCCTTATGAGGTCGACTTTTTTGTGCAGACGCAACCTCATATCTCCGAACCTCTGCAAGATCTGATCCTGGCTCCTCTGGATGCCCTTCACCAATTGAACCTTATTGGTGATTGACTCCAGTGACGTGCAGTCATAGGAGGCAGGTGAGGCAGCGCCTCACCTGTCCTATGTGTGTAATTACACTTTTTTTGTTATAACTTGTAATAAAAAAAAAATATATATTTTTATTTATTTTTTTATTTAATTTTTTTTGTATACCCTACCCCCCTCACCCCCGCAACCACTATAAAATTCGCCAACATGGCTGCACTCAAATGCAAAGTATTATTTTTTTTATTACTCATCCATATTGCGCAAGGAAGGAGAGGCTGTGAGCCCTCCAGTTGCACAATATGGATGTCTGAGGATTGTTTTCTTATGGGACCTGCAGAGACTGCCACCCAGTGGTTAAGTCTCTTAGTTCGCGGCCCATATCGCTCCTAAGAGGCTGCTCTTTAAACGCCTCGGGAGCACAGACAAGTGCCGCCAGCCAATCAGCCCTCGTGAGTGACGTCATCGTGGTCTGGACGTCGGGCGGGAAGAGCCTAGACAAGAGAGAGGCTCGCCGCATACTGAGTGAGACTGTGGGCTTGACATTGATATAGCAGCCCTCAGCTGCAGCCTGACCACCTGCTGTGAACTATGTGGCAACATAAAAAATAAGTAAGTGCATAAGCATTGGCAATTTGGCATGTATGCAAATGTAATATATTATGTCTACTTGCTGAGCAGTAGTTTGCAGTATTTTTTTATCTGTGTGCTGGTGCTGTGTCAGGAAGCGCTGGGTTCCGGTCTTCTAGGGAGCCACGCTAGTGTGGTGAAGACAAGTGCTCTCCCAGTTGCTGATTCAGATTGTTGTGCTAACGGCACGCTGAATGATGCGTATGGGGGGAATTAAGGTAATATGGCATCCTGTCTACATAGCGATGGTATGGTAGATACTAGATGTTTAAACATACTATTGGGATATCTATGCTGAAAAGGTTAAGATACAAGCCCGGTAAAGTCACGTTGGCAGCATTTTATTATCATCATGATGGTGCAGTATATAGTTAATAGACGCATTGCCATCTACAGTGATGCTTCCCAGCCCCTACTCAGTGAGTCCTGCGCTGTCAGAGAGGAAATGGAGCTGCTGCAGATAACGAATTTAGCATTAACTTTACAGTGTAGAGATTAGCATAAAGATGAAATGCTGAACGGCTACAAGTAAAAGACAGTGGATCATGTTAGAGGAGGAGTGGGGGATAATAACTGCAGCTTGCAACAAGAGGTTAATTAGAGAAGTTGTATAAGGCTTATACTACTGCTCTAATTAACCTCTTGTTGCAAGCTGCAGTTATTGTCCCCCACTCCTCCTCTAACATGATCCACTGTCTTTTACTTGTAGCCGTTCAGCATTTCATCTTTATGCTAATCTCTACACTGTACAGCTGAAGCTAAAGAGTATATGCGCAATGCCTATAAAATTAGGCACCCTAGAAATTGTGTCTCAAGTTTACAATATGTTGCTTCAGATCAGCACCACTGCTCAACACAGGAAGTAACCTAAATGAACTCCTCCCTCCGGTCTACTCTGCACAGAACACACACTAATCTTCTCCCAGTCCCTTTACAGAAGCTATGACTGTAAATATTTGCTGAGCAGTGATTTTAACTAAGAGGTCAGTACTCAGTGTCTGCCTGTGAGTGTGACAGAAAACGTTTGAGACAGGTGTGTATGTGTATATGAGGGTGTGTGCATGTGGAGGGGTAAAGGGGTGTGTGAGAGTGGTGTGTCTGAAGGAGAGATTGCATATTTTTGTAAAGAGGAGGCTGTGTGTGAGTGGTGAGAGGTGGACTGAGAGGGTCAGGAGGGAGGGAGAGAATGGGATTCAGGGAGGTAGCTGAAGGTGAGAAAGGGGGTTTGTGAGTGAGAGTGGAGCTGACAGGGTAAGGAGGGGTCTGTGTATGAGGGAGAGGGGATGGAGGGTAGGAGAGGGCTGTTTGTGAGAGAGTGGATCTGAGAGGGTAAGGAGGAGACTGTGTGAAAGAGAGAGGGGGATGAGAGCGTGCAGAGGGGGTTGTGTGTGGGAGAGGGTAGCTGACAGGTTAAGGAGTCTGCTGTGCATGTGTGAAGGAGCTGAGAGGGTGAGGAGGGGGCTGTGTGTGAGGGTGAGGGGAGCTGAAAGGGTGTGGAGGGGGCTGTGTGTGCATGAAGGAGCTGAGAGGTTGTGGAGGGGGCTGTGTGTGAGGGAGAGCTAAGAGAGTGAGGGGCTGTGTGTGTGTGTGTGTGAGGGAGAGCTAAGAGAGTGAGGGGCTGTGTGTGTGTGTGAGGGAGAGCTTAGAGAGTGAGGGGGCTGTGTGTGTGAGGGAGAGCTTAGAGAGTGAGGGGGCTGTGTGTGAGGGAGAGCTTAGAGAGCGAGGGGGCTGTGTGTGTGAGGGAGAGCTTAGAGAGTGAGGGGGCTGTGTGTGAGGGAGAGCTTAAAGAGTGAGGGGGCTGTGTGTGAGGGAGAGCTTAGAGAGTGAGGGGGCTGTGTGTGTGAGGGAGAGCTTAGAGAGTGAGGGGGCTGTGTGTGAGGGAGAGCTTAGAGAGTGAGGGGGCTGTGTGTGAGGGAGAGCTTAGAGAGTGAGGGGCTGTGTGTGAGGGAGAGCTTAGAGAGTGAGGGGTCTGTGTGTGTGTGTGAGGGAGAGCTTAGAGAGTGAGGGGGCTGTGTGTGAGGGAGAGCTTAGAGAGTGAGGGGGCTGTGTGTGAGGGAGAGCTTAGAGAGTGAGGGGGCTGTGTGTGTGAGGGAGAGCTTAGAGAGTGAGGGGGCTGTGTGTGAGGGAGAGCTTACAGAGTGAGGGGGCTGTGTGTGTGAGGGAGAGCTTAGAGAGTGAGGGGGCTGTGTGTGAGGGAGAGCTTAGAGAGTGAGGGGGCTGTGTGTGTGAGGGAGAGCTTAGAGAGTGAGGTGGCTGTGTGTGTGTGAGGGAGAGCTTAGAGAGTGAGGAGGCTGTGTGTGTGAGGGAGAGCTTAGAGAGTGAGGGGGCTGTATGTGTGAGCGAGAGCTTAGAGGGTGAGGGGGCTGTGTGTGAGGGAGAGCTTAGAGAGTGAGGAGGCTGTGTGTGTGTGAGGGAGAGCTTAGAGAGTGAGGGGGCTTTGTGTGAGGGAGAGCTTAGAGAGAGAGGGGGCTGTGTGTGAGGAAGAGCTTAGAGAGTGAGGGGGCTGTGTGTGAGGGAGAGCTTAGAGAGTGAGGGGGCTGTGTGTGAGGGAGAGCTTAGAGAGTGAGGGGGCTGTGTGTGTGAGGGAGAGCTTAGAGAGTGAGGAGGTTGTGTGTGTGAGGGAGAGCTTAGAGAGTGAGGGGGCTGTGTGTGTGTGTGAGGGAGAGCTTAGAGAGTGAGGGGGCTGTGTGTGTGAGGGAGAGCTTAGAGAGTGAGGGGGCTGTGTGTGTGAGGGAGAGCTTAGAGAGTGAGGGGGCTGTGTGTGAGGGAGAGCTTAGAGAGTGAGGGGGCTGTGTGTGAGGGAGAGCTTAGAGAGTGAGGGGGCTGTGTGTGTGAGGGAGAGCTTAGAGAGTGAGGGGCTGTGTGTGTGTGTGAGGGAGAGCTTAGAGAGTGAGGAGGCTGTGTGTGTGAGGGAGAGCTTAGAGAGTGAGGGGGCTGTGTGTGTGAGGGAGAGCTTAGAGAGTGAGGGGGCTGTGTGTGAGGGAGAGCTTACAGAGTGAGGGGGCTGTGTGTGTGAGGGAGAGCTTAGAGAGTGAGGGGGCTGTGTGTGAGGGAGAGCTTAGAGAGTGAGGGGGCTGTGTGTGTGAGGGAGAGCTTAGAGAGTTAGGGGGCTGTGTGTGTGAGGGAGAGCTTAGAGAGTGAGGGGGCTGTGTGTGAGGGAGAGCTTACAGAGTGAGGGGGCTGTGTGTGTGAGGGAGAGCTTAGAGAGTGAGGGGGGCTGTGTGTGAGGGAGAGCTTAGAGAGTGAGGGGGCTGTGTGTGTGAGGGAGAGCTTAGAGAGTGAGGTGGCTGTGTGTGTGTGAGGGAGAGCTTAGAGAGTGAGGAGGCTGTGTGTGTGAGGGAGAGCTTAGAGAGTGAGGGGGCTGTATGTGTGAGCGAGAGCTTAGAGGGTGAGGGGGCTGTGTGTGAGGGAGAGCTTAGAGAGTGAGGAGGCTGTGTGTGTGTGAGGGAGAGCTTAGAGAGTGAGGGGGCTTTGTGTGAGGGAGAGCTTAGAGAGTGAGGGGGCTGTGTGTGAGGAAGAGCTTAGAGAGTGAGGGGGCTGTGTGTGAGGGAGAGCTTAGAGAGTGAGGGGGCTGTGTGTGAGGGAGAGCTTAGAGAGTGAGGGGGCTGTGTGTGTGAGGGAGAGCTTAGAGAGTGAGGAGGTTGTGTGTGTGAGGGAGAGCTTAGAGAGTGAGGGGGCTGTGTGTGTGTGTGAGGGAGAGCTTAGAGAGTGAGGGGGCTGTGTGTGTGAGGGAGAGCTTAGAGAGTGAGGGGGCTGTGTGTGTGAGGGAGAGCTTAGAGAGTGAGGGGGCTGTGTGTGAGGGAGAGCTTAGAGAGTGAGGGGGCTGTGTGTGAGGGAGAGCTTAGAGAGTGAGGGGGCTGTGTGTGTGAGGGAGAGCTTAGAGAGTGAGGGGCTGTGTGTGTGTGTGAGGGAGAGCTTAGAGAGTGAGGAGGCTGTGTGTGTGAGGGAGAGCTTAGAGAGTGAGGGGGCTGTGTGTGTGAGGGATAGCTTAGAGAGTGAGGGGGCTGTGTGTGTGTGAGGGAGAGCTTAGAGAGTGAGGGGGCTGTGTGTGAGGGACAGCTTAGAGAGTGAGGGGACTGTGTGTGAGGGAGAGCTTAGAGAGTTAGGGGGCTGTGTGTGAGGGAGAGCTTAGAGAGTGAGGGGGCTGTGTGTGTGAGGGAGAGCTTAGAGAGTGAGGGGCTGTGTGTGTGTGAGGGAGAGCTTAGAGAGTGAGGAGGCTGTGTGTGTGAGGGAGAGCTTAGAGAGTGAGGGGGCTGTGTGTGTGAGGGAGAGCTTAGAGAGTGAGGGGGATGTGTGTGTGTGAGGGAGAGCTTAGAGAGTGAGGGGGCTGTGTGTGAGGGACAGCTTAGAGAGTGAGGGGACTGTGTGTGAGGGAGAGCTTAGAGAGTGAAGGGGCTGTGGGTGTGAGGGAAAGCTTAGAGAGTGAGGGGGCTGTGTGTGAGGGAGAGCTTAGAGAGTGAGGGGGCTGTGTGTGTGAGGGAGAGCTTAGAGAGTGAGGGGATGTGTGTGTGTGTGAGGGAGAGCTTAGAGGGTGAGGAGGCTGTGTGTGTGAGGGAGAGCTTAGAGAGTGAGGGGGCTGTGTGTGTGTGAGGGAGAGCTTAGATAGTGAAGGGGCTGTGTGTGTGAGGGAGAGCTTAGAGAGTGAAGGGGCTGTGTGTGTGAGGGAGAGCTTAGAGAGTGAGGGGGCTGTGTGTGTGAGGGAGAGCTTAGAGATTGAGGGGGCTGCCTGTGTGAGGGAGAGCTTACAGAGTGAGGGGGCTGTGTGTGTGTGAGGGAGAGCTTAGAGAGTGAAGGGGCTGTGTGTGTGAGGGAGAGCTTAGAGAGTTAGGGGGCTGTGTGTGTGAAGGAGAGCTTAGATAGTGAGGGGGCTGTGGGTGTGAGGGAGAGCTTAGAGAGTGAGGGGGCTGTGGGTGTGAGGGATAGCTTAGAGAGTGAGGGGGCTGTGTGTGTGAGGGAGAGCTTAGAGAGTGAGGGGGATGTGTGTGTGTGTGAGGGAGAGCTTAGAGAGTGAGGAGGCTGTGTGTGTGTGAGGGAGAGCTTAGAGTGTGAGGGGGCTGTGTGTGTGTGAGGGAGAGCTTAGAGAGTGAGGGGGCTGTGTGTGTGAGGGAGAGCTTAGAGAGTGAAGGGGCTGTGTGTGTGAGGGAGAGCTTAGAGAGTGAGGGGGCTGTGTGTGTGAGGGAGAGCTTAGAGATTGAGGGGGCTGCCTGTGTGAGGGAGAGCTTAGAGAGTGAGGGGGCTGTGTGTGTGTGAGGGAGAGCTTAGAGAGTGAAGGGGCTGTGTGTGTGAGGGAGAGCTTAGAGAGTTAGGGGGCTGTGTGTGTGAGGGAGAGCTTAGATAGTGAGGGGGCTGTGGGTGTGAGGGAGAGCTTAGAGAGTGAGGGGGCTGTGGGTGTGAGGGAGAGCTTAGAGAGTGAGGGGGCTGTGTATGTGAGGGAGAGCTTAGATAGTGAGGGGGCTGTGTGTGTGAGGGAGAGCTTAGAGAGTGAGGGGGCTGTGTATGAGGGAGAGCTTAGAGAGTGAGGGGGCTGTGTGGGTGAGGGAGAGCTTAGATAGTGAGGGGGCTGTGTGTGAGGGAGAGCTTAGATAGTGAGGGGGCTGTGTGTGAGGGAGAGCTTAGAGAGTGAGGGGGCTGTGTGTGAGGGAGAGCTTAGAGAGTGAGGGGGCTGTGTGTGTGAGGGAGAGCTTAGATATTGAGGGGGCTGTGTGTGTGAGGGAGAGCTTAGAGAGTGAGGGGGCTGTGTGTGTGAGGGAGAGCTTAGAGATTGAGGGGGCTGCCTGTGTGAGGGAGAGCTTAGAGATTGAGGGGGCTGCCTGTGTGAGGGAGAGCTTAGAGAGTGAGGGGGCTGTGTGTGTGTGAGGGAGAGCTTAGAGAGTGAAGGGGCTGTGTGTGTGAGGGAGAGCTTAGATAGTGAGGGGGCTGTGGGTGTGAGGGAGAGCTTAGAGAGTGAGGGGGCTGTGGGTGTGAGGGATAGCTTAGAGAGTGAGGGGGCTGTGTGTGTGAGGGAGAGCTTAGAGAGTGAGGGGGATGTGTGTGTGTGAGGGAGAGCTTAGAGAGTGAGGGGGCTGTGGGTGTGAGGGATAGCTTAGAGAGTGAGGGGGCTGTGTGTGTGAGGGAGAGCTTAGAGAGTGAGGGGGATGTGTGTGTGTGTGAGGGAGAGCTTAGAGAGTGAGGAGGCTGTGTGTGTGTGAGGGAGAGCTTAGAGTGTGAGGGGGCTGTGTGTGTGTGAGGGAGAGCTTAGAGAGTGAGGGGGCTGTGTGTGTGAGGGAGAGCTTAGAGAGTGAAGGGGCTGTGTGTGTGAGGGAGAGCTTAGAGAGTGAGGGGGCTGTGTGTGTGAGGGAGAGCTTAGAGATTGAGGGGGCTGCCTGTGTGAGGGAGAGCTTAGAGAGTGAGGGGGCTGTGTGTGTGTGAGGGAGAGCTTAGAGAGTGAAGGGGCTGTGTGTGTGAGGGAGAGCTTAGAGAGTTAGGGGGCTGTGTGTGTGAGGGAGAGCTTAGATAGTGAGGGGGCTGTGGGTGTGAGGGAGAGCTTAGAGTGTGAGGGGGCTGTGTGTGTGTGAGGGAGAGCTTAGAGAGTGAGGGGGCTGTGTGTGTGAGGGAGAGCTTAGAGAGTGAAGGGGCTGTGTGTGTGAGGGAGAGCTTAGAGAGTGAGGGGGCTGTGTGTGTGAGGGAGAGCTTAGAGATTGAGGGGGCTGCCTGTGTGAGGGAGAGCTTAGAGAGTGAGGGGGCTGTGTGTGTGTGAGGGAGAGCTTAGAGAGTGAAGGGGCTGTGTGTGTGAGGGAGAGCTTAGAGAGTTAGGGGGCTGTGTGTGTGAGGGAGAGCTTAGATAGTGAGGGGGCTGTGGGTGTGAGGGAGAGCTTAGAGAGTGAGGGGGCTGTGGGTGTGAGGGAGAGCTTAGAGAGTGAGGGGGCTGTGTATGTGAGGGAGAGCTTAGATAGTGAGGGGGCTGTGTGTGTGAGGGAGAGCTTAGAGAGTGAGGGGGCTGTGTATGAGGGAGAGCTTAGAGAGTGAGGGGGCTGTGTGGGTGAGGGAGAGCTTAGATAGTGAGGGGGCTGTGTGTGAGGGAGAGCTTAGATAGTGAGGGGGCTGTGTGTGAGGGAGAGCTTAGAGAGTGAGGGGGCTGTGTGTGAGGGAGAGCTTAGAGAGTGAGGGGGCTGTGTGTGTGAGGGAGAGCTTAGATATTGAGGGGGCTGTGTGTGTGAGGGAGAGCTTAGAGATTGAGGGGGCTGCCTGTGTGAGGGAGAGCTTAGAGATTGAGGGGGCTGCCTGTGTGAGGGAGAGCTTAGAGAGTGAGGGGGCTGTGTGTGTGTGAGGGAGAGCTTAGAGAGTGAAGGGGCTGTGTGTGTGAGGGAGAGCTTAGAGAGTTAGGGGGCTGTGTGTGTGAGGGAGAGCTTAGATAGTGAGGGGGCTGTGGGTGTGAGGGAGAGCTTAGAGAGTGAGGGGGCTGTGGGTGTGAGGGAGAGCTTAGAGAGTGAGGGGGCTGTGTATGTGAGGGAGAGCTTAGATAGTGAGGGGGCTGTGTGTGTGAGGGAGAGCTTAGAGAGCGAGGGGGCTGTGTGTGAGGGAGAGCTTAGAGAGTGAGGGGGCTGTGTGTGTGTGAGGGAGAGCTTAGAGAGTGAAGGGGCTGTGTGTGTGAGGGAGAGCTTAGAGAGTGAGGGGGCTGTGTATGAGGGAGAGCTTAGAGAGTGAGGGGGCTGTGTGGGTGAGGGAGAGCTTAGATAGTGAGGGGGCTGTGTGTGAGGGAGAGCTTAGATAGTGAGGGGGCTGTGTGTGAGGGAGAGCTTAGAGAGTGAGGGGGCTGTGTGTGAGGGAGAGCTTAGAGAGTGAGGGGGCTGTGTGTGTGAGGGAGAGCTTAGATATTGAGGGGGCTGTGTGTGTGAGGGAGAGCTTAGAGAGTGAGGGGGCTGTGTATGTGAGGGAGAGCTTAGATAGTGAGGGGGCTGTGTGTGTGAGGGAGAGCTTAGAGAGTGAGGGGGCTGTGTATGAGGGAGAGCTTAGAGAGTGAGGGGGCTGTGTGGGTGAGGGAGAGCTTAGATAGTGAGGGGGCTGTGTGTGAGGGAGAGCTTAGATAGTGAGGGGGCTGTGTGTGAGGGAGAGCTTAGAGAGTGAGGGGGCTGTGTGTGAGGGAGAGCTTAGAGAGGGAGAGCTTAGATAGTGAGGGAGAGCTTAGAGAGTGAAGGGGCTGTGTGTGTGAGGGAGAGCTTAGAGAGTGAGGGGACTGTGTGTGAGGGAGAGCTTAGAGAGTGAGGGGGCTGTGTGTGAGGGAGAGCTTAGAGAGTGAGGGGGCTGTGTGTGTGAGGGAGAGGGGATGACTGGTTGAGGAGAGTGCTGTGTGTGAGGGAGAGGGGAATGAGAGGGTGAGGAGGGGGACTGTGTGTGTGTGAAGGAGCTGAGAGGATGAGGAGGGGGGCTGTGTGTGAGGGAGAGGGATGTTGAGAGGGTATGGAGGGGGATGTGTGTGAAGAAGAGGGGAGTTGAGAGGATACGGAAGGTGTTAGGTGAAGGAGTCGGGGTTAAGAAAGTGAGAAGGCAGCTGTGTAAAGAAGATGGGGGCTGAGAAGCTGAGGAAAATGTGCTTTTTGGGGGGGCCTTCATGGATTTTATTTTACCAGGGCCCTGTGGTTTCTACTTATGCATCTGTAATAGTTCTTATATATTTGTGGAAAAATGGATCTAAAATCTCTCCAATCAAACAACTGTCTATATGCATTACAAGGCACATACTCGTAAATTTAAGCTCTCTCTATCGGGTTAATATGTTTTTCCTGGGTGTATCAAAGCCAGTGCCTCACTACCCCCTAAATTCACCGCACGTCACTGATTGACTCCCAGAGGGATTCTTAACAATCACATCTGTCGACTTCTTCTGGTTCCCAAACAGCTGCGGATAAAACTTCTGGACTGCGTGGACCAGTGCAGCACTCTCCAACTTGGTGAACCTGGGAGTTGTCATGCCTGCTGGGTTGTCGAGTATATTATAAGAATAATAATAATAATATATACTGCCTGCAGGCATTAGAGAACTGACAAAGATGGCAACGTGTAATGGACTTTTATATGGTGAAGTAAACATGAGATGCACCATGTGACATGTTATCTGTACATCTGATTGGATACAATTTTGAAATATTGTTATCATGTCTGTGAGAGCATCCTGACTCAAGTTATGTTTGTGTGATTAACTCTGATTGGTTGTTCCTTAATGTTTGATTAATACACATTTAGCATTGTATGTATTTATTGATCATTAAATCAATTTTGTGATTTATTGTGAAGTATTGACATTGTTCTATTAAATGTATTTATAATGCACATCGATTGTGTGCTATTGCGTGACATTAGACTAGAATGTGTAAAGATGCGAATCTCGTGTTGCAAGATACGTTTCCCACGCAACATTTCTGAAATGCATAATTTCTGGTTGTAATGTCCGTAACTTGGATAATCTGTTTATAAATGTTAAACTACACGTTTGTTTCTTATTAGTAAATAAAGCTCAAGCTTGTATTTGTCTGAAATGCTCACATATGTTATTGTGCAATGTAGTCTTTACTTTTTAAAGAGACATTACAACCAAATATTTACTAAAAATGATCCGGAGAGAGAATAAATGTTTAGACTTTAAAATGTAACTCAATTTATCTTTTGATTTAGATATTCTTAACAGAAGAAATTGCAATGCACATGGTTGAGCCAATCACATAAGGCATCTCTGTGCATCCACCAATCTTCATCTACTGAGCCTATCTCGATATGCTTTTCAAGAAAAGTATGTCAAGATAATGAGATAATAGAAGTAAAAGAAAAATGTTAAAAAAAGGGAACACTCTTTTTAAATCGCAAAAGGATATTTTGTGTTCATGTCCATTTAAGTAGACATTTCCCAATAATGCTTGAACGATCATAAACCTATGCACCTCCCTTTCTCAAACTTAGTATAACATGTGACTAAAGCATATTTATATTACCTTCTGGATTGTTTTCCCCACTGTGAATGAAATATATTCTAATGGCTGTATTTAGCCATCTTCAGCTTAAAGGGACATTAAGCTATATGTTCTTTACTGATTTCGATGGATAATAGAATATTAAAACAACTTCATATTTAGTTTTATTCTCTCATTAGCTTTTTAAAATTTATATTCTTGGCTGAAAAGCATAGCTAGATAGGCTCTTTTGATGCTGATTGTTGGTTGCACATAGATGCCTTATGTCATTATCTAAACCATGTACATTGATATTTATTTATCAAAGGATATTTAAAGACTGAATATAATTAGATAATAGTACATTAAAACTGATATATTTTTGGAATGTCCCTTTAAGGACCAAACCATTAGGAATATGTGGAGTTAACATTGTAGAAATAAACTAAAGGGGAATGAAAAAACATATAGATATGTGATATCTAACCAAGAGGTAAGATGAATAATTTTTGGAAATTATATTACAAACTAGCTATAGTTAAATGACCCTTCAAATGACTCCACTAGAACAGAAACGTAATCAATATGGCATACAATAACTAGCTTGTCCTAAATAACTGACAACATTTTAAAAATATTTTAAACATATAAAATAATTTTTAAACTATATTTATTATAATAATGTTTTTGGATACCTAAGGAAGATACAAGATATTATAAAACAAATTGAACATTCAACTACACTGTCACTTTAATGTAAGTTAACCACTTTCCTTTCTTAAAAGTGAAAAGAACAAAGTTGTTATGTCAAATTCAGACTACATATCCTCATAAACATTTTCAAATTTTACCATCTATAAATTACACAATAAAAGCATCGATGGATTTAACTCCAAATTATTTTAGAAAAGATACTTGACTTTAACATTATCTGAAAAAGTGGATTTTAGATTATTAATTCAATCCATGAGGCAAAATTTTATATCAGGCATGTGCTTGTCAAATAGACAACTAACAGTCATGGGAGTCTGTTATTTTTTTACTTGCCAGATTAAATGTATATATTTATTATAATCTGTTTGTTAAAAAGATGATTTAAAAAAAAAAAAAAAAAAAGATTTCGTTTGAAAAAATATTTATTGACAAGAAAATAAATTAAATTTGAAGAAAAAAAAAGAAAAAGTGTAATTCATCACAGATGAAACTCTGAAAAAGAAGGAAAAATATTATAAACATTAGTTATTTCATGAACACATGTCTTAAAATATTCATTAAATGAAATAACTTTAAAATCATCTTGTGTCTATGCTCTAACATTTTTTAAATTTTTCGCAAGATATTTTGAAAAAAAATAAAAAAGGTTCATACATGAAATCTATACCTATGCATAATTTAAAATACCATTATATTGTCTAATCAATATTACATTTAAATATCAGCATTTAAAATTAGACAAAATAATGCATATAACATTTTAAAAATAAAATTTATATATGTATGCTGAACATAAATGTAATATTTCATGTCCCTTCAAATAATACCTCTATATCAACTATAATATGTATTCCTTTGTCTGATTGTTCAGAATTGGATTCCTCTGTAGCACAAAGTAGGGGTAATGTATGTAAGCTACAAATCTTCTAATATAGGACATGTATCTTTTCCTAATTTTTAACATTCTTCCTCCTGTGATTCTTAACTAGCATGCATTGGGCAAACCAACCTGGATTATGCATGGTCTTTGTAAGTCAATTCTCTTGAAAATAACAGTTTATCTTCATTAGGTGTCTTATTCATCATTTCCAAAATAGAGGATTGTGAAATACCATCTAAAATAAAAAAAATAATCTAAGTGTCTCCAATAGGATGCCTCCACAGCCTTAATCCATCAAATTGTTGCCACTTACCATGTGAACGTGTCTTTGTATGGTTTTCCAGGTCAGCACATTTGAAAGACAATGCCAGACATGATCCCATTGGTATTCTTCACTTTCAATCTTGGATTCTTCACTTTCAATCTTGGATTCTTCACTTTCAGTCTGGGAATTCTTCACTTTCAGTCTTGAATTCTTCACTTTCAGTCTTTAGATGAAGTCATCTCCCTAATGGCAGAAAAAGTGTGAATCAAACAATTAAAACAAGTGTGTGAATTAGTTCTGCACCCCTCTCCCACACCCCATTTCTGAAACGATTTCTGTCACTAGCTTACTAAGCGTGTGTAGCATCTTGTGTTATGTTCTATCAATCAAGTGTGAAGATGAGTCATATTGAGCAGACCTAACCTCTAATGTGTGACTTTGAATCTGACTTTGAACCATAGTCTTGCTAGTGGATCCCTTTCTGAGTATCCATAATTTAAGTAATGTGTAAACTAAATACTAGTTTGTAAAATGTATGCCATATGATGTCTTTTTGTGCCAAATTCCTGCCAGCCACAAGCCATACATTATTTATACTTACCAGCTGATGTTGTCTTTAAAAACCAGGTAGCAAAGTCGTTACAGGACCCAATGACCAGAGCATCACCTATATTAATAAATGTAAGAATTGGAATCATTTGATGAACAATCCTAACATGTTTGCACAATTCTCTACTTGTCATTTCCCTAGAATTCACATCAATTGTCAATACTCCTATCTAACTTCTATTATTTACCGTCTGAAGTGGCGGTCGATGATGTGTGCTCTGACATTGAGCCCCTCGTCCCAGAATGTCCCTTCTAGAACAGGGTCGTCCTCCTCATTTTGGAGGAGGCGTTGGGGTGCCTGGACGGCCTGCAGCATCCCAGCCCGCTGTTTTGAGCTAAAACTAGACATTTGCATAAAGAGATAATGACATGGTTAAATTGCATTCTCTATCTGGCCATTTCAGCTAAGACATGCTACATATCTGTTTTAAAATAAAACTAGACATTTTCGTAAAGATAAAGAAATGGTTAAATTGCATCCTAGAGCTGCACATTTTGCACATTACCCAAACAACTTTTTTTGGAAGACTACAGTGGTTATTGTCTAACTAATTAACCATGTTGTGCACAAGTACTCACCAACGAGATACCCAGGTGGAAATTGTCTTTCCTCAAACTGCCGCCACAGGGACAACAGAGAGAGGATGCGGGCATTATGACAAGCCCCGCCGAAATTCGCACACACCTGCATAATCCGCATCCGTGCGTCACAAACATACTGCACGTTGAGACTATGGAAATGTTTGCGATTTCAGAAGGGCAAGTCATCGGCTGGAGCACGCAGCGCAATGTGGGTGCAATCTATTGCTCTCAAGACATTGGGCAATTCAGCTATTGCAAAGAATTCCCTCTTCAGGTGCCTCCAATCACCATCATTTTGAGGGAATCCTATGTAAGGCTTACTGATACGTACCATGGCGTCCAGAAAATGATCAAACACCACCGAGAATGTACTTTGAGACAGGCCATGCATGTACATCTCTCCAGATTGAAAACTCCCGGAGGCCAGGACGTATATACAACTTAGCATCTTAGTGATGCCAGGGACAGCAGTCCTTATTCGTATATGTGGCTCCAGATGAGGTCTAAGAACATTGTAAAGGCCAATGAGCTGTTCGCGATTGAGCCTATACTTGTCATAAACCTCAAAGTCACTCATGTTTTCCAAGGTGGGTCTCACCCTGTAGACACGAGGACCTCTAACCAAACGAGCCCTTCGTCTCTCTTGGAGCCGCTGAGCCCGCCTGATAATATTAACCGCTACTTCTGCAAAAGCACCACCAGCAGCGTCTATCAGATCGTCATCCATATTTGCCAAGCTAAACAGCACAAAGCCAAACAGCAGAGCAAACACAACACAAGGAGTAACAAGGTATGCAAAAACACAGAAGCGAAATTGATACAATGTCGATCACAAGGGACGCTTTGGCCATGTTGTTTGGGGGATTTATAGTGCAATATGTCCAATGGTAGTGAGTTCGTAATGATTGCTGATTGTATTCACTTGTTTGTATGTGAGCGGCGGGAATGCTTTCAAAGTGGGCGTTTTTTTAGGTGTTTGCTGAATTCCCCCCCCCCCCCAATGAATCTCAATGTGAAAGTGTAAAATGTAACATATACAATGCATCTTTGGAATGTTTGTTCATATGCGTAATAAATATTTATTAAACGCTATCTTATAGTAAAAAGCACACGTCCACGCTAACATGAATGAAAGTGCATAGTTGTGTATAATGTGCATAGAATCTGATCGATCAATGTTGCTGCAATATTGTTTGTAAACGATAAAGTAACAGCTGTCATCTGTAGTATTGTATATATAAGTGATTGGCGAGATGTCAATATTGTACACGTCCCATTAAAATCACACTAATAATTCCGAACTTCCGGCTGTCATCTGTAGTATTGTATATATAAGTGATTTGCAAGATGTCAATATTGTACGCGTCCCTTTCAAATCGCACTAATAATTCAGAACTTCCGGCTGTCATCTGCAGTATTGTATATATAAGTGATTTGCGAGATGTCAATATTGTACGCGTCCCATTAAAATCGCACTAATAATTCCGAACTTCCGTCTGTCATCTGTAGTATTGTATATATAAGTAATTTGCGAGATGTCAATATTGTACGCGTCCCTTTAAAATCGCCATAATAATGATGTTCCAAACTGTCGTTTACGTATATGTAGTATTGTAGTATTGAGTGCTAAAGTTCTGAAAGGGGCGGTACAGTCCTAAAGCTGTAATGTGTATGGTTGAAGCTTCTAATGACATCATCATATTATCAACCTGCCTGTGTAGTTATGAAATCCTCATTGTGTTGTTGTATTTTACTACATTGTTATTGTGTGCTGATTAAAAAGATAAATGTGTGCTTTGTGGTTGCGTGATGCGTGTTATGTACATCTATACATATGTATTGTGATTGTCTCCCACATATGCTGACTTCTATAAAGCAGTCTAGCATTGTTGATTCTTCCCAAAAAGTGACAGCTGTAATCTGTTCTAATGATGTTCTTATTGTACGTAATTCCTAATGGTATATTGTGAGCGAATCATGATGTTAAAGGGACATTAAAATCCCTATTTTATGTTTCGTGATTCATAGAGAATGTAATGTGTTTTTCCCCCATCATATGAATGCACATGTATGAGTGAATGCTAAAAGTAATGTATGTGCATCCATGAATGATCATGTGTTAAGCCTATGTAGATATGCTGTTGATGCAAGCATATGAGTTGAATAAATGAAATGCTATAATAAAGGTAAATGAGAGGTGTTTCCAATAGTCTACTGTTTGTGAATCCTGAAATGTTCCAATTATTTTTCTGTCCGTTTAAATCTGATGTAATTGTTCCAAATGTTTGTTACTAGTGATGGTGATTTGTAGTTGATGTAATGTAAAAGTATAAAACAATTTAATGTTGTAAAAGCCATAACTCCATAAGGAAATAGCTATTTCTTGATCTATTTGTCATAGCGGGGCTAACGCAGAAAAACATTAGTTAGTTTCAGAATTCTAGCGCTGGTATTTAGAGTTTTCTTGTCTACGCTTTTTGCGTGCGTTAGGGAAATCTGTCTGTCTCGTGCACAAGCACGTCTTCCCCATAGAAGTCAATGGAGCCTAAAAATTTGTGTGTAAATAAAATCCAAGACTGGTTTTGAGCGTAAAGTGAGTGACGTCATGGTCTTGTGTGAAAAAGTAGCTAAATCGTATTTATTTCATAATCAAATTCTTATTTGTGTATGTAATGTGGTGTATATTGTTTGTATGCAACGATGAGTGTATGTATGTGATAATATTTGTAGTTAGATGTAGCTATATGAGTGTCTGTTCCCGTCTGTCAATGTAAGTCAATGGCAAAATGGCTTTGTGTTGTTTGTTTTTCAAACACCCGAGATCTTGTAACTTTGATCCTTTCTATTTTGACGTGAAAATATGAAAAATGAAAAATAAATATAGTGTAGTGTTTGTATGAGTGTAAGTGTACTTTGAGTAATATTTTTGTGTGATTCGTGGATGTTTATTTTTGCGTTAGATGTTAACTCCTGGGTCTGGGTTGTCGGTAATGATTTCAGCGTTAGAAATATTTTGAGTGTCGGTAAGGAAACTCTAAATACCAGCGGGCAGTTAAAAGCAGCGTTAGGAGCCCTTTACTCTGGTTTTTATGGCGGCCGCAAAACTCTAAATCTAGGCATTAGTTTTTAATTAATTGCCTATCTACTTCCAATATCTCTTCTCTGTATCCTTTTTGTAAAAAACTTATTTTTAGGGTATTCGATTGTTCCTCATAATCTTCCATTCTATCACAGTTGCGTCTAATACGCTGGAATTGCCCCTTTGGTATGGCTTTAAGCCACGATCGATGATGTTGACTATCATTTCTAATATATGTGTTACCATCACATTTTTTTAAATGTGTTTTGGTATGTATTTTATGATTTATTACAAAAATTGATAAATCTAAAAATGTTGCTTCTGTTAAATGTATTTCCAGTGTAAATATAATATTCATGTCATTGTCATTTAGATGTGTAATAAATAGCTGTAATTTTTGCAAATCTCCTTTCCATATACAAATAACATCATCAATGTACCTCCTCCAGGTCACCAGGTCTGCCCCAAATGGCTCATTGAGCCACACATGAAGATGTTCAAAATAAGCCATGTAAATATTGGCATAACTTGGGGGAAACCTGGTGTCCATGGCGGTGCCACATATCTGAAGGTATCTTCTTCTATCTTTCAAAAAAATGTGATGGTAACACATATATTAGAAATGATAGTCAGCATCATCGATCGTGGCTTAAAGCCATACCAAAGGGGCAATTCCAGCGTATTAGACGCAACTGTGATAGAATGGAAGATTATGAGAAACAATCAAATACCCTAAAAATACATTTTTACAAAAAGGATACAGAGAAGAGATATTGGAAGTAGATAGGCAATTAATTAAAAACTAACGCCTAGATTTAGAGTTTTGCGGCTGCCATAAAAACCAGCGTAAAGGGCTCCTAACGCTGCTTTTAACCGCCCGCTGGTATTTAGAGTTTCCTTACCGACACTCAAAATATTTCTAACCCTGAAATCATTACCGACAACCCAGACCCAGGAGTTAACATCTAACGCAAAAATAAACATCCACGAATCACACAAAAATATTACTCAAAGTACACTTACACTCATACAAACACTAAACTATATTTATTTTTCATTTTTCATATTTTCACGTCAAAATAGAAAGTTACGAGATCTCGGGTGTTTGCGAAACAAACAACACAAATCCATTTTGCCATTGACTTACATTGACAGACGGGAACAGACACTCATATAGCTACATCTAACTACAAATATTATCACATACATACACTCATCGTTGCATACAAACAATATACACCACATTACATACACAAATAAGAATTTGATTATGAAATAAATACGATTTAGCTACTTTTTCACACAAGACCATGACGTCACTCACTTTACGCTCAAAACCAGTCTTGGATTTTATTTACACACAAATTTTTAGGCTCCATTGACTTCTATGGGGAAGACATGCTCGTGCACGAGACAGACAGATTTCCCTAACGCACGCAAAAAGCGTAGACAAGAAAACTCTATATACCAGCGCTAGAATTCTGAAACTAACTAATGTTTTTACAAAAAGGATACAGAGAAGAGATATTGGAAGTAGATAGGCAATTAATTAAAAACAAAGATAGGGATTCCATGGTTATAGGTTCAAAGAAAGAACAAATAAATAATTCATTTCCAAGGTTTATAACCACATTTAATTCAGGACATAACCAGATCAAACGTATAATAAATAAACATTGGAATGTTCTACTAAATGATGAGGTATTAGCTTCAACAATACCTGCTAAACTACAGATTACTTTTAGAAGAGGAGTGAATTTCAAACAAAGATTAGCTCCATCAATGATAAAAGGAATGAACCCAAAAATTCCCATGTAGATACCTGATTTAAAAGGTTTCTAGTCATGCGGCAGATGCAAAGGGTGTAACTATACAAAAAGATCTCAAAAAACCTTTACATCTACCAATACTGGTAAGACATTTGATATCAAGAGCTTTATTAGCTGTAAAACAACAAATGTTGTATATTTACTTCAGTGCAAATGCAATATTCAATATTTAGGTCAAACTATTAGGGGCGCGATCCGATATATGGCGCAGGTTTCGGCGCAAGCATGGAAACCTGCACCGCCCGTAGTTTCAGCTCGCAACTTGAGCTATCCCATATACTGCGCAGTCAGATGCTAAAGTGCCGTAAGTCTGACAAACTAGCGATGTCCAGAAATCTGCGTAAGTACAAATTTCTGGAGTCGCCAGTGACTTACGGCACTTTAGAACCTGCCGCCGCCTACAAAAACTGACTAAATTATAAAATCTCCCGTAACTGTCTAACACGCCTCCCAAACATAGCCCGACACATATACCCCTCTATCCGCAATCCCCCCTCTCATTCCTAACAATAAATGTATTAACCCTTAAACCGCCGCTCCCGGACCCCGCCGCGAGCTACATTAACTATATTACCCCCTAATATGATCCCCCTACACCGCCTCCACCTATATTAACTATATTACCCCCTAATCTGAGCCCCCTACCCCGCCGCCACCTACATTATATGTACTACCCCCTAATCAGACCCACTTACCCCGCCGCCACCTATATTAAAATTATTAACCCCTAATCTAATCCCCTTACACCGCCGCCACCTATATTAAATGTCTAACCCCCTAATGTGATCCCCCTACACCGCCGCCACCTACATTAAAATTATTAAACCCTAATGTAATCCCCCTACACCGCCGCCATCTATATTAAAATTATTACCCCCTAATGTGAGCCCCCTACCCCGCCGCCACCTATTTTAACTACATTACCCCCTAATCTAATCCCCCTACACCGCCGCCACCTATAATAAATGTATTACCCCCTAAAATACTAAAATGTCCCTACCCTAAACTAAATTACAAATAGCCCTGAAAAGGGCCTTTTGCGGGGCATTGCCCCAAAGTAACCAGCTCTATTACCAGCCCTTAAAAGGGCCTTTTGCGGGGCATTGTCCCAAAGTAATCAGCTCTTTTACCTGTAATCTGACCCCCCTACACCGCCACCACCTATATTAAATATATTAACCCCTAATCTAATCCTCCTACACCACCGCCACCTATATTAAATACATCAACCCCTAATCTGACCCCCCTACCTATATTAAATATATTAACCCCTAATCTGACCCCCCTAAACCGCCGCCACCTATATTAACTATATTAACCCTAATTATATTAGGGCTAATATAGTTAATATAGTTATTATATTATATATATTAACTATATTAACCCTATCTAACCCTAACACCCCTAACTTAATTATTATTGCAATAAATCTAAATAATATTAATCTTATTAACTAAAATATTCCTATTTAAAACTAAATACTTACCTATAAAATAAACCATAAGATAGCTACAATATAATTAATAATTACATTGTAACTATTTTAGGGTTTATATTTATTTTACAGGTAACTTGGTATTTATTTTAACTAGGTACAATAGCTATTAAATAGTTAATAACTATTTAATAGCTACCTAGTTAAAATAATTACCAATTTACCTGTAAAATAAATCCTAACCTAAGTTACAAATACACCTACACTATCAATAAATTAAATAAACTACAATTATCTAAACTAAAATATAATTAAATACACTAAACTAAATTACAAAAAAAACCCACTAAATTACAAAAAATAAAAAAAGATTACAAGAATTTTAAGATAATTACACCTAATCTAAGCCCCCTAATAAAATAACAAAGCCCCCCAAAATAAAAAAATGTCCCTACCCAGTGATGAACGGTGACTTCAGAGGCTGGTGAGGCAGTGGCTAGGAATCGGATACGCCTTCATTCTTTAGATATCCTTTGTTGAAGAAAGAGCAATGCACATGGGCGAGCCAATCACATGAGGTATCTATATGCAGCCACCAATCAGTAGCTACTGAGCATATTTAGATATGATTTTCAACAAAGCATATCTGATTTTCTTCATTCTTTTTATATCCTTTGTTGAAAATCATATCTAAATATGCTCAGTAGCTATTAAGCATATTTAGATATGATTTTCAACAAAGGATATCAAAAGAATGAAGAAAACCAGATATTAGATGTAAATTGGAAAGTTATGTAAAATTGCATGCTCTTTCTAAATCATGAAAGAAAACATATGGGTTTCATGTCCCTTTAAATGGTGTCTTAGAAAACTGGTCAACTTAGTAAACATCTGATTTTAGTCTAAAGGATTGTAACAGAAACTCTTGCCAGATAACAAAAATGCTTGCTCTGATTATGAGATCTAGAAATCCAGGCCCATTAAAAAAAGGGTTTTACCCATTTAAAATGTTTCTTTAGTGCAAGTGCATCCTATATAATAAATGGCCAAGTATGTTTGTCTGATGCAGTCATGCGCAGTAGAGACTGCACGTGACAAACATATCTGGCCATTTGGATCCTGACACTCAGCACTCAGCACAGAGCAAGGCTGAAGCGGAGTGTCAGGGAGCGTGGCCGACGGGAGCGTTGCGATGGGGGCGTGGCCGGGCGTCACGAGGGGCGTGACCGGGCGTCATGAGGGGCATGGCCGGGTGCAGTGAGGGGCGTGGCCGGGTGGGTGTCGTCGTGATGGGGTGTGGCCGGGCGGGGTGTCGCGATGGGGGCATGGCCAGAGAGTCAGGCAAAAGTCAGAGAGGGAGCAGGAGAAGGGGGGAGAAGGGCCAAAGGGGGGGGGAGAGAGCCAAAGGGGGGGGAGAGAGAGCCAAATGGGGGGGGGGAGAGAGAGCCAAAGGGGGGGAGAGAGCCAGGGGGGGGAGAGAGCCAAAGGGGGGGGAGAGAGCCAAAAGGGGGGGGAGAGAGCCAAAGAGGAAAGAGAGCCAAAGAGGAGAGAGAGCAAAAGAGGGGAGAGAGCCAAAGAGGGGGGAGAGAGAGCCAAAGAGGGGGGGAAGAGAGCCAAAGAGGGGGGAGCCAAAGGGGTGGGGAGAGCCAAAGGGGGGTAGAGCGAAAGAGGGGGGAGAGAGAGAGCCAAAGAGGAGAGAGCACAAAAGAGGGGAGAGAGCCAAATAGGGGGAGAGAGAGCCAAAGAGGGGGAGAGAGCCAAAGAGGGGGGGAGAGCCAAAGAGGGTGGGGAGAGAGCCAAAGAGGGGGGAGAGAACAAAAAAAGGGGGGAAAGAGAGCAAAAGAAAGGGGGGAGAGAGCCAAAGAGGGGAGAGAGAGAGCAAAAGAGGGGAGACAGAGAGAGCAAGAGAGGGGAGAGAGAGAGCAAAAGAGAGGAGAGAGAGCGCAAAGGAGAGGGGGGAGAGAAAGCAAAAGAGAGGGGGGAGAGAAAGCAAAAGAGAGGGGGGAAGAGAGAGCGAAAGAGAGGGGGGAGAGAGCAAGGGGTGGGACCGCTGTACTGCAAAAAATGGTCCGTGTACACGGGCTTAAAGGCTTTAGTACTAGTAAATATATAAATGACTTGAAGTTTACTGCTGAACAAATCAAGTCCCTGCATTCATAAAGAAGGATATGCAACACAATGCCAAGGCATATTTATTGATTATGCTGAAACATAAGAAGTGAGTAAATTTAAGCCTTTAGTGTCACTATTCCTGTCATGCACAACAAAAGTTGTCATTCATATTTTTAGGTGGAATAAATTGATCTAGAATTATTTGCCTATAAATAATATATTAACATATTACGTCCAAAATCTATTTTTATAGGTATCTCTTGGCTACTATATAATAAAAAACGATTGCCTTTCTGAATAAAAAATACACACATTGCTGTACGTGTAATTGTGTAATATTTTTTATATATTTACTGTATATATATATTTATAATAAAATAGCAGTATTGTCTGATTTATGCACAAGCTTGTGTGTATACTTGCTGAGACATCTCATATTTTCAGTCTATTCGAAGACACTAGAGGCAGCCAAGTTAAATAAATGTCCAAAAATAAAAAAAAAATAAAAAAAGGGGGAGGATTAGAATAAAGCTCATATCAGCTTTCACTGCTGCCAATGCCATGTGGTAGTTAAGGCATTATTAAATTAATTCTCTGTTGTACTAGATCATCAGCTCCCATACTCCTTTCCACTGTACTACTGTTATTAGTCAGACTCAGTTGTGACTGATCATGTGACGCAGCGCTGCGCTATTAATGTAAGAAACAAGCCACACTGCACAGTGCGCACTAAATAAAGGATTCCTTCCTGGCCTAGTGGCCTGTACTAGGCGGCTAGCTGAACAACAAATAAATAAAATAATAATTATTCATTTATTCCGAATCCTCTGAGAAGTTGAACTAGAACTGTTATTGAAATCAATGGTGTGTGGCACTGGCACGCACATTCGCACAAGAAGACATTGACAAGTGCTTTAACTATTAACTAAACTGAATATAAGATGGCTGATCGGCTCAGGCAGGGGCTCACTGACTCACTCATAATAATTATTATTATATAAACCGGACTGTGACCAATTTAATACAGTCAGTTAGTTAGGAATTGTGAATGTAACTTGAACTTGTCACACTCTAGTTATTATACTAATAACACATTATTAGTATAATAACTAGTGACAAGTTCAAGTTTCATTCACAATTCCTATCTGACTGACTGTATCAAATTGGTCACGGTCCAGTGTATATAATAATTATAACACAGCCACACAGTCACTTATGTTTGTTTGACGCTGCAGTCACAAATTCAATCGTATAATAGTACACAGTGACACACTCCACAGTTTGTGCTTCATCTCTCTGACCGTCACCGGTCGGTCACCTACCTAGGCTAACGGCACTCAGCAGCAGCAGGCTGAGTCCACTCCTCCTGAGTCCTGAGAGTGAGCAAGGAGGACGTGTCGGGTCACGGGCCGGCTGGCCAGGCTCAGGCTGAGACTCTCTGACTGGTCACTGCTGTGAGATCTGACTGACAGTGACAGTGACAGGACTGTCACACACGGCCGGGTTGTCGACTAACTGAGACTGAGACAGAGAGCAGTCACTGAGAGCAACAACAACCGACGTACCCTCTATGTCCGCTGTTGTTAAGGGTTTTACCAGTGTAGCTTCACCAACAGCAGCAAAGCTGTGCTAGAACTGCGTGCTTCACTTCTGGAGGTATGCAGATATAGCACAGTCTTACCAACATCGGCAAGACCAGTGCTATTTCCAGCACATGTATGTGCACATCTGAACGACCGCCAACATATGTACAGGATACATGGGTGGTCCTTAAGATGTTTAAAAGCATTTCTAAATAGGCTCAGGAGCAGCAATGCACTAACAGGACCTAATTGGTAATTGGTGGCACTGGCTATTCACATATGCATTGGCTCATAATATATATTCAGCTAGATCCCAGTAGTGCATCGCTGATGTGGAGCTGACTTTTAGTGTGTAACCCCTTTGTTGGGATTAACGCCCAGGTATATGCAAGCAACAAAATGCATTTTCATTTACAATGTTATGTCCCTTTACAGTTTTGCATGTGTTCTTGCTTCCCAGAATCATGAGGGAACTGCTACCCAATAACATACAAGTGCTTATTGAGTCCTGCTGATATCACTGGTGTTGTAGAAATGTGCACAGACAGTGAGATTGCATATATATGAAGCAACACATAGTGCAAACTGAGCATGCATCATTCTGACACCTGAGAACAAGTAGGGCTGCTATTATATTATGTAGAGACACTGAGACACCCAGAGGAGTGTTAGTACCATGAGCCACCTGAAAAGTAGTAACCCCCAACCCCCCACAAACTAGAGTACAAGTCTTTATGATATAAATAGCTAACAGTCACATATTACATCCTGACTCATGTTCTGTCATGATGACTAAAGAATTATGTGATTTAGCATAGAACACTAAGCAAACAAACTATGTTTGCTCTTGTTGGCTATTTTATCAGGGAGTGCTGTGCCAGCACAACATTTAAAAAAAGCTGCAGTCAGGATAGCATACACAATAGCCCAGTATTACTTGATGCATCATCAGATTACTATGCATTCACACCTTGTAGCAAAATGCAGACACGTTACCTGGGGTTACCATATGCTAAAAGAAAATAGAGGGAATTAAACACTGCTATTTCTTTCTAATAACACAGTGAGTCCACAGATCATCATCAATTACTGTTGGGAATATCACTCATGGCCAGTAGGAGGAGGCAAAGAGCACCACAGCAAAGCTGTTAAGTATCACTTCCCCTCCCACAAACCCCAGTCATTTTCTTTGCCTCTAGTGCAAGGAGGAGGTGAAGTAATTAGGTGTCCTGATTAGGATTCTTCTATCAAGATTTTTTTATTTTGAAGTCAGGACAGGATTGCTCTGATCACAATTTGGGTATAGCTGTACTCCACGTTAATCTCTTCAGCAGGACTGTGGTAGCTTTAAAGCAGTTAGGAACTTGTAAAGTGTGCTTTGCTGCATTTTCCTAACATGTTGCTGCCCTGGTATAGAAAGCCTGAGTAGGTTTACTCTGTCTTTCTTTTTTACACAGGTCTCTGTGAGGAGCGGCATCCTCTCATACTTTGTGAGTCGTCTGACTGCCGGACGGCTAGAATGTAGGTAAGTGCCTTTTTTCTTCTACGGCTAGGAGGCTGACATTTCAGAGTCATTAAAGTAAGATGCGCTTTTAGGCATGTGACAGGAGGCTATGAATTATATCTCTTCATGAAGGGGTTAATTCTTTATTTTTCTGTAGACATCGTTAATATTGAGCATGGTGGGCATTTCTGTAATCTGAAAGCATCGTTTTTGTGTCTGTCCTCCTTAACATAGGTTGTATAGCAATAGCCTAGGTTTTAGGAGGTGATTAATTATAGCCCGGTATACGATGATTTTAAGATAATGCTGATGGTGTTAGCACATTTGCGCTCTACAGAACCCTTATGGCGGCTAGAGTCGGTATTAATTTATTTTTCTGAAGGCTGGGAAGCGTGTGCTTTAGTAATGGCACTGGTTCTCTCAGCCGGGTTAACCCCTCCCTCTCTTTTCTCTGATCGGCGCCGGCAGCTTCCGTATGTTTGGACTGCAGAGAGCTCGCTGTCTACAGTTGTTATGGCTGCTTTTATGTAGTCCAGCCGTTTCCTATTGAGTGTTGGTGCGATGTGAGAAGAGGGGGATGAGTTCTGTCTTATTTAATAAAGATTGGTACTCTATTTTTCTTTTCACAAATTCATTTAAAGAGACAGTGTTTTTTTCAATGATCTAGCTGACCGTGTGTAAGGGTAGTACATGGCTTGAAAGTGTCAAGTCATTTTTATTTTCAAGGTTTATACTGCCTGGACTGGAATGAGACTTGTTTCTTTTTCAAATAAACATATGTATAAATTTAAATTAGAACCCAGGATACTACCAGAGTGCATATTTTTTACATCCTCAGGTTGAGGATTTATATATGCAGGTTTCTCTACGGTAGTTTAGTGGGGAGCTATCTAGTACCTTTAAGCTAAGGTTGATTGTAGCTCTTGAGGAAAAAATCTTTATCAATTTTTTGTTTCTCATATTGATATTAAGGCCTCTAGTTATCAAGCCGTCAACCTCTAAACATGCTGGAATTCCGCAGCGTATTTGTGGCGAGGCTGATTCGCTGTAGTTATCAAGCCCTGCTGCCCGCCAAAAGTAGAATATAGTGACGTAAGCTTCGATCCGCCGGACTCAGTCCGACACAGATCGATTCTTACGTCACTCCAGATGTTCCGAACGCAAGTTCGGCACAATCTGACTACTTTTGGGAGTTATCAAATTACTACCAGGTACGCTCGGCACTTTTCAGGCCCAGCGTACCTGGTTTTCAATCCGCCGCCCTGGAGGCGGCGGATCCCATAGGAATCAATGGGAGTCTGACCATAGCGAAAGTTCATGTTCGCTGCTGCCCGATATCCCATTGATTCCTATGGGAGATGTCTGCACCTAACACCCTAACATTTTCCCCCGAGTCTAAACACCCCTAATCTGCCCCCTACACTGCCGCCACCTATATTAAACATGGTAACCCCCAAACCACCGCTCCCGGAGCCAACGCCACTCTAATAAACTGATTAAGCCCTAAACCGCCGCTCCCGGACCCCGCCGCCACCTACATAATACCTATTAACCCCTATCCTGCCCCCCCCTATACCGCCGCCACTTATAATAAATTTATTAACCCCTATCCTGCCGATCCCATACCCCACCGCAACTAAATAAATTGTTTAACCCCTAAACCGCCGCTCCCGGACCCCGCCGCCACCAATATTAAACTTATTAACCCCTATCCTGCCCCCCCTATACCGCCGCCATCTATATTAAACTAATTAACCCCTAAACATAAGTCTAACACTAACCCTAACACCCCCCAACTTAAATATTATTTTAATAAATCTAAATAAAAATTACTCTTATTAACTAAATTAATCCTATTTTAAACTAAATACTTACCTATAAAATAAACCCTAATATAGCTACAATATAACTAATAATTATATTGTAGCTATTTTAGGATTTATTTTTATTTTACAGGCAATTTATTTTAACTAGGCACAATAGCTATTAAATAGTTATTAACTATTTAATAGCTACCTAGTTAAAATAAAGACAAATTTACCTGTAAAATAAAAACTAACCTAAGTTACAATTACACCTAACACTACACTATCATTAAATAAATTATTCCTATTTAAAACTAAATACTTACCTGTAAAATAAACCCTAAGATAGCTACAATGTAATTAATAATTACATTGTTGCTATTTTAGGATTTATATTTATTTTACAGGTAACTTTGTATTTATTTTAACTATGTAGAATAGTTATTAAATAGTTATTAACTATTTAATAACTACCTAGCTAAAAGAAATACAAAATTACCTGTGAAATAAATCCTAACCTAAGTTACAATTAAACCTAACACTACACTATCATTAAATAAATTAAATTAATTAACTACAAATACCTACAATTAAATACAATTAAATAAACTAACTAAAGTACAAAAAATAAAAAAAACTAAGTTACAAAAAAAAAAATTACAAGATTTTTAAGCTAATTACACGTAATCTAAGCCCCCTAATAAAATAACAAAGCCCCCCAAAATAAAAAAATGCCCTACCCTATTCTAAATTACAAATGTTAACAGCTCGATTACCTTACCAGCCCTTAAAAGGGCCTTTTGCGGGGCATGCCCCAAAGTAATCAGCTTTTTTGCATGTACAAAAAAATACAACCCCCCCAACATTAAAACCCACCACCCACATACCCCTACTCTAACCCACCCAAACCCCCCTTAAAAAAACCTAACACTAACCCCCTGAAGATCATCCTACCTTTAGCCGTCTTCAGCCAGCCGACCACGGATGGAACAGAAGAGGACATCCGCAGCGGCCGAAGTCATCATCCAAGGGGCGCTGAAGAGGTCTTCCATCCGATAGAAGTCTTCATCCATGCGGCGTCTTCAATCTTCATCCATCCGGAGCGGAGCCTTCTTTAAACGAGCCATCCTCTTCCAACGACGCCTAACTGACGAATGGATATTCCTTTAAGTGACGTCATCCAAGATGGCGTCCCTCGAATTCCGATTGGCTGATAGGATTCTATCAGCCAATCGGAATTAAGGTAGGAAAAATCTGATTGGCTGATCCAATTAGACAATCAGATTGAGCTTGCATTCTATTGGCTGATCGGAAAAACAGCCAATAGAATGCAAGCTCAATCTGATTGGCTGATTGGATCAGATTTTTCCTACCTTAATTCCGATTGGCTGATAGAATCCTATCAGCCAATCGGAATTTGAGGGACTCCATCTTGGATGACGTCACTTAAAGGAATATCCATTCGTCGGGTAGGCATCGTTGGAAGAGGATGGCTCCGCTCCAGATGGATGAATATTGAAGACGCCGCATGGATGAAGACTTCTATCGGATGGAAGACCTCTTCAGCGCCCCTTGGATGATGACTTCGGCCGCTGCGGATGTCCTCTTCTGTTCCATCGGTGGTCGGCTGGCTGAAGACGGCTAAAGGTAGGATGATCTTCAGGGGGTTAGTGTTAGGTTTTTTTTAAGGGGGGTTTGGGTGGGTTAGAGTAGGGGTATGTGGGTGGTGGGTTTTAATGTTGGGGGGGTTGTATTTTTTGTACATGCAAAAGAGCTGATTACTTTGGGGCATGCCCGCAAAAGGCCCTTTTAAGGGCTGGTAAGGTAATAGAGCTGTTAACTTTTGTAATTTAGAATAGGGTAGGGCATTTTTTTTATTTTGGGGGGCTTTGTTATTTTATTAGGGGGCTTAGATTAGGTGTAATTAGCTTAAAAATCTTGTAATATTTTTTTATTTTTTGTAACTTAGTTTTTTAAATTTTTTGTCCTTTAGTTAGTTTATTTAATTGTATTTAATTGTAGGTATTTGTAGTTAATTAATTAAATTTATTTAATGAAAGTGTAGTGTTAGGTTTAATTTTGTATTTCTTTTAGCTAGGTAGTTATTAAATAGTTAATAACTATTTAATAACTATTCTACCTAGTTAAAATAAATACAAAGTTACCTGTAAAATAAAAATAAATCCTAAAATAGCTACAATGTAATTATTAATTACATTGTAGCTATCTTAGGGTTTATTTTACAGATAAGTATTTAGTTTTAAATAGGAATAATTTAGTTAATGATAGTGTAGTGTTAGGTGTAATTGTAACTTAGGTTAGTCTTTATTTTAACTAGGTAGCTATTAAATAGTTAATAACTATTTAATAGCTATTGTGGTAATAGCTATTGTGCCTAGTTAAAATAAATTGAAATTTGCCTGTAAAATAAAAATAAATCCTAAAATAGCTACAATATAATTATTAGTAATATTGTAGCTATCTAAGGCCTAGATTTGGAGTTTGGCGGTAGCCGTGAAAACCAGCGTTAGAGGCTCCTAACGCTGGTTTTAGGCTACCGCCGGTATTTGGAGTCAGTCAAAAAAGGGTCTAACGCTCACTTTTCAGCCGTGACTTTTCCATACCGCAGATCCCCTTACGTCATTTGCGTATCCTATCTTTTCAATGGGATCTTTCTAACTCCGGTATTTAGAGTCGTGTCTGAAGTGAGCGTTAGAAATCTAACGACAAAACTCCAGCCGCAGAAAAAAGTCAGTAGTTAAGAGCTTTCTGGGCTAACGCCGGTTCATAAAGCTCTTAACTACTGTGCTCTAAAGTACACTAACACCCATAAACTACCTATGTACCCCTAAACCGAGGTCCCCCCACATCGCCGCCACTCAATTAAATTTTTTTAACCCCTAATCTGCCGACCGCCACCTACGTTATACTTATGTACCCCTAATCTGCTGCCCCTAACACCGCCGACCCCTGTATTATATTTATTAACGTAGAAAAACAGAAAAACTGAAAAACTGAGGGGCGCTTACGTTCCTGGGTTAAGTCTGTGAGCTGTAGAAAAGCCGGTTGCTCTGTTGAGCAGGAAGTAGATCCACTGTAATAGCGTGTTGCAGGTGTCAGTGATAGTCTGCTTCCTGTGTCACTGTAGTGATAAGCGCTGCCTGAGACAAAGGGGGGTGTATTCTCCAAACACCTCCAGCAGGTAGTAGTCTGTGAAAAGAAAGCAAAGACAGGCGCAGCCCAATTCAAGTGTAGTATTCTTTAATTCAGTGTAAGTGCACACATACAAATGGCTACTTACAAGAGGCACAAATAAAATCTGCATATAAAGGTATCTTTACATCCAAACTGTGTTATGATATAACATACAGCTATGAAACAAACTCTACGCGTTTCGTCTGAGGACGCCCAGACTTTCTCAAGAGATGAAAAATTAGAAGTTCTAATTTTTCATCTCTTGAGAAAGTCTGGGCGTCCTCAGACGAAACGCGTAGAGTTTGTTTCATAGCTGTATGTTATATCATAACACAGTTTGGATGTAAAGATACATTTATATGCAGATTTTATTTGTGCCTCTTGTAAGTAGCCATTTGTATGTGTGCACTAACACTGAATTAAAGAATACTACACTTGAATTGGGCTGCGCCTGTCTTTGCTTTCTTTTCACAGACTTATATTTATTAACCCCTAACCTGCCCCCCACAACGTCGCCGCCAGCTACCTACAATAATTAACCCCTAATCTGCCAACCGCAAAGCGCCGCCACCTACATTATAGCTATGTACCCCTAATCTGCTGCCCCTAACACGCCGACCCCTATATTATATTTATTAACCCCTAATCTGCCGCCTTCAACGTCGCCTCCACCTGCCTACACTTATTAACCCCTAATCTGCCGACCGGACCGCACCGCTATTATAATAAAGTTATTAACCCCTAATCCGCCTCACTAACCCTATAATAAATAGTATTAACCCCTAATCTGCCCTTCCTAACATCGCCGACACCTAACTTCAATTATTAACCCCTAATCTGCCGACCGGAGCTCACCGCTATTCTAATAAATGTATTAACCCCTAAAGCTAAGTCTAACCCTAACACTAACACCCCCCTAAGTTAAATATAATTTACATCTAACGAAATTAATTAACTCTTATTAAATAAATTATTCCTATTTAAAGCTAAATACTTACCTGTAAAATAAATCCTAATATAGCTACAATATAAATTATAATTATATTATAGCTATTTTAGGATTTATATTTATTTTACAGGTAACTTTGTATTTATTTTAACCAGGTACAATAGCTATTAAATAGTTAAGAACTATTTAATAGCTAAAATAGTTAAAATAATTACAAATTTACCTGTAAAATAAATCCTAACCTAAGTTACAATTAAACCTAACACTACACTATCAATAAATAAATTTAATAAAATACCTATAATTATCTACAATTAAACCTAACACTACACTATCAATAAATAAATTAAATACAATTCCTACAAATAACTACAATGAAATAAACTAACTAAAGTACAAAAAATAAAAAAATATTTACAAACATAAGAAAAATATTACAACAATTTTAAACTAATTACACCTACTCTAAGCCCCCTAATAAAATAACAAAGCCCCCCAAAATAAAAAAATGCCCTACCCTATTCTAAATTACTAAAGTTCAAAGCTCTTTTACCTTACCAGCCCTGAACAGGGCCCTTTGCGGGGCATGCCCCAAGAAGTTCAGCTCTTTTGCCTGTAAAAAAAACATACAATACCCCCCCAACATTACAACCCACCACCCACATACCCCTAATCTAACCCAAACCCCCCTTAAATAAACCTAACACTAAGCCCCTGAAGATCTTCCTACCTTATCTTCACCATACCAGGTTCACCGATCGATCCAGAAGAGCTCCTCCGATGTCCTGATCCAAGCCCAAGCGGGGGGCTGAAGAGGTCCATGATCCGGCTGAAGTCATCATCCAAGCGGGAGCTGACGAGGTCCATGATCCGGATGAAGTCTTCTATCAACGGCATCTTCAATCTTCTTTCTTCGGGAGCCATCATCTTCCATCCGACGCGGAACATCCTCTTCTCCCGACGCCTACTAGCCGAATGACGGTTCCTTTAAATGACGTCATCCAATCCTATCAGCCAATCGGAATTAAGGTAGGAAAATTCTGATTGGCTGATGGAATCAGCCAATCAGAATCAAGTTCAATCCGATTGGCTGATCCGATCAGCCAATCAGATTGAGCTTGCATTCTATTGGCTGATCGGAACAGCCAATAGAATGCGAGCTCAATCTGATTGGCTGATTGAATCAGCCAATCGGATTGAACTTGATTCTGATTGGCTGATTCCATCAGCCAATCAGAATATTCCTACCTTAATTCCGATTGGCTGATAGAATCCTATCAGCCAATCGGAATTCGAGGGACGCCATCTTGGATGACGTCATTTAAAGGAACCGTCATTCGGCTAGTAGGCGTCGGGAGAAGAGGATGTTCCGCGTCGGATGGAAGATGATGGCTCCCGAAGAAAGAAGATTGAAGATGCCGTTGATAGAAGACTTCATCCGGATCATGGACCTCTTCAGCTCCCGCTTGGATGAAGACTTCAGCCGGATCATGGACCTCTTCAGCTCCCGCTTGGATGATGACTTCAGCCGGATCATGGACCTCTTCAGCCCCCCGCTTGGGCTTGGATCAGGACATCGGAGGAGCTCTTCTGGATCGATCGGTGAACCTGGTATGGTG
Organism: Bombina bombina; assembly: GCF_027579735.1. NCBI lineage: Eukaryota > Metazoa > Chordata > Amphibia > Anura > Bombinatoridae > Bombina > Bombina bombina. Next base: position 462,224,755 of record NC_069502.1, on the reverse strand, counting down.
AAGATAAGGTAGGAAGATCTTCAGGGGCTTAGTGTTAGGTTTATTTAAGGGGGGTTTGGGTTAGATTAGGGGTATGTGGGTGGTGGGTTGTAATGTTGGGGGGGGTATTGTATGGGGTTTTTTACAGGCAAAAGAGCTGAACTTCTTGGGGCATGCCCCGCAAAGGGCCCTGTTCAGGGCTGGTAAGGTAAAAGAGCTTTGAACTTTAGTAATTTAGAATAGGGTAGGGCATTTTTTTATTTTGGGGGGCTTTGTTATTTTATTAGGGGGCTTAGAGTAGGTGTAATTAGTTTAAAATTGTTGTAATATTTTTCTTATGTTTGTAAATATTTTTTTATTTTTTGTAACTTAGTTCTTTTTTATTTTTTGTACTTTAGTTAGTTTATTTCATTGTAGTTATTTGTAGGAATTGTATTTAATTTATTTATTGATAGTGTAGTGTTAGGTTTAATTGTAGATAATTATAGGTATTTTATTTAATTTATTTATTGATAGTGTAGTGTTAGGTTTAATTGTAACTTAGTAAAAAGAAAAACTAAGATATCAGCGCTACTAAGGTTGTGAGTGATTATATAATAGAATTATAATATAATGAAGTAATATGCAAAAAATATAAATCTGATATATTCCTGGATAAGGAAAAGAAGTGCAAATGTTTAACTGTATTGATCAACAGTAGAAAAAGTGAAAACATGCCACAACACTGCTGAAAATGAAATACAGGATAAGTCCCATTAAAAGTCTCAAAAAAACATAATTTATGTAAGAACTTACCTGATAAATTCATTTCTTTCATATTAGCAAGAGTCCATGAGCTAGTGACGTATGGGATATACATTCCTACCAGGAGGGGCAAAGTTTCCCAAACCTCAAAATGCCTATAAATACACCCCTCACCACACCCACAATTCAGTTTAACGAATAGCCAAGAAGTGGGGTGATAAAAAAGTGCGAAAGCATATAAAATAAGGAATTGGAATAATTGTGCTTTATACAAAAATCATAACCACCCCAAAAAAAGGGCGGGCCTCATGGACTCTTGCTAATATGAAAGAAATGAATTTATCAGGTAAGTTCTTACATAAATTATGTTTTCTTTCATGTAATTAGCAAGAGTCCATGAGCTAATGACGTATGGGATAATGATTACCCAAGATGTGGATCTTTCCACGCAAGAGTCACTAGAGATGGAGGGATAAAATAAAGACAGCCAATTCCTGCTGAAAATAATCCACACCCAAAATAAAGTTTAATGAAAAACATAAGCAGAAGATTCAAACTGAAACCGCTGCCTGAAGTACTTTTCTACCAAAAACTGCTTCAGAAGAAGAAAATACATCAAAATGGTAGAATTTAGTAAAAGTATGCAAAGAGGATCAAGTTGCTGCTTTGCAAATCTGATCAATCGAAGCTTCATTCCTAAACGCCCAGGAAGTAGAAACTGACCTAGTAGAATGAGCTGTAATCCTTTGAGGCGGAGATTTACCCGACTCAACATAGGCAAGATGAATTAAAGATTTCAACCAAGATGCCAAAGAAATGGCAGAAGCTTTCTGGCCTTTTCTAGAACCAGAAAAGATAACAAATAAACTAGAAGTCTTTCGGAAAGACTTAGTAGCTTCAACATAATATTTCAAAGCTCTAACAACATCCAAAGAATGCAATGATTTCTCCTTAGAAATCTTAGGATTAGGACATAATGAAGGAACCACAATTTCCCTACTAATGTTGTTAGAATTCACAACTTTAGGTAAAAATTCAAAAGAAGTTCGCAACACTGCCTTATCCTGATGAAAAATCAGAAAAGGAGACTCACAAGAAAGAGCAGATAATTCAGAAACTCTTCTGGCAGAAGAGATTGCCAAAAGGAACAAAACTTTCCAAGAAAGTAATTTAATGTCCAATGAATGCATAGGTTCAAACGGAGGAGCTTGAAGAGCCCCCAGAACCAAATTCAAACTCCAAGGAGGAGAAATTGACTTAATGACAGGTTTTATACGAAACAAAGCTTGTACAAAACAATGAATATCAGGAAGATTAGCAATCTTTCTGTGAAAAAGAACAGAAAGAGCAGAAATTTGACCTTTCAAAGAACTTGCGGATAAACCTTTATCTAAACCATCCTGAAGAAACTGTAAAATTCTCGGAATTCTAAAAGAATGCCAAGAAAAATGATGAGAAAGACACCAAGAAATATAAGTCTTCCAGACTCTATAATATATCTCTCTGGATACAGATTTACGAGCCTGTAACATAGTATTAATCACAGAGTCAGAGAAACCTCTTTGACCAAGAATCAAGCGTTCAATCTCCATACCTTTAAATTTAAGGATTTGAGATCCTGATGGAAAAAAGGACCTTGCGACAGAAGGTCTGGTCGTAGCGGAAGAGTCCACGGATGGCAAGAGGCCATCCGGACAAGATCCGCATACCAAAACCTGTGAGGCCATGCCAGAGCTACCAGCAGAACAAACGAGCATTCCTTCAGAATCTTGGAGATTACTCTTGGAAGAAGAACTAGAGGCGGAAAGATATAGGCAGGATGATACTTCCAAGGAAGTGATAATGCATCCACTGCTTCCGCCTGAGGATCCCGGGATCTGGACAGATACCTGGGAAGTTTCTTGTTTAGATGAGACGCCATCAGATCTATTTCTGGAAGCTCCCACATTTGAACAATCTGAAGAAATACCTCTGGGTGAAGAGACCATTCGCCCGGATGCAACGTTTGGCGACTGAGATAATCCACTTCCCAATTGTATATACCTGGGATATGAACCGCAGAGATTAGACAGGAGCTGGATTCCGCCCAAACCAGAATTCGAGATACTTCTTTCATAGCCAGAGGACTGTGAGTCCCTCCTTGATGATTGATGTATGCCACAGTAGTGACATTGTCTGTCTGAAAACAAATGAACGATTCTCTCTTCAGAAGAGGCCAAGACTGAAGAGCTCTGAAAATTGCACGGAGTTCCAAAATATTGATCGGTAATCTCACCTCCTGAGATTCCCAAACTCTTTGTGCCGTCAGAGATCCCCACACAGCTCCCCAACCTGTGAGACTTGCATCTGTTGAAATTACAGTCCAGGTCGGAAGCACAAAAGAAGCCCCCTGAATTAAACGATGGTGATCTGTGCACCACATTAGAGAGTGTCGTACAATCGGTTTTAAAGATATTAATTGAGATATCTTTGTGTAATCCTTGCACTATTGATTCAGCATACAGAGCTGAAGAGGTCGCATGTGAAAACGAGCAAAGGGGATCGCGTCCGATGCAGCAGTCATAAGACCTAGAATTTCCATGCATAAGGCTACCGAAGGGAATGATTGTGACTGAAGGTTTCGACAAGCTGAAATCAATTTTAGACGTCTCTTGTCTGTTAAAGACAGAGTCATGGACACTGAATCTATCTGGAAACCCAGAAAGGTTACCCTTGTCTGAGGAATCAATGAACTTTTTGGTGAATTGATCCTCCAACCATGATCTTGAAGAAACAACACAAGTCGATTCGTATGAGATTCTGCTAAATGTAAAGACTGAGCAAGTACCAAGATATCGTCCAAATAAGGAAATACCACAATACCCTGTTCTCTGATTACAGACAGAAGGGCACCGAGAACCTTTGTAAAAATTCTTGGAGCTGTAGCTAGGCCAAACGGCAGAGCCACAAACTGGTAATGCTTGTCCAGAAAAGAGAATCTCAGGAACTGATAATGATCTGGATGAATCGGAATATGCAGATATGCATCCTGTAAATCTATTGTGGACATAAAATGCCCTTGCTGAACAAAAGGCAAGATAGTCCTTACAGTTACCATTTTGAACGTTGGTATCCTTACATAACGATTCAATATTTTTAGATCCAGAACTGGTCTGAAGGAATTCTCCTTCTTTGGTACAATGAAGAGATTTGAATAAAACCCCATCCCCTGTTCCAGAACTGGAACTGGCATAATTACTCCAGCCAACTCTAGATCTGAAACACAATTCAGAAATGCTTGAGCTTTCACTGGATTTACTGGGACACGGGAAAGAAAAAATCTCTTTGCAGGAGGTCTCATTTTGAAACCAATTCTGTACCCTTCTGAAACAATGTTCTGAATCCAAAGATTGTGAACAGAATTGATCCAAATTTCTTTGAAAAAACATAATTTATGTAAGAACTTACCTGATAAATTCATTTCTTTCATATTAACAAGAGTCCATGAGCTAGTGACGTATGGGATATACATTCCTACCAGGAGGGGCAAAGTTTCCCAAACCTTAAAATGCCTATAAATACACCCCTCACCACACCCACAAATCAGTTTAACGAATAGCCAAGAAGTGGGGTGATAAGAAAAAAGTGCGAAGCATATAAAATAAGGAATTGGAATAATTGTGCTTTATACAAAAAAATCATAACCACCACAAAAAAGGGTGGGCCTCATGGACTCTTGTTAATATGAAAGAAATTAATTTATCAGGTAAGTTCTTACATAAATTATGTTTTCTTTCATGTAATTAACAAGAGTCCATGAGCTAGTGACGTATGGGATAATGAATACCCAAGATGTGGATCTTTCCACACAAGAGTCACTAGAGAGGGAGGGATAAAATAAAGACAGCCAATTCCTGCTGAAAATAATCCACACCCAAAATAAAGTTTAATGAAAAACATAAGCAGAAGATTCAAACCGAAACCACTGCCTGAAGTACCTTTCTACCAAAAACTGCTTCAGAAGAAGAGAATACATCAAAATGGTAGAATTTAGTAAAAGTATGCAAAGAGGACCAAGTCGCTGCTTTGCAAATCTGATCAACTGAAGCTTCATTCCTAAACGCCCAGGAAGTAGAAACTGACCTAGTAGAATGAGCTGTAATCCTCTGAGGCGGAGCTTACCCGATTTAACATAGGCAAGATGAATTAAAGATTTCAACCAGGATGCCAAAGAAATGGCAGAAGCTTTCTGGCCTTTTCTAGAACCAGAAAAGATGACAAATAGACTAGAAGTCTTTCGGAAAGATTTAGTAGCTTCAACATAATATTTCAAAGCTCTAACAACATCCAAAGAATGTAACGATTTCTCCTTAGAATTCTTAGGATTAGGACATAATGAAGGAACCACGATTTCTCTACTAATGTTATTGGAATTCACAACCTTAGGTAAAAATTCAAAAGAAGTTCGCAACACCGCCTTATCCTGATGAAAAATCAGAAAAGGAGACTCACAAGAAAGAGCAGATAATTCAGAAACTCTTCTGGCAGAAGAGATGGCCAAAAGGAACAAAACTTTCCAAGAAAGCAATTTAATGTCCAATGAATGCATAGGTTCAAACGGAGGAGCTTGAAGAGCTCCCAGAACCAAATTCAAACTCCATGGAGGAGAAATTGACTTAATGACAGGTTTTATACGAACCAAAGCTTGTACAAAACAATGAATATCAGGAAGAATAGCAATCTTTCTGTGAAAAAGAACAGAAAGAGCAGAGATTTGTCCTTTCAAGGAACTTGCAGACAAACCCTTATCTAAACCATCCTGAAGAAATTGTAATATTCTCGGAATTCTAAAAGAATACCAAGAAAAATGATGAGTAAGACACCAAGAAATATAAGTCTTCCAGACTCTATAATATATCTCTCTAGATACAGATTTACGAGCCTGTAACATAGTATCAATCACAGAGTCAGAGAAACCTCTTTGACTAAGAATCAAGCGTTCAATCTCCATACCTTTAAATTTAAGGATTTCAGATCCGGATGGAAAAAAGGACCTTGCGACAGAAGGTCTGGTCTTAACGGAAGAGTCCATGGTTGGCAAGATGCCATCCGGACAAGATCCGCATACCAAAACCTGTGAGGCCATGCCGGAGCTATTAGCAGAACAAACGAGCATTCCCTCAGAATCTTGGAGATTACTCTTGGAAGAAGAACTAGAGGCGGAAAGATATAGGCAGGATGATACTTCCAAGGAAGTGATAATGCATCCACTGCCTCCGCCTGAGGATCCCGGGATCTGGACAGATACCTGGGAAGTTTCTTGTTTAGATGAGAGGCCATCAGATCTATCTCTGGAAGCCCCCACATTTGAACAATCTGAAGAAATACCTCTGGGTGAAGAGACCATTCGCCCGGATGCAACGTTTGGCGACTGAGATAATCTGCTTCCCAATTGTCTACACCTGGGATATGAACCGCAGAGATTAGACAGGAGCTGGATTCCGCCCAAACCAAAATTCCAGATACTTCTTTCATAGCCAGAGGACTGTGAGTCCCTCCTTGATGATTGATGTATGCCACAGTTGTGACATTGTCTGTCTGAAAACAAATGAACGATTCTCTCTTCAGAAGAGGCCAAAACTGAAGAGCTCTGAAAATTGCACGGAGTTCCAAAATATTGATCGGTAATCTCACCTCCTGAGATTCCCAAACTCCCTGTGCCGTCAGAGATCCCCACACAGCTCCCCAACCTGTGAGACTTGCATCTGTTGAAATTACAGTCCAGGTCGGAAGAACAAAAGAAGCCCCCTGAATTAAACGATGGTGATCTGTCCACCACGTTAGAGAGTGTCGAACAATCGGTTTTAAAGATATTAATTGAGATATCTTCGTGTAATCCCTGCACCATTGGTTCAGCATACAGAGCTGAAGAGGTCGCATGTGAAAACGAGCAAAGGGGATCGCGTCCGATGCAGCAGTCATAAGACCTAGAATTTCCATGCATAAGGCTACCGAAGGGAATGATTGTGACTGAAGGATTCGACAAGCTGTAATCAATTTTAGACGTCTCTTGTCTGTTAAAGACAGAGTCATGGACACTGAATCTATCTGGAAACCCAGAAAGGTTACCCTTGTTTGAGGAATCAAAGAACTTTTTGGTAAATTGATCCTCCAACCATGATCTTGAAGAAACAACACAAGTCGATTCGTATGAGACTCTGCTAAATGTAAAGACTGAGCAAGTACCAAGATATCGTCCAAATAAGGAAATACCACAATACCCTGTTCTCTGATTACAGACAGAAGGGCACCGAGAATCTTTGTGAAAATTCTTGGAGCTGTAGCAAGGCCAAACGGTAGAGCCACAAATTGGTAATGCTTGTCTAGAAAAGAGAATCTCAGGAACTGAAAATGATCTGGATGAATCGGAATATGCAGATATGCATCCTGTAAATCTATTGTGGACATATAATTCCCTTGCTGAACAAAAGGCAATATAGTCCTTACAGTTACCATCTTGAACGTTGGTATCCTTACATAACGATTCAATAATTTTAGATCCAGAACTGGTCTGAAGGAATTCTCCTTCTTTGGTACAATGAAGAGATTTGAATAAAACCCCATCCCCTGTTCCGGAACTGGAACTGGCATAATTACTCCAGCCAACTCTAGATCTGAAACACAATTCAGAAATGCTTGAGCTTTCACTGGATTTACTGGGACACGGGAAAGAAAAAATCTCTTTGCAGGAGGTCTCATCTTGAAACCAATTCTGTACCCTTCTGAAACAATGCTCTGAATCCAAAGATTGTGAACAGAATTGATCCAAATTTCTTTGAAAAAACGTAACCTGCCCCCTACCAGCTGAACTGGAATGAGGGCCGTACCTTCATGTGAACTTAGAAGCAGGCTTTGCCTTTCTAGCAGGCTTGGATTTATTCCAGACTGGAGATGGTTTCCAAACTGAAACTGCTCCTGAGGACGAAGGATCAGGCTTTTGTTCTTTGTTGAAACGAAAGGAACGAAAACGATTGTTAGCCCTGTTTTTACCTTTAGATTTTTTATCCTGTGGTAAAAAAGTTCCTTTCCCACCAGTAACAGTTGAAATAATAGAATCCAACTGAGAACCAAATAATTTGTTTCCCTGGAAAGAAATGGAAAGTAGAGTTGATTTAGAAGCCATATCAGCATTCCAAGTCTTAAGCCATAAAGCTCTTCTGGCTAAGATAGCTAGAGACATAAACCTAACATCAACTCTAATAATATCAAAAATGGCATCACAGATAAAATTATTAGCATGCTGAAGAAGAATAATAATATCATGAGAATCACGATTTGCTACTTGTTGCGCTAGGGTTTCCAACCAAAAAGTTGAAGCTGCAGCAACATCAGCCAATGATATAGCAGGTCTAAGAAGATTACCTGAACACAGATAAGCTTTTCTTAGAAAGGATTCAATTTTTCTATCTAAAGGATCCTTAAACGAGGTACCATCTGACGTAGGAATGGTAGTACGTTTAGCAAGGGTAGAAATAGCCCCATCAACTTTAGGGATTTTGTCCCAAAATTCTAACCTGTCAGGCGGAACAGGATATAATTGCTTAAAACGTTTAGAAGGAGTAAATGAATTACCCAATTTATCCCATTCTTTGGAAATCACTGCAGAAATAGCATTAGGAACAGGAAAAACTTCTGGAATAACCGCAGGAGCTTTAAAAACCTTATCCAAACGTATAGAATTAGTATCAAGAGGACTAGAATCCTCTATTTCTAAAGCAATTAGTACTTCTTTAAGTAAAGAGCGAATAAATTCCATCTTAAATAAATATGAAGATTTATCAGCATCAATCTCTGAGAAAGAATCCTCTGAACCAGAAGAGTCCAAAGAATCAGAATGATGGTGTTCATTTAAAAATTCATCTGTAGAGAGAGAAGATTTAAAAGACTTTTTACGTTTACTAGAAGGAGAAATAACAGACAAAGCCTTCTTTATGGATTCAGAAACAAAATCTCTTATGTTATCAGGAACATTCTGCACCTTAGATGTTGAGGGAACTGCAACAGGCAATGGTACATTACTTAAGGAAATATTATCTGCTTTAACAAGTTTGTCATGACAATTATTACAAACAACAGCTGGAGGAATAGCTACCAAAAATTTACAGCAGATACACTTAGCTTTGGTAGATCCAGCAGGCAGTGATTTTCCTGTAGTATCTTCTGGCTCAGATGCAACGTGAGACATCTTGCAATATGTAAGAGAAAAAACAACATATAAAGCAAAATAGATCAAATTCCTTATAAGACAGTTTCAGGAATGGGAAAAAATGCCAAATATCAAGCTTCTAGCAACCAGAAGCAAATGAAAAATGAGACTGAAATAATGTGGAGACAAAAGCGACGCCCATATTTTTTTAGCGCCAAATAAGACGCCCACATTATTTGGCGCCTAAATGCTTTTGGCGCCAAAAATGACGCCACATCCGGAACGCCGACATTTTTGGCGCAAAATAACGTCAAAAAATGACGTAACTTCCGGCGACACGTATGACGCCGGAAACGGAAAAGAATTTTTGCGCCAAAAAAGTCCGCGCCAAGAATGACGCAATAAAATGAAGCATTTTCAGCCCCCGCGAGCCTAACAGCCCACAGGGAAAAAAGTCAAATTTTTGAGGTAAGAAAAATATGATAATTCAATGCATAATCCCAAATATGAAACTGACTGTCTGAAAATAAGGAAAGTTGAACATTCTGAGTCAAGGCAAATAAATGTTTGAATACATATATTTAGAACTTTATAAATAAAGTGCCCAACCATAGCTTAGAGTGTCACAGAAAATAAGACTTACTTACCCCAGGACACTCATCTACATGTTTGTAGAAAGCCAAACCAGTACTGAAACGAGAATCAGTAGAGGTAATGGTAAATATAAGAGTATATCGTCGATCTGAAAAGGGAGGTAAGAGATGAATCTCTACGACCGATAACAGAGAACCTTATGAAATAGACCCCGTAGAAGGAGATCACTGCATTCAATAGGCAATACTCTCTTCACATCCCTCTGACATTCACTGCACGCTGAGAGGAAAACCGGGCTCCAACTTGCTGCGGAGCGCATATCAACGTAGAATCTAGCACAAACTTACTTCACCACCTCCCTTGGAGGCAAAGTTTGTAAAAACTGATTTGTGGGTGTGGTGAGGGGTGTATTTATAGGCATTTTAAGGTTTGGGAAACTTTGCCCCTCCTGGTAGGAATGTATATCCCATACGTCACTAGCTCATGGACTCTTGTTAATTACATGAAAGAAAACATAACCTGCCCCCTACCAGCTGAGCTGGAATGAGGGCCGCACCTTCATGTGGACTTAGAAGCAGGCTTTGCCTTTCTAGAAGGCTTGGATTTATTCCAGACTGGAGATGGTTTCCAAACTGAAACTGCTCCTGAGGATGAAGGATCAGGCTTTTGTTCTTTGTTGAAACGAAAGGAACGAAAACGATTATTAGCCCTGTTTTTACCCTTAGATTTTTTTATCCTGTGGTAAAAAAGTTCCTTTCCCACCAGTAACAGTTGAGATAATGGAATCCAACTGAGAACCAAATCATTTGTTACCCTGGAAAGAAATGGAAAGTAGAGTTGATTTAGAAGCCATATCAGCATTCCAAGTTTTAAGCCATAAAGCTCTTCTAGCTAAAATAGCTAGAGACATAAACCTGACATCAACTCTGATAATATCAAAAATGGCATCACAGATAAAATTATTAGCATGCTGAAGAAGAATAATAATATTATGAGAATCATGATCTGTTACTTGTTGTGCTAAAGTCTCCAACCAAAAAGTTGAAGCTGCAGCAACATCAGCCAAAGATATAGCAGGTCTAAGAAGATTACCTGAACACAGATAAGCTTTTCTTAGAAAGGATTCAATTTTCCTATCTAAAGGATCTTTAAACGAAGTACCATCTGACGTAAAAATAGTAGTACGTTTAGCAAGGGTAGAAATAGCCCCATCGACTTTAGGGATTTTGTCCCAAAATTCTAATCTGTCAGACGGTACAGGATATAATTGCTTAAAACGTTTAGAAGGAGTAAATGAATTACCCAATTTATCCCATTCTTTGGAAATTACTTCAGAAATAGCATTAGGAACAGGAAAAACTTCTGGAATAACCACAGGAGATTTAAATACCTTATCTAAACGTTTAGAATTAGTATCAAGAGAACCAGAATCCTCTATTTCTAAAGCAATTAGTACTTCTTTAAGTAAAGAACGAATAAATTCCATTTTAAATAAATATGAAGATTTATCAGCATCAATCTCTGAGACAGAATCCTCTGAACCAGAAGAGTCATCAGAATCAGAATGATGATGTTCATTTAAAAATTCATCTGTAGAGAGAGAAGTTTTAAAAGATTTTTTATGTTTACTAGAAGGAGAAATAACAGACATAGCCTTCTTGATGGATTCAGAAACAAAATCTCTTATGTTATCAGGAACATTCTGCACCTTAGATGTTGAGGGAACTGCAACAGGCAATGGTACATTACTAAAGGAAATATTATCTGCTTTAACAAGTTTGTCATGACAATTAATACAAACAACAGCCGGAGGAATAGCTACCAAAAGTTTACAGCAGATACACTTAGCTTTGGTAGTTCCAGCACTAGACAGCGATTTTCCTGAAGTATCTTCTGACTCAGATGCAACGTGAGACATCTTGCAATATGTAAGAGAAAAAACAACATATAAAGCAAAATTGATCAAATTCCTTAAATGACAGTTTCAGGAATGGGAAAAAATGCCAATAAACAAGCTTCTAGTAACCAGAAGCAAAGAAAAAATGAGACTGAAATAATGTGGAGACAAAAGCGACGCCCATATTTTTTGGCGCCAAATAATACGCCCACATTGTTTGGCGCCTAAATGCTTTTGGCGCCAAAAATGACGCCACATCCGGAACGCCGACATTTTTGGCGCAAAAGGACGTCAAAAAATGACGCAACTTCCGGCGACACGTATGACGCCGGAAACAGAAAAGATTTTTTGCGCCAAAAAAGTCCACGCCAAGAATGACGCAATAAAATGAAGCATTTTCAGCTCCCGCGAGCCTAACAGCCCACAGGGAAAAAAAGTCAAATTTTTAAGGTAAGAAAAAATGATTAATTCAAATGCATTATCCCAAATATGAAACTGACTGTCTGAAAATAAGGAATGTTGAACATTCTGAGTCAAGGCAAATAAATGTTTGAATACATATATTTAGAACTTTATAAATAAAGTGCCCAACCATAGCTTAGAGTGTCACAGAAAATAAGATTTACTTACCCCAGGACACTCATCTACATGTTTGTAGAAAGCCAAACCAGTACTGAAACGAAAATCAGCAGAGGTAATGGTATATAAATAAGAGTATATCGTCGATCTGAAAAGGGAGGTAAGAGATGAATCTCTACGACCGATAACAGAGAACCTATGAAATAGACCCCGTAGAAGGAGATCACTGCATTCAAATAGGCAATACTCTCCTCACATCCCTCTGACATTCACTGCACGCTGAGAGGAAAACCGGGCTCCAACTTGCTGCGGAGCGCATATCAACGTAGAATCTAGCACAAACTTACTTCACCACCTCCATAGGAGGCAAAGTTTGTAAAACTGAATTGTGGGTGTGGTGAGGGGTGTATTTATAGGCATTTTGAGGTTTGGGAAACTTTGCCCCTCCTGGTAGGAATGTATATCCCATACGTCACTAGCTCATGGACTCTTGCTAATTACATGAAAGAAATAGAGATGCCTTACAAGTTGCAGCTGTAGTAGTATTGTAAGTCCTCACCATACAAACAGGTGTGTGCTGCTCTTCAAAAAGGGGTGTATCATACGTAGATCCCTTGGAACAAGGCAAAGCTGAAAAACAAAGCAGAGAAGAGCGCAGCCGGACTCAAGTGAAGAAAGTTTTATTCAATTATACAATAAAAAAGCACAAAAAATATCCTGCGTACCAGATTAAAATAAAATAGAAGCGTTTAAAACAAGAACTGTTGGTAAATCAAATTACCACTCCACAGATCGCTCATTCAGGAAAGCCAAATCCTTATCGAACGTCCTTAGCTGTTCCTTCCGTGTAGCGGTGTGAACAAGGAATCAGCTGTGAACTGCTGCAGAAAGCCGGTTACTGTGCCCAGAGCAAAATAAGTGACTAGTTCCTCTCCAGTAGTTAGGAAAGTGATTTGTTTTCCAGTTGGAGCAAATGGAGCGACTAGTTTCCCTCTAGGAGCAAGTGGTTGTGGTTCCCTCCAGTAGCTGGGCATAAGTAGCTATTTAAACTGTAAAAGACAACTGTTTCCCTTCACTAATTCCCATCTCTTAACAAATTAAGTAAATGGTTCAACTATTGCACAGAACAGAGTAGGTGCCTCTTGGTAATACTGTTACCTATAGCCCAGCTTGATTAAAATCAAACTTACACCCTCCTTGCTCTACTATTCAAATGACTGCAGAGCGGCAGATTAGGGGTTAATAATAATATGCAGGGGTCAGCGATAGCGGGGGTGGCAGAATAGGGGTTAATAAGTGTAAGGTTAGGGGTGTTTAGACTCGGGGTACATGTTAGAGTGTTAGGTGCAGACGTAGGAAGTGTTTCCCCATAGCAAACAATGGGGCTGCGTTAGGAGCTGAACGCGGCTTTTTTGCAGGTGTTAGGTTTTTTTTCAGCTCAAACAGCCCCATTGTTTCCTATAGGGGAATCGTGCACGAGCACGTTTTTGAGGCTGGCCGCGTCCGTAAGCAACTCTGGTATCGAGAGTTGAAGTTGCGTTAAATATGCTCTACGCTCCTTTTTTGGAGCCTAACGCAGCCATTCTGTGGACTCTCAATACCAGAGTTATTTTAAAGGTGCGGCCAGAAAAAAGCCAGCGTTAGATACGCGGGTCTTTACCGACAAAACTCTAAATCTAGCCGTTAGGGTTTATTTTATAGGTAAGTATTTAGTTTTAAATAGGAATAACTAATTTAATAAGAGTAATATTTATTTAGATTTATTTAATTAATATTTAAGTTAGGGGGGGTGTTAGGGTTAGTGTTAGACTTAGGTTTAGGGGTTAATAATTTCATTATAGGTTGCGGCGGTATAGGGGGGGCAGGATAGGGGTTAATAAATTTATTATAGGTGGCGACGGTGTAGGGGGGCAGATTTGGGGTTAATAAGTTTAATATAGGTGGCGGCGGGGTCCGGAGCGGCGGTTTAGGGGTTAAACAATTTATTTAGTTGCAGCAGGGTACGGGATCGGCAGGATAGGGGTTAATAAATTTATTATAGGTGGCGGCGGTATAGGGGGGCAGGATCGGGGTTAATAGGTATTATGTAGGTGGCGGCAGGGTCCGGGAGCGGCGGTTTAGGGGTTAATACATTTATTATAGTTGCGGCGGGGTCCGGGAGCGGCGGTTTAGGGGTTAATACATTTATTATAGTTGCGGCGGGGTCTAGGAGCGGCGGTTTAGGGGTTAATAACTTTATTTAGTTGCAGGGGCCTCCGGGGGCGCCGGTATAGGGGGTAGAACAGTGTAGTTTAGTGTGAGTGCTTAGTGACAGCTTATCAATAAAGCTGGGAAAAAGCCGAAGAGCAGCGAGATCGGATGAGTGATAACTATCACAGTCCGCTGCTCATTGCCCCCTACTTGGTGCGCTGCTTTTTGACAGCTTTTTTGATAACTTTGGCGAGCGTATTCAGGTCCGCGGCGGCGATGTGAGGCGAGCTTAGGCGGGCGTATTGGGGCCGGCGAAGGCAGGTAAGTAGACGGCTTGATAACTAGAAGTCTAAATGTTTTATAGAGATTTTGCTGTGTTCCACTGTATGTTTTACCTTTCAGGGTTAAATGTATGTCTCAGGACTGCTTGAATAGCATTGTTGCTAAGTCAGCAGTTTAGTTTCTAAAAAAGTTCCAGGCATGGTAACCTATATTTTCCTGCAGAAATGGTTGAAATTAAGAACAACATTTTTCCTTTTTCTGAGCCACCTGTCCGTTAGGATGATGCTGGTTAAGCAATGCCACAACTTTCTCCTTAATTGTCCCTAGTTTTTATGGCGTCACATGCAGTGCCCTGTGGTTCCTCTCAATCTCCTGGAGGAGTTATTTGCCTGCAGAAATTGCTGCCCAGGTATCTTTTGCGGTGTCTGTGGCATTTTCTGTTTTTTCCTTTACTGATGGGAAATCGCAAGAGGAATAGTAGAGATTCAGATAGTAAGGTTTCTGTACCTCCTGCTACTTCACTGGTTGCCTTCCTCATAGGTCTGATGAGGAGGATAAGTCAGTAGCTTCTGAGAGTGAAATCTCAGATTCGAACAGTATAATGCCTGCATCTGATGCTGAAGTAGCATTCTTCAGATTTAAGCTTGAACACCTTCGGGTATGGTTTAAGGAGGTTTTGGCTACTTTGGAGCAACTCCGATATGTATGTCGTTGTCAACACTTAAAGGGACAGTCTAGTCAAAATTAAACTTTCATGATTCAGATAGGGCATGTAATTTTAAGCAACTTTCTAAATTACTTTTATCATCAAATTTGTTTTGTTCCCTTGGTAGTATTTTTGTAAAGCTAAACCTAGGCAAGCTCTAACTGATTTCTAAACCGTGGAAAACCGCCTCTTAGCTCAGAGCATTTTGAAAGTTTTTAACAGTTAGACAGTACTAGTTCATGTGTGTCATATAGATAACATTGTGCTCACTCCCGTGGACTGCACTGATTGGCTAAACTGCATGTCTGTCAAAAACACTGAGATAAGGGGGCAGTC
Organism: Bombina bombina; assembly: GCF_027579735.1. Lineage (NCBI taxonomy): Eukaryota > Metazoa > Chordata > Amphibia > Anura > Bombinatoridae > Bombina > Bombina bombina. The sequence goes on along the minus strand of NC_069502.1, from coordinate 462,209,263 downwards.
TGCAGAGGCTTAGATACAAGGTAATCACAGAGGTAATAAGTGTATTAATATAACTGTGTTGGTTATGCAAAACTGCGGAATGAGTAATAAAGGGATTATTTATCTTTTTAAACAATACAAATTCTGGTGTAGACTGTCCCTTTAAGAATCCAGTAATCTTCCTAAGTACTAGGATTCTCCTGTAAAATAAAAGATATTTCCTGTTGCTGTCTCCATTAAATATCAGGGCGCACGGTGCCTAGAGGAGTAGGGCATTTCTACTCTGGCTAAGAGAAAATCGTTTCCTAGAGAGGTCCTTTCAGGATCTATGGACTAAGCTGGTGACGGTAGAGTCTCCTTTGGAGTAGATCCAATACAGAATTAAGGCTCTTAGGTTAGTCAATTCTTTATCTCTGATGCTATCAAGCAATTTCAGCCAGTAGCTGGATTCTGGCTTCACTGTACTAGCCGCAGGGAATTAGGGACAGTGGATTTTTCCTATGAGTCCATGTTTTCTGGTGCATCCGTACAATTCGGATATAAAGGAATTTGCCCTCAATCCGGGATTTATTCTCTCTGTTTGTCTGCAAACATGGATATGAGATATCCCAGATAGTCTGTGGACATAGTACTTCAGGGTTTATAGGTAGTAATCATTCCTTCCCTGTCTGAGGCAGGTTACGCTTCTCAATTTTATCTGCAGGCCAGATAACTGTGAGGCATTTTTGGTAGTGCGTTTGGGATTCCTCTTCCCTAGGAGTAATAGATACAGTCCCTGTAAGAGAACGGGGCCTAGGATTTTATCATTCCTGTTTCTGGTTCCCGAAAAGGGAGAACATTTTTCGCCCTTTAGTAGACCTGAAGTGTCTCAGCAAATTGTTTCAGAGTAACATTCTTCAAATGGAATCCAGTGGTTCCATTCTGCCTTTTGAGCTAGGAGGGTCAGTTCTTAGTGACCATAGTCCTGGAGGATGTGTATTTATATGTTCATGAGGTTTGCTTTTCTGTCAAACACTTTCAGTTTGTGGCTTTTCCCTTTGGTTTTCACGTGGTTCTCAGAAGGTTTTAGGGAATTGCTGTAGTGCCATTCCTGGATCTTTTCAACAAGCAAACTCTCATACTGAGATCTTGTTGTCTCTCTTCATTACTCTAATGGAAGTGTGTCTACAAATAAGTTCCCTTGTTCCAGCTACAGTGGTAGTTTTTTAGGGACAATATTGGTTTTCCCTATCTCTGAAAATATTTTTGACAGAGGTCAGAAATTAGAGTATTCTTCCTCTTGCCTTTTTCGGTACTCTTCTGTTTGGCCCTTCAGTGGCTCAATGTATGGAGGTAATGGTCTGATGTTTGCTTCATTGGACATCATCCCTTTGTTCGATCCTGTCTAAGAGTCTGCGGTTATGCATGTTTTGATTGTGTCCAAGAATCTTGTGGCTCTGTCCTGGAGGATAGATCTAAATCTGCAGACACAAGATTCTTCCCTGGGGATCAGAGAGGGGATTTAGTATTAGAGCGCTTGCCTTGCTTGCGAGACGTAGCGGGATCGTTACCAGTATTTTTCAGAATCTTTGGGTTCCTTCAGGAGCATCTGTTCAGGGGCACATGCTTCCGGAGACTTCCTGAGTTACAGTCAGGACGCTAGCCTGTGGGGTTGGTGTCTATTGACTTGGGAGGAGCCCGCTCTCCCCATTTCCATCTTGGAGTGGAGAGTAATGTACAATCCTCTGATGGCCTCAGTTGTCTTATCTGGTTTTTCAGGTTCTATTTACATAATCTCATTCCAGTGGGTTACATTAACCACCTGGGAGGAACCTGGAATCATTTGCCATGATTGGCGTGGATTGTTTGGTGGGCGAATGCTCTCATTCTAGTTTAGCCACTATTCACTTTAAAGGGACATTATGCACTCATTTTTTCTTTGCATAAATGTTTTGTAGATAATCTATTTATATAGCCCATAAAGTTTTTTTTTTTAATTAATGTATAGTTTTGCTTATTTTTAAATAACATTGCTCTGATTTTCAGACTCCTAACCAAGCCCCAAAGTTTTATGTGAATACGCTCGACTACCTACTCCAGCTTGCTCCTGTTTGTGTAAAGGGTCTTTTCATATGCAAAAGAAGGGGGAGGGGGGGGAGTGTCTTATTTGCCACTTGCAGTGGGCTTTCCAGCTACCTTTTCAACAGAGGTAAACTGACAGCTTCTAAGTAAGTTTTTAAACAGTTTTATACTGAATTTTTATATCAGTATCTGTGCATATTATTCTTTATAGTAGTGTCTATTACATGCAGTTATATGAAAATGAGTGTATACTGTCCCTTTAAGTGTGTATACCGGGAACGGATTTCTTGAGCAGTGAGAATTTTCATTCCAAGGAGTGGACGATTCTCCCTGAGGTATTCTCCGGGTTAAATCCTCACATGGAGGTGCTGGAGTTGGAGATGGCAGTACGACATTTTTCCATGTTATGTTTCAGTGATTAGCAGGCTGCTCTGCTGAATACCCTGGTGCCTCCATGAGATTTCAGCCTGATGGCTCCCCTTCCTTAAGTCTTTGCTCGTTTCAAATGGGAGTGAGCTACGGTATTTTAGTAGTTCCTGCATAGTCGCAGGGTCTGGGTTTTAGACCTAGCGGAAATGTTTTCTTCCACCTGGTTGTTCCTGAGGAATGACCTTCTATTTCAGGGTCCATTCTTTCATACAACTTCATTTCTTTGAAGCTTTCTACTTGGTGTTTGCTTGCCTATTTCTGTCTAGGGTGTTTTTTCTGAATAGGTCATTGTGACCATGTTTCAGTTTTGCAAGACTGTTTCTGTTTTCTTTTACCATAAGATAGGATGTAAATTCCCTGATTGGTGTGAATCTATGGACTACTCTTGGAAGTAGGGTCTGGATTGCTAGGAGTTTCGTCTTTCTCCAAGTCAGTCTGGAGGATGGTTTGTCAATCAGTTTTCTGCATTATCCTTATTTTCACAAGTGTCTGGCGGATGTGCCAGACGTGTATTCCTTTTGTCAGACCCTGATTAGTATCAGGCCTGTGTTTAAGTCTGGGGCTCCTCTTGGAGTTTTAACCTTGTTTTTAAGGTTATGTAGCAGGGTCAGTTTGAGCCATAGCATTCCATAGATTTGAATCTTTTCTTCGAATTTTTCTTTTTCTATATCTTCTGCTCGGAGAGTTTAGTACTCTCAGCCTTGCAGGGTGATTCGCTTTATCTTATTAGAAATATTGTTTGGGATTTGTTGTTCCCTCTCTATGTCCTCATTTTATCTCTTGAGGAATGTGTATTCACAACTTGGACGTTGTGCAGGCCTTATATTTTTCTGCTATTTCTCTGGTTGAGAAGTTTAATTGTTTGCTTTCAGTCTGCAGGACTGCAGTCCCCTGAGGGAGTTATAGCTAATTGCATAAGGGCTGTCTCTTCTTCTGGAGTTTCTAATTGAAGCTTCTGTGGATCAGATTTGCATGGTTGCAAATTTGTCTTCTTGCATATATTTTTCTAAATTTAAAATTTTGTCTTTGGGAGAAAGGTTCTTCAAGCAGTAATGCCTTCTGTTTAGGTTACATATCTTGTCCCTCCCTTATCATCTGTGTCCTCTACCTTGGGTATTGATTCCCAACAGTAATTAATGATGATCCATGGACTCACTGTGTCATTAGAAAGAAAACAAAATTTATGCTTACCTAATACATTTATTTATTTCTTGACACGGTGAGTCCACAACCCTCCCACCCTGTTTTTCAGACAGTTTTTTTATTATATAAACCTCAGGCACCTCTGCACCTTGTGTTATTTCCTTTCTGCCCTTTCCTTGGTCGAATGTCTGGGGTTTGTGGGAGGGAAGTGATACTTAACAGCTTTGCTGTGGTGCTCTATGCCTACTCCTGCTGGCCAGGAGTGATATTCCCAGCAGTAATTGATGATGATCCGTGGACTCACCGTGTCAAGAAATAAATACATTTATCAGGTAAGCATAAATTTTGTTTTAATTTTTTTAAAGGTAACATTTTTTAATGTAATTTTGCCTTTTAAGGGATATCAAACTCAAAATGAGCCTGGGGTGTGTTGCATGGAAGGCAGAAGCCGACACGCCTACATTCTGCACAGTGATTGGCTAATATGTGCAGGAGTTTGTTTATATTTGTGTATTATTGGCCACAGCAAAGAAAGGTTAAAAACATTCAAGGGGTCTGTTCCGGGCCTGTGAAATAATGGCTATTTTTATATCACAGTTTTAAATTAGCTTAAAAGATTTATTTTGCATACATAAAGTGTCCATTTAATTTTGATGCATTGATTCATTATAAGCCCAACTTAGTAATATAAAAATGCTGAAAACTTTGGACAGGATTTATACAACTGGTTGAAATTAAGTATTTCTACAAAAATAGGTCACTTTCCCCCCTTGCATGCATGTGATTACCTGAATCACTTGTTCCCTAGATCCAGTTTTTTTTTTTCTGGGGGTTTTTAATGGTGTGAAGGGAAAAGGCTATTTTGCAACCCTATCTCCCTCTCTGCTTTACTTATAAGAGGGTTACAAGACCCCCTCAGTTGAAAGGAGTTATATACACCTTTCTAATTTTAAGGTGATTATGGTGACCACCAGTGTTCCTTCTAAGGCCAGTTTTGTGTGCGACCCAGCAGGGAAACAGTTAATTAAGTAACCACAACCTGTAATTAGCAATCACTGCACAATGCAGTCTGCAGGGTATGGCTTTCTTATTAACTGTTTCACTGCTGGGCTGCACACAAAACTGGCCTTAGAGGGAACACTGGTGACCACCTGTTTCACCTGGTACAACAAGTATTATTATCACACCAAGGTCTACAAATTACCCTACCCCCCAATATGCTCTAAAATAGAACAAGTGACCCCTCTTTTGAAAGAGAACCTTTTTTTTAATGAAGGATTGAAATAAAACAACAAAAACAGGGTGGGTCAGTGACATGCATTCATAGGAGGCAGGTGACGCAGTGCCTCCCCTGGCCAATGTGGGAATTACAGCCTTTTTTATAAAAAAAAAAAAAAAAAAGAAAGCGTTTTTATTTTTCTTTTTTTTTTTAATCTGAAAAGGTGACCCCCCCCCACCCCTCCACCAAATTCAATATTTTATTGCAATTTATTGTTTTTTAAAAAAAAAAAACTTAATATTAAGTAATATATTCATATTGCACAAGAAGGTAGAGGCCAGCTATTCTTCCATTGCGCAATGTGAATGTAATACTGTGTTATGTTATGGGCCGCTTTAGAGACTGCCACTCGGTGGGGAATAATAGCTAATACAGCAGTCTCTATTGCAGCCCATAACTGCTCCCACCGGAGGCTTGACTCTTCTAGCCTCGGGAGCCCTCAGCCCTGCCTGCCCGCCCCTCAGCCAATCAGACATCACTATGTCTGAGTCTCTGGGATGAGTTTCCGGGCGGGAAATAGTGGCGCAGCCGCAATGCGCAGGTCAGGTGTTCTGTCATGTCACATGGCATGCGTGTCCGTCATCAGAGCAGCAGAGAGGATTGAAGACAAGTGCTGCAGTCAGTCAGTGAGTGCTCTCAGTCAGTGTGCACTGTGTCAAGTCGCGGCGTGAGTGACCCGGGCCCGGGCCGTGTGTGAGCACTGTGAGTCAGCCTCAGTCAGGTCAGGAGGACAGGACGTCACTCAGGAGGAGGACTAGGAGAGGAGCGGTCAGCATAGTAGCCAGAGGTAGGTGACTCCGGACGGCGGGCGGGTCATGAAATGAATCAACAGTCACAGTGAGTGCTTGAGTGCTGTGCTACTGCTAAGTGAGTGCTTTAATTTTTCTTTATAATATATTAGAGGCCGAGGGACATCAGATCACATTACAGACAGTAGTCACACAACAGAACATGTCATTGACAATTTGACACTGACAAGTTTCGTGCCCAACTACTGCCCAGTAGTGCCCAGGACCAGCCCCATTTAATGCCCATGAGGTTCATTGGAAGGAATAAATTAATATGGATTGGGAACTTCAGGTTGATTTGGTTCAGTGAAGTTCAGTCTCACGTGGGCACTGGGAAGGAAATGGATTCTGCAATCCTTTTTTGAGTTAGTGCGCACTGCGCAGGGGGAAACTGTTTTAATAGAGCTGCCTCACGTGCGTCAGTCATCACAACTGACTCTGAGTGCAATAAAGGGCTGGTGTGAAGGGAAATAGATAGCGGTGGAATGGTGGATGGAACTTCTTGAACTGAAGAATAAAATGTCACAAAAAGCAGAGCAGAGTGCAGACCCACCCAATGTGTGTTTTAACCAAAGGAGGGAGGACCAATGGCACTACAAAAATTTCAAAATTAAGTTACCGTTATGTTACCCTTGTAATACCAATCTTACTCACTAATAATATAGTGGATTGGTGTGGTCAGGTGCTATAGTGAATATTAATTTTGAACAAGACTTTGAGAGAAGGTTAACAGAACCTAATCTTCAAAGGAAGGACTACATTAACAGCACTCATGGGATTAAGTAAAAAATGAGGGGGTCTCAAAATTGCAAATATACCTTGAATATGTGTGGGAACAACAAGGTGACCTTATTAACACTATATGAAAGGGGGGAAAATAAATTAAAACAAAACTTTTAATATGCAGATAAAGATTAAAACTGGAATCACTTTATTAAAAACACACTTAGGATTTCTCATTAGGTATGTACTGTTGCATAGTAAAAGGTAATAGTGTGCTTTAGGTGCTTGGTTAAACCACATAAAACTGACGTATTGCCATTTGGGTATAGCAAGTTAATGTAAATAACCTGTATAAATAACCTGAGAATGTCTAAATAGCAGAATTGACATTGACATTTCTGCTATTTAGACATTCTCAGGTTATTTATACAGGTTATTTACATTAAATTGCTATACCCAAATGGCAATACGTCAGTTTTATGTGATTTAACCAAGCACCTAAAGCACACTATTACCTTTTACTATGCAACAACAGTACTTACCTAATGAGAAATCCTAAGTGTCTTTTTAATAAAGTGATTCCAGTTTTAATCTTTATCTACATATTAAAAGTTATGTTTTAATTTATTTGTTAATAAGGTCACCTTGTTCCCACACATATTCAAGGTATATTTGCAATTTGAGACCTCCTCATTTTTTACTTAATCCCATGAGAGCTGTTAATGTAGTCCTTCCTTTGAAGATTAGGTTCTCTTAACCTTCTCTCAAAGTCTTGTTCACAATTAATATTCACTACATAGCACCACACCAATCCACTATATTATTAGTGGGTAAGATTGGTATTACAAGGGTAACAGTAACTTAATTTTGAAATTTTTGTATTGCCATTGGTCCTCCCTCCTTTGGTTAAAAGTTTAGCATGTTTATATATAGACCCACCCCGTAGTGTTAATCAGTCACTTTAACAATGATTACCAATACAGCTCTGCAACTTCTGCAAGTACATTATGCCCCTGCAAAAAATCAGCATGCAGCCCCCATCCGCTCTGTCATGAGATGCAGGACATATGCAGGACACAGCAATGATGGAACAACTCTATTTTATTACAGAGCACAGAAACATACATCTAGTCAGGTTGATTTCACTAACTAACTGCGACACAGACTACCGGACCTAAGCCCCGCCCCCAAACTAGTGACATCACGTCCTGCTCTCATCACATCTTCCCCCTTTTCAAAGGGCGAAGCATATATTTAAATATAACAAATAGCAGGGTATACAAAGAGCATACAACAACATTTTTCAACAGTATATAGCAAATTGGTTACAGAAAAATAAACAACATTAATCACATCCTGACTTGGAGATCGGGGTAGACTACCCTAGTCCACAGTGACCATTGGATTATTCTGCCCATACTTCCGGTCACTGTTCTAGCTAAAGTCAGTCCCTATATCGGGCCAGAAGTTTCACCACTCTTCCGCTTGATGTAACTTTGCATGAACTGTCCTCTGATACAGAAGAAGGTGAATAAGAGTCCGCTGGAGGCAAAGACATATCCCCGCTGTCATCTTGCTGAGGGGAAGGCACCTCTCTTAGAACAGGGGATCCCACCGGCGGTGGTACTGAGGCATCCAGTTCCAGACTCTCAGGTACAGGCTGAAGATGTCTTCGGTTACGGCGTCCCTCCATCCGTAAGGACTGCATAAGACCTTGGTTCTGGAGAGCGTCCAATTACTATAGCAGGCGTCTTCCATTTCTTCTCATCATCCAGTTTAATTCTGACACTTTGCCCCGCATTTAGTTCCTGTAAGGGCCTGACAGAATGTCTCCTGTCGTAGAAGAAATGATAGCCCTTTTTGGCCTCTTCATCCCTCCTAAGGACTTCGTCCCGAGGAACAGAGCCAGTCGGCTTGAAGACACCCACTGAGGGTAAAGTGGTGTGAATCCGGCGTCCTAGCATCAGCTGTGCTGGGCTAAACCCGGTGGCTTGAATGGGCGTTGCCCTGTATGACAAGAGGGCTAGGTACGGCTCAGATTGCTTTAAAATGAACTTTGTTGTTTGAACTGCCCTTTCAGCCATTCCGTTGGCCTGCGGGTAATGTGGACTTGACATGGAATGTACAAAGTCATATTCCCTGCTGAAAGCACTGAACTCTGTAGAAGCGAACTGCATGCCATTATCACTCACCAGCTCCATCGGAATGCCCCACCGGGTGAACAAGCTCTTCAGACGAATGATAATGGCTTGACTTGTGATATTATTCAAAGGTGCAATTTCCAAATACCTGGAATAGTAGTCGATCACAACAAGGAACTTTTTCCCGTGCAGTTCACACAAATCAGCAGCTATTTTCTGCCACGGCCCCGCAGGCAGCGGAGTAGAAATCAAGGGCTCCCTTCTCTGAGTAGGCCGGCATTCCCGGCAATAGACACATTTAGACACGTGATTTGCAATGTCGGAGCTGATCCCAGGCCACCACACAGCTGTAGCTGCCCTTTCTCTGCACTTTGTAATGCCTAAGTGGCCATCGTGAATCCTGTTTAACATCTCCTTCCTCATGCTGACAAGAATAACAATGCGGTCTTGGAACAGGACCAACCCCTCCAGCTCTGTGAGTTGTGACCTCTCTGACTGGTAAGAACTTAGACATCCAGGCTGCCCGGCTCTCGGGCCAGCCTTCTTTTATGTACTTTATAACCTCTTGCAGATCTGTGTCCAAATATGTCTCTTTCTTTATTTCTTCCAGTTTCCTTGAAGAAATGGACTTTGACGCCAGAACCGAATCAACATACACTTTCACATCAGATTCGGTTGAGGATTGTTCAGCAGCAGCAGCCAGCGGGAGCCTGGATAGTGTATCTGCCACAACCAGTTGTTTCCCCGGCACATGCACTGCCTGAACATTGAACCTGAGTAGTCTCATTAAAATTCTCTAGAAGCGTCCAATGTAGAAAAACATAATTTATGTAAGAACTTACCTGATAAATTCATTTCTTTCATATTAGCAAGAGTCCATGAGCTAGTGACGTATGGGATATACATTCCTACCAGGAGGGGCAAAGTTTCCCAAACCTTAAAATGCCTATAAATACACCCCTCACCACACCCACAATTCAGTTTAACGAATAGCCAAGAAGTGGGGTGATAAGAAAAAAGTGCGAAAGCATAAAAAATAAGGAATTGGAATAATTGTGCTTTATACAAAAAAATCATAACCACCACAAAAAAGGGCGGGCCTCATGGACTCTTGCTAATATGAAAGAAATGAATTTATCAGGTAAGTTCTTACATAAATTATGTTTTCTTTCATGTAATTAGCAAGAGTCCATGAGCTAGTGACGTATGGGATAATGACTACCCAAGATGTGGATCTTTCCACACAAGAGTCACTAGAGAGGGAGGGATAAAATAAAGACAGCCAATTCCTGCTGAAAATAATCCACACCCAAAATAAAGTTTAATAAAAAACATAAGCAGAAGATTCAAAATGAAACCGCTGCCTGAAGTACTTTTCTACCAAAAACTGCTTCAGAAGAAGAAAATACAACAAAATGGTAGAATTTGGTAAAAGTATGCAAAGAGGACCAAGTTGCCGCTTTGCAAATCTGATCAACCGAAGCTTCATTCCTAAACGCCCAGGAAGTAGAAACTGACCTAGTAGAATGAGCTGTAATCCTATGAGGCGGAGTCTTACCCGACTCAACATAGGCAAGATGAATTAAAAATTTCAACCAAGATGCCAAAGAAATGGCAGAAGTTTTCTGGCCTTTCTAAAACCGGAAAAGATAACAAATAAACTAGAAGTCTTTCGGAAAGACTTAGTAGCTTCAACATAATATTTCAAAGCTCTAATAACATCCAAAGAATGCAACGATTTCTCCTTAGAATTCTTAGGATTAGGACATAATGAAGGAACCACAATGTCTCTACTAATGTTGTTGGAATTCACAACTTAGGTAAAAATTCAAAAGAAGTTCGCAACACCGCCTTATCCTGATGAAAAATCAGAAAAGGAGACTCACAAGAAAGAGCAGATAATTCAGAAACTCTTCTGGCAGAAGAGATGGCCAAAAGGAACAAGACTTTCCAAGAAAGTAATTTAATATCCAATGAATGCATAGGTTCAAATGGAGGAGCTTGAAGAGCCCCCAGAACCAAATTCAAACTCCAAGGAGGAGAAATTGACTGGCTTTATACGAACCAAAGCTTGTACAAAACAATGAATATCAGGAAGAATAGCAATCTTTTTGTGAAAAAGAACAGAAAGAGCAGAGATTTGACTGTTCAAGGAACTTGCGGACACACCCTTATCTAAACCATCCTGAAGAAACTGTAATATTCTCGGTAATCTAAAAGAATGCCAAGAAAAATGATGAGAAAGACACCAAGAAATATAAGTCTTCCAGACTCTATAATATATCTCTCTGGATACAGATTTACGAGCCTGTAACATAGTATTAATCACAGAGTCAGAGAAACCTCTTTGACCAAGAATCAAGCGTTCAATCTCCATACCTTTAAATTTAAGGATTTCAGATCCTGATGGAAAAAAGGACCTTGAGACAAAAGGTCAGGTCTTAACGGAAGAGTCCACGGTTGGCAAGAGGCCATCCGGACAAGATCCGCATACCAAAACCTGTGAGGCCATGCCGGAGCTACCAGCAGAACAAACGAGCATTCCTTCAGAATCTTGGAGATTACTCTTGGAAGAAGAACTAGAGGCGGAAAGATATAGGCAGGATGATACTTCCAAGGAAGTGATAATGCATCCACTGCCTCCGCCTGAGGATCCCGGGATCTGGACAGATACCTGGGAAGTTTCTTGTTTAGATGAGACGCCATCAGATCTATTTCTGGAAGTTCCCACATTTGAACAATCTGAAGAAATACCTCTGGGTGAAGAAACCATTCGCCCGGATGCAACGTTTGGCGACTGAGATAATCCGCTTTCCAATTGTCCATACCTGGGATATGAACTGCAGAGATTAGACAGGAGCTGGATTCCGCCCAAACCAAAATTCGAGATACTGCTTTCATAGCCAGAGGACTGTGAGTCCCTCCTTGATGATTGATGTATGCCACAGTTATGACATTGTCTATCTGAAAACAAATGAACAACTCTCTCTTCAGAAAGGGCCAAGACTGAAGAGCTCTGAAAATTGCACGGAGTTCAAAATATTGATCGGAAATCTCACCTCCTGAGATTCCCAAACCCCTTGTGCCGTCAGATACCCCCACACAGCTCCCCAACCTGTAAGACTTGCATCTGTTGAGATTATAGTCCAGGTCAGAAGAACAAAGAAGCCCCCTGAACTAAACGATGGTGATCTGTCCACCATGTCAGAGAGTGTCGTAAAATCGGTTTAAAGATATTAATTGAGATATCTTTGAGTAATCCCTGCACCATTGGTTCAGCATACAGAGCTGAAGAGGTCGCATGTGAAAAACGAGCAAAGGAGATCGCATCTGATGCGGCAGTCCTAAGACCCAACATTTCCATGCATAAGGCTACCAAAGGGAATGATTGAGACTGAAGGTTTTGACAAGCTGATATCAATGTTAAACTTCTCTTGTCTGACAAGGACAGAGTCATAGACACTGAATTTATCTAGAAACCGAAAAAGGTTACCCTTGTCTGAGGAATCAATGAACTGATTGGTAAATTGATCCTCCAACCATAAACTTGAAGAAACAACACAAGTCGATTCGTATGAGATTCTTCGAAAATGAGAAGACTGAGCAAGTACCAAGATATCGTCCAAATAAGGAAATACCAAAACCCTATTCTCTGATTACAGAAAGAAGGGCACAGAGAACCTTTGAAAAAAATTCTTGGAACTGAGGCTAGGCCAAACGGTAGAGCCACAAAACTGGTAATGCTTGTCTAAAAAGAGAATCTCAGACACTAAAAGTTAAAAAAAAAAAAGTTAAACTGCACTTTATTTAAATGTTTATGTGCTGTTCAAAAAAATCATGTTGAAAAATATGTGCTAGAATTCTGTTTGTTTGATATATGGTACCATGACCTATAAGGGATTTGTTTTGTCAACTACAAGATTCTAAATTTGTAAAAAATCACCCTGTAACTCTGTATATTTATAAAATGTTATAAAATGCACCCTAGCCCTGTGGTTTGTTAATCGTTAGTGACACTTGTGTATGTATCTGTCACAACTCACATGACACTCCATTTGCATAGTCCAGCCAGGTACTTGGCACTCTAGGAGTTACATTAACCCCTTAACGACGCATGTCGTACAGGGTATACGTCGCACACAACCTGGTCTTTAAAGACCAGCGACGTACCCTGTACGACATTAGAGTTTAAAGCGGCTGGAAGCGATCCTGATCACTTCCAGCCACTTTCCGGTTATTGCAGTGATGCCTCGACATCGAGGCATTCTGCAATAACTCTCCTTGGCCATCCGATGCAGAGAGAGCCACTCTGTGGCCCTCTCTGCACCGGACATCGATGGCAGGTATCGTTGGTGGGTGGGTGGGAGCCAGTCTGGGATGCGGGTGGGCGGCCATCGATGGGCTGTGTGATGTGCAGGGGGGCGGGATCGCGGGGGTGCACGCACAGGAGCGTGCTCGTGCACGGGACGTGCGCACGGGAAGGGAGCGGGTGGGAACCGCTACACTGCAGAAAATATTTGAACACAAAGTGGGAAAAAAATAAAAAAATAAAAGTGATCTAAGGGATATCGGAGGGAGGGAGGTGGGGGGCAAGCTACACTACAGAAAAATTATAAAAAAAAAAAATATATATATATATTTTATTGTAAACTGGGTACTGGCAGACAGCTGCCAGTACCCAAGATGGCTAACAATACGTTAGAGGGGGAGGGTTGCTGTTTAAGAAAGAGAGCTGTTTAAGGGGGGAACAGGGAGGTTGGGGGCTAAGGGGGGATCCTACACATGTAATATTTAAATATGCTAAAAAAAAAATTATTATTTTTTGGAAATACCTTTTATTTTAGTACTGGCAGACTTTCTGACAGTACTTAAGATGGCGGGGACAATTGTGGGGTGGGGGAGGGAAGAGAGCTATTTGGGAGGGATCAGGGGTGTGATATGTCAGGTGGGAGGCTGATCTCTACATTAAAGCTAAAATTAACCCTGCAAGCTCCCTAATTAACCCCTTCACTGCTGGGCATAATACACGTGTGGTGTGCAGCTGCATTTAGCGGCCTTCGAATTACCAAGAAGCAACGCCAAAGCCATATATGTCTGCTATTTCTGAACAAAGGGGATCACAGAGAAGCTTTTACAACAATTTGTGCCATAATTGCACAAACTGTTTGTAAATAATTTCAGTGAGAAACCTAAAATTGTGAAAAATTTTACGTTTTTTTTTCATTTGATCGCATTTGGCGGTGAAATGGTGGCATGAAATATACCAAGATGGGCCTAGATCAATACTTGGGGTTGTCTACTACACTACACTAAAGCTAAAATTAACCCTAGAAGCTCCCTATATGATCCCTAATTAACCCCTTCACTGCTGGGCATAATACACGTGTGTTGCGCAGCGGTATTTAGCGGCCTTCTAATTACCAAAAAGCAACGCCAAAGCCATATATGTCTGCTATTTCTGAACAAAGGGGATCCCAGAGAAGTTTTTACAACCATTTATGCCATAATTGCACAAGTTGTTTGCAAATAATTTCAGTGAGAAACCTAAAGTTTGTGAAAAAATTTGTGAAAAAGTGAACAATTTTTTTTTTTAATCTCATTTGGCGGTGAAAGGGTGGCATGAAATATACCAAAATGGGCCTAGATCAATACTTTGGGATGTCTTCTAAAAAAAAAATATATACATGTCAAGGGATATTCAGGGATTCCTGAAAGATATCAGTGTCCCAATGTAACTAGCGCTAATTTTGAAAAAAAGTGGTTTGGAAATAGCAAAGTGCTACTTGTATTTATTGCCCTATAACTTGCAAAAAAAGCAAAGAACATGTAAACATTGGGTATTTCTAAACTTAGGACAAAATTTAGAAACTATTTAGCATGGGTGTTTTTTGGTGGTTGTAGATTTGTAACAGATTTTGGGGGTCAAAGTTAGAAAAAGTGTGTTTTTTTCCATTTTTTCCTCATATTTTATAATTTTTTTTATAGTAAATTATAAGATATGATGAAAATAATGGTATCTCTAGAAAGTCCATTTAATGGCGAGAAAAACAGTATATAATATGTGTAGGTACAGTAAATGAGTAAGAGGAAAATTACAGCTAAACACAAACACTGCCGAAATGTAAAAATAGCCCTGGTCCTTAAGGGAAAGAAATTGAAAAATGGCCTTGTCCTTAAGGGGTTAAAGGAAAACTGCTCAACTCCACCTACCCAAATATTTAATAAAATAACTAATATTCTAGTCTTTAGAACAGCACAGAACTCACACATTTTTATAATAATGTGTGAATTCTGTGCTGTTCTAAAGACTAGAATATGAGTTATTTTATTAAATATTTGGGTAGGTGGAGTTGAGCAGTTTTCCTTTAATGTAACTCCTAGAGTGCCAAGTATGGTACCTGGACTATGCAAATGGAGTGTCATGTGACAGATACATAACTCACAATAAATAAAAAGAGAGAAGCGCTCAACCTGGGAACGAACAATAGCATAATAGCTTGTTCTATGGCTAGTTACCACCCTAGAAGCAGCCTCTTTTTGCTCAATATGTGCCTTTCACAGAGAAGAACTTTCCTGTAGCATATCAGTCTGATCCTGACTTCACAGTACAGTCCAGCCCCGAAACACCAGGCAATCCCTCTCTGAACAAGAGAAACAGCAAAACCCCAGACGTACGTTTCGGCCTATTGTGGGCCTCGTCAGTGAGGTGCAGCCATATCCCTCTAGGCACACTGAGCAACGGGTCCACGTCTGGATTCCCGCATCACACTTAGGGAGACTTCCCTAAGTGTCATAATTTGCATAAATAAAAAGAGAGAAGCGCTCAACCTGGGAACGAACAATAGCATAATAGCTTGTTCTATGGCTAGTTACCACCCTAGAAGCAGCCTCTTTTTGCTCAATATGTGCCTTTCACAGAGAAGAACTTTCCTGTAGCATATCAGTCTGATCCTGACTTCACAGTACAGTCCAGCCCCGAAATACCAGGCAATCCCTCTCTGAACAAGAGAAACAGCAAAACCCCAGACGTACGTTTCGGCCTATTGTGGGCCTCGTCAGTGAGGTGCAGCCATATCCCTCTAGGCACACTGAGCAACGGGTCCACGTCTGGATTCCCGCATCACACTTAGGGAGACTTCCCTAAGTGTCATAATTTGCATAAATAAAAAGAGAGAAGCGCTCAACCTGGGAACGAACAATAGCATAATAGCTTGTTCTATGGCTAGTTACCACCCTAGAAGCAGCCTCTTTTTGCTCAATATGTGCCTTTCACAGAGAAGAACTTTCCTGTAGCATATCAGTCTGATCCTGACTTCACAGTACAGTCCAGCCCCGAAATACCAGGCAATCCCTCTCTGAACAAGAGAAACAGCAAAACCCCAGACGTACGTTTCGGCCTATTGTGGGCCTCGTCAGTGAGGTGCAGCCATATCCCTCTAGGCACACTGAGCAACGGGTCCACGTCTGGATTCCCGCATCACACTTAGGGAGACTTCCCTAAGTGTCATAATTTGCATAAATAAAAAGAGAGAAGCGCTCAACCTGGGAACGAACAATAGCATAATAGCTTGTTCTATGGCTAGTTACCACCCTAGAAGCAGCCTCTTTTTGCTCAATATGTGCCTTTCACAGAGAAGAACTTTCCTGTAGCATATCAGTCTGATCCTGACTTCACAGTACAGTCCAGCCCCGAAATACCAGGCAATCCCTCTCTGAACAAGAGAAACAGCAAAACCCCAGACGTACGTTTCGGCCTATTGTGGGCCTCGTCAGTGAGGTGCAGCCATATCCCTCTAGGCACACTGAGCAACGGGTCCACGTCTGGATTCCCGCATCACACTTAGGGAGACTTCCCTAAGTGTCATAATTTGCATAAATAAAAAGAGAGAAGCGCTCAACCTGGGAACGAACAATAGCATAATAGCTTGTTCTATGGCTAGTTACCACCCTAGAAGCAGCCTCTTTTTGCTCAATATGTGCCTTTCACAGAGAAGAACTTTCCTGTAGCATATCAGTCTGATCCTGACTTCACAGTACAGTCCAGCCCCGAAATACCAGGCAATCCCTCTCTGAACAAGAGAAACAGCAAAACCCCAGACGTACGTTTCGGCCTATTGTGGGCCTCGTCAGTGAGGTGCAGCCATATCCCTCTAGGCACACTGAGCAACGGGTCCACGTCTGGATTCCCGCATCACACTTAGGGAGACTTCCCTAAGTGTCATAATTTGCATAAATAAAAAGAGAGAAGCGCTCAACCTGGGAACGAACAATAGCATAATAGCTTGTTCTATGGCTAGTTACCACCCTAGAAGCAGCCTCTTTTTGCTCAATATGTGCCTTTCACAGAGAAGAACTTTCCTGTAGCATATCAGTCTGATCCTGACTTCACAGTACAGTCCAGCCCCGAAATACCAGGCAATCCCTCTCTGAACAAGAGAAACAGCAAAACCCCAGACGTACGTTTCGGCCTATTGTGGGCCTCGTCAGTGAGGTGCAGCCATATCCCTCTAGGCACACTGAGCAACGGGTCCACGTCTGGATTCCCACATCACACTTAGGGAGACTTCCCTAAGTGTCATAATTTGCATAAATAAAAAGAGAGAAGCGCTCAACCTGGGAACGAACAATAGCATAATAGCTTGTTCTATGGCTAGTTACCACCCTAGAAGCAGCCTCTTTTTGCTCAATATGTGCCTTTCACAGAGAAGAACTTTCCTGTAGCATATCAGTCTGATCCTGACTTCACAGTACAGTCCAGCCCCGAAATACCAGGCAATCCCTCTCTGAACAAGAGAAACAGCAAAACCCCAGACGTACGTTTCGGCCTATTGTGGGCCTCGTCAGTGAGGTGCAGCCATATCCCTCTAGGCACACTGAGCAACGGGTCCACGTCTGGATTCCCGCATCACACTTAGGGAGACTTCCCTAAGTGTCATAATTTGCATAAATAAAAAGAGAGAAGCGCTCAACCTGGGAACGAACAATAGCATAATAGCTTGTTCTATGGCTAGTTACCACCCTAGAAGCAGCCTCTTTTTGCTCAATATGTGCCTTTCACAGAGAAGAACTTTCCTGTAGCATATCAGTCTGATCCTGACTTCACAGTACAGTCCAGCCCCGAAATACCAGGCAATCCCTCTCTGAACAAGAGAAACAGCAAAACCCCAGACGTACGTTTCGGCCTATTGTGGGCCTCGTCAGTGAGGTGCAGCCATATCCCTCTAGGCACACTGAGCAACGGGTCCACGTCTGGATTCCCGCATCACACTTAGGGAGACTTCCCTAAGTGTCATAATTTGCATAAATAAAAAGAGAGAAGCGCTCAACCTGGGAACGAACAATAGCATAATAGCTTGTTCTATGGCTAGTTACCACCCTAGAAGCAGCCTCTTTTTGCTCAATATGTGCCTTTCACAGAGAAGAACTTTCCTGTAGCATATCAGTCTGATCCTGACTTCACAGTACAGTCCAGCCCCGAAATACCAGGCAATCCCTCTCTGAACAAGAGAAACAGCAAAACCCCAGACGTACGTTTCGGCCTATTGTGGGCCTCGTTAGTGAGGTGCAGCCATATCCCTCTAGGCACACTGAGCAACGGGTCCACGTCTGGATTCCCGCATCACACTTAGGGAGACTTCCCTAAGTGTCATAATTTGCATAAATAAAAAGAGAGAAGCGCTCAACCTGGGAACGAACAATAGCATAATAGCTTGTTCTATGGCTAGTTACCACCCTAGAAGCAGCCTCTTTTTGCTCAATATGTGCCTTTCACAGAGAAGAACTTTCCTGTAGCATATCAGTCTGATCCTGACTTCACAGTACAGTCCAGCCCCGAAATACCAGGCAATCCCTCTCTGAACAAGAGAAACAGCAAAACCCCAGACGTACGTTTCGGCCTATTGTGGGCCTCGTCAGTGAGGTGCAGCCATATCCCTCTAGGCACACTGAGCAACGGGTCCACGTCTGGATTCCCGCATCACACTTAGGGAGACTTCCCTAAGTGTCATAATTTGCATAAATAAAAAGAGAGAAGCGCTCAACCTGGGAACGAACAATAGCATAATAGCTTGTTCTATGGCTAGTTACCACCCTAGAAGCAGCCTCTTTTTGCTCAATATGTGCCTTTCACAGAGAAGAACTTTCCTGTAGCATATCAGTCTGATCCTGACTTCACAGTACAGTCCAGCCCCGAAATACCAGGCAATCCCTCTCTGAACAAGAGAAACAGCAAAACCCCAGACGTACGTTTCGGCCTATTGTGGGCCTCGTCAGTGAGGTGCAGCCATATCCCTCTAGGCACACTGAGCAACGGGTCCACGTCTGGATTCCCGCATCACACTTAGGGAGACTTCCCTAAGTGTCATAATTTGCATAAATAAAAAGAGAGAAGCGCTCAACCTGGGAACGAACAATAGCATAATAGCTTGTTCTATGGCTAGTTACCACCCTAGAAGCAGCCTCTTTTTGCTCAATATGTGCCTTTCACAGAGAAGAACTTTCCTGTAGCATATCAGTCTGATCCTGACTTCACAGTACAGTCCAGCCCCGAAATACCAGGCAATCCCTCTCTGAACAAGAGAAACAGCAAAACCCCAGACGTACGTTTCGGCCTATTGTGATCGTCTGTGGTTGTCATGTTCCTTGTTCAGAGGAGAATTGCCTGGTATTTCGGGGCTGGACTGACCTTACTTGGCGGGATCAGACTGATATACTTCAGGAAAGTTTTCTTCTGTGAAAAGCACACTGGTCTAAAAGAGGCTGCTTCCGGGTGGTAAATCGCCATAGAACAAGCCACTGAGCTGTTGTTCGTTCCTGGTAGAGCGCTTCTCTCTTTGTATGCAAATTATTATGACCCTGGGGAAGTCTCCCTATGGGTGATGGGGGAAACCAGACGTGGACTCCTTGCCCAGTGTGCTTAGAGGAATGTGGCTGCACCTCACTGACGAGGCCCATAGGAGGCCGAAACGATCGTCTGGGGTTGTCATGTTCCTTGTTCAGAGGAGAATTGCCTGGTATTTCGGGGCTGGGCTGACCTTACTTGGCGGGATCAGACTGATATACTTCAGGAAAGTTTTCTTCTGTGAAAAGCACACTGGTCTAAAAGAGGCTGCTTCCGGGTGGTAAATCGCCATAGAACAAGCCACTGAGCTGTTGTTCGTTCCTGGTAGAGCGCTTCTCTCTTTGTATGCAAATTATTATGACCCTGGGGAAGTCTCCCTATGGGTGATGGGGGAAACCAGACGTGGACTCCTTGCCCAGTGTGCTTAGAGGAATGTGGCTGCACCTCACTGACGAGGCCCATAGGAGGCCGAAACGATCGTCTGGGGTTGTCATGTTCCTTGTTCAGAGGAGAATTGCCTGGTATTTCGGGGCTGGACTGACCTTACTTGGCGGGATCAGACTGATATACTTCAGGAAAGTTTTCTTCTGTGAAAAGCACACTGGTCTAAAAGAGGCTGCTTCTGGGTGGTAAATCGCCATAGAACAAGCCACTGAGCTGTTGTTCGTTCCTGGTAGAGCGCTTCTCTCTTTGTATGCAAATTATTATGACCCTGGGGAAGTCTCCCTATGGGTGATGGGGGAAACCAGACGTGGACTCCTTGCCCAGTGTGCTTAGAGGAATGTGGCTGCACCTCACTGACGAGGCCCATAGGAGGCCGAAACGATCGTCTGGGGTTGTCATGTTCCTTGTTCAGAGGAGAATTGCCTGGTATTTCGGGGCTGGACTGACCTTACTTGGCGGGATCAGACTGATATACTTCAGGAAAGTTTTCTTCTGTGAAAAGCACACTGGTCTAAAAGAGGCTGCTTCCGGGTGGTAAATCGCCATAGAACAAGCCACTGAGCTGTTGTTCGTTCCTGGTAGAGCGCTTCTCTCTTTGTATGCAAATTATTATGACCCTGGGGAAGTCTCCCTATGGGTGATGGGGGAAACCAGACGTGGACTCCTTGCCCAGTGTGCTTAGAGGAATGTGGCTGCACCTCACTGACGAGGCCCATAGGAGGCCGAAACGATCGTCTGGGGTTGTCATGTTCCTTGTTCAGAGGAGAATTGCCTGGTATTTCGGGGCTGGACTGACCTTACTTGGCGGGATCAGACTGATATACTTCAGGAAAGTTTTCTTCTGTGAAAAGCACACTGGTCTAAAAGAGGCTGCTTCCGGGTGGTAAATCGCCATAGAACAAGCCACTGAGCTGTTGTTCGTTCCTGGTAGAGCGCTTCTCTCTTTGTATACATAACTCACAATAGTCTAGATCCAATCCATAGATGCCCATATGGTTACCAAGCAGCTTTGCTGTAAAAATTACCATCATCACATCATCATCATCGTGATCATCACAGGTGTAGCATCACTCCAGTTAGGTAGTAACTTAGTTAAGGCATTAAATTATCTGTTCTGTTCCATCATGTGTTTACTGAGCCCAACAGGTTGCATTCAATTCTGAAGAGCTTACCATTTGTATTATTTTGCTAATGGGAATATTAAATAAATTAGCATTGCAAACAAACAAACCATTGCTTTGTGTTTGACCTAATGCCTTGTATTGTAACTTTCTTCCTAATCATTGACATTTTCAACAGAAATGTGTTTTGCTTTTATTTTTTGTTTTTTAATTTTTTGTTTTCCTTGCTTAATAGAGAATGAGATACCATGAAATCAATCACATATAAATGCTGCAACAGGTGACAGTTATACGGTTTATGTGTCAGACAGTGTCTATCTACTCTAAAGTATTTATAGAATCCTAAAAACCCTGTGTGGTTAGCTATCACTCAGAGATTTTCTGGTTTGTTGGTTTTTCTGTCACTGTTTTTTACCAAAAGCCTGGCAATTTAGAGTTTGATTGGAATTCTGTAATGTGAATATAAAAATGACATGCTGTAACAGTTTTTTTAAAAGGTCATATTCATGTCATACTGTTGTTAATTACTGATATGGAATGGATATGACTGCTAGATTATGCTTTTCTGTAAATAATATTCTTTATAAAACTGGAAATAGTGCATTGTTTTGCCTAATCTGTATCACGTTTTAGTAATATGCCCAGTTGCCCACTGTAATTCTATGTCACCAGTTCATTTCAACAGTACGTTTTGAAGTTCAGGTTAGTGACTGTACTCAGAATCAGATTATGTGCACTGTTGATATCATATAATATGTATATTATTTTATGCTAAGTATCTTTTATTCACCTGATAATACAGCAGCAGCTGCACGAGTGTATCATCAGGTGAATAAATAAAAGGTACTTAGCAGAAAATAGTCTACATATCACCAGTGCACATAATCTGATTCTGAGTAAAGTCACTAACCTGAACTTCAAAACATACTGTTGAAGTGAACTGGTAGTGGTAGGTCAGGTCTGAGAGTGCAATGGCAAAGATGAAAGATGAACTGGTCTGGTAGATCAGGTCTAATGAGAGTGCAATGGCAAAGATGAAAGATGTAGCAAATAAAAATAGGAGTGATAAGTTTGCACAATTTAGAAAAATGCTGTAATTATGCAAACTGATCATCAGTTGGATAAAATTTTGGGATGAAATGTCCCTTTAAACTTAATACCAGACTGTATGTGAGTCATGTATGGTCTTGTCTGTATATAATTATTATACTGTCTAAAAAATGTTTTCTTTTATCTTGGCTGCTGCTGTCATTTTGGGAGAATTGCTGTAGATTGTGTTCTTTTTGATGTTTATTTTTGTACTTGAGGTACAAATCTTTTCAAACATTTTATTTGTTTTGTGGATTTGCTATTAAACCCTGCAGAGAGGTTAAACACATAATCAAAACTTTACTCCTAAGTCGGTTACCTTTTGGCTCACCTGATGTGTTCTGCAAGCTCCTAGTAGTGCATTCCTGTTCCTTCAACAAAGGATACTAACAGAATGAAGCAAATGTTATCAAATAAATTGTGAAGTAAGCATTGCTGCTCAGTCTGAATCATGAGCATACATGACTGTGTTTTGTGTCTTTTTAAGACTAGACTGATGTTATTGTTTAGCAACAAAACAGAAATGTCTTGTAATAACAAGTTGTTTACTGTCCCTTTAATGGCAGATACCTTCTTCGGTATTAATAAAGTTTAGAGGATAGAAAGCTAGGTTTGTGTGCTTTTCTTTACCCCATAATGAGGTTATTTAAAAAAAAAAAAAAAAAAAAAAAATTTGGTGGTTTTGACGTTGGTGAAAATGTATCTACTGAAACCTGTAAGTTCCCACTAACCAATGTCATCTGCTATCTTATGTGACAGTCTACATATGTTTATCCATCTTAGTGTTTTTTACTGTGGTTTATTCAAATTCCTTTTGATCTTGACCTCGTGTTGTTGCGCATGCGTAGATAGTTATTCAGAATCTGATTGCAGTTTAAAAGATATCAGCTCCCATATCGCAATAAGGACAGGGCTATACTACACAGAGCATATCTTGATGTTCTTTATGCAAAAAGCAAGTAAGTTGTTTGTTGTTACACAATATGTTTATTTTTAGATTTACTTTGATTAACTCTAGTTCTCTCCTTCTGATTTCTCTCTTTTTTTTCTCTGTTGCCAGGTGTTCTGTTCAGTATTCAAATTTTTGCAAAATGGAAAACACTATATCCAACCTTAGAAATTTCTCAAGATTGGACTTTCCCTCAAAAATTAAAGTAATAAATAAAGGAAGACCAATGCCTGAGCTGAAAGACTTACTTCAAAAAGACAAAACCATGACACGTACATTCCAAATGGAGTGGTATCAAAGGAAAGAATGGCTGTGTGGCTGTGCTACAAAGAATCATCAACCACAATGCGAAAGTGACTGAAAACCGTGAGATTTAAAAAAACCTTATTCAAGCAACCTTCTATCTAGGCAAACAGGAAATAGCATTCTGTGGTAATGAGGAGGGTGCAAAGTCTTCTAATCGTGGCAACTATGTGGAGCTATTGCATATGTTTGCATGGAAAGATGCAACTTTTGCAAGACATTTGAAAACATCCACTGTGTTTTCTGGATGTTTAAATAGAATCCAGAATGACTTAATCGAAGCAGTAGCTGATATAGGGCTCCATGTACTAAGCCGTCAATTCATCCGTCATTGTAGACGCGGATAAACTCGCCGTTACTCGCCGCGGGCGAAATGGTGTCCGCTGTCGCTATGTACTAATATTCCCCCAATAAATAGACAAGTCTAGCCCGCCGCGAGCAGTTGCGGATTGTTGATAAATTTGACGCCTCGCTCGCCGCGACTAAGCTGATGGTACTTAACTTTTAGTTGAATTGTCTGGCCAATTATTAACACGTGACATGCAAGGTGTCACGAACATCATAGTAGTCGCGGGAATAGAATTTTGCTCCTATAAAAGTTCAACTTATCTAAACAACTTTATTATTGTTCAAAATTTTTTGAAGAGTGATAACAGAGCGTTATTTTTGTAATATTTATTTACAATTTGGATATGGCTTCATCTGGATCTGATAATATATAAATATTAATATAAAAATAATTATAAAGATTGACAACTAACAATACAAATTTAAATAGATTACTCTTTAATTACAGTCGACAAATTGGGCGCAATTTATGTACATGGAAATGAGAGACAAATTAGACGCCAGTTATGCTGTAAGTACAATGCTGATATTACTGCCTTTTATATATGTCTAGACTGGCGTCTAGATTGACTTTCCTATTGTTTTGTACCTTGCCCGCCACCTAAAAGGTGGCGAGGCAAAAATAGCGAGGTGGGAGCGGAAATTGTAGCGAGCGGACAAATAGATTTTTTAGTACATTCGTTTTTTGGCGAGTTGGTGGTCAAATGTGTCTAATTACAGTGAAAAATGGAGCAGTAGCGAGGTTTGGCGGATAAGTACGCTCGCAATTTTAAAGATGCGAGTTTTAACACAATTGACGGCTTTGTACATATCAGTTTGCGAGTTTTGACGCGAGATTTGTTGCGGGTAGCTCGCTGACTGCTTAGTACATGGAGCCCATAGTAAGAGATGATAAAAGAAAGGAGATTAATGCAGCTCCCTTTGTTGCTGTTGAAGTAGACGAGACAACGGATGTTACAAACATAACACAAATTTCTGTAATTTTGTGTTATGTGGCTAAAAGTGAGCTGAATTGTGAGATAATTGTGAAGGAGGCGTTCTTAGGATTTGATAAAGTGGTTGACAGACGAGCACCAGCTATTGATAACTATGTATTGGGAGTGTTGGAGAAATATAATTGTGTTGAAAAGCTGGTAGCTCAGACTTACGACGGAGCCTCTGTGATGGCATCAGCTATTAATGTGGTGCAAGCCAAGATTAAAGAAGCAACTTTTATCCATTGTTATGCCCACAAGTTAAACCTGGTGCTCTCTAATTCAGCTAAATCTATAGAAGAGTGTAAAGTATTTTTTTAAACACTTGAGGGAATGGCCACGTTTTTCAAGATATGGCAAATACTTTGATGACTTAGTTCGATTAATATCTGATCTAATTGGATTTTATAATTCTGAAATGGTGAGAAATGATTGCAAATCACCTATAGATCTACTCAACTTTTTGGCCAATGATCTCATTCCAGAGGCAGTGAAATTACTGAAGCTGGTTCTCACGATACCAGCTACAACAGCCTCTGTTGAGAGGTCCTTCTCTGCTTTAAAGCGAATAAAAACACATAGCAGGAATCGAACCAGTCAAGGACGACTTTCCTCTTTGGCTATTTTAGCAATTGAGAGAGAAAGACTGGTACAGTTACATGAAAAAAAAACTGAAGGTTTTCTTAATAAAATTATTGAAAATTTTGTGAAAAAAGATAGAAGGATTGACCTTGTCTACAAATGAGGGAAATGAACAAGACCAGTCACAGAAAAAAAGTTTTGATTGTTAATATTTATTAAATGTTTTATCATATAAGTTATTAAAGACTTATTTTAAACAAACAAAATGTTTTTTTTCTTTTCTCTGAAGTTAATTTGCAATACAATATTCTGGTATTGCAATATATGATCAAACTTTAAAAAAATGCTTTATTCTCAAGGTAATCAACATATTGCAGTTGAACTGGTGCTTTAGTGCAATGTTTCTTAACCGTGGCCCTCAAGTAGCCTCAACAGACCAGGTTTTCATTATAGATGAACCAGTGCACAATTGAAATGCTCAGCTTAGCAGCAGTAATACCATGGATGGATTGTTTACTAACCTGCTATCAACCATCAGCTGATTATTTCACCAATGCAGCACTGGTTCGGCTATAACGAAAGCCTGTTTTTTTGGGGTACTTGAGGACTTCAGTTGAGAAACAATGCTTTAGTTTAAATGCCTAATTTTACATTTTAATTTCAAAGGGACTTGCAGAAAAATTTCATTCTCATCATAGAAAGTGGAGAAATTGCTGTCTCTGAGAATGTAAGACCATGCACTCTTATTTTTTCATTTGTATAAATAGTGACCTTGTTGTCCTTCACTATGGTCTGTACTTTGGAAAATGTCCGCCACAGCCTTTGTCTGTGCCAATCCCTATTCACCAGCTGCCACTGGTTCACAACATTTTTATATTTACTGAATAATGAAGGAATCTATAAACATAATTTGCAGCATTAAAGTAAAAAGTATGTTTTAAACATATTTTAATGGGCCTGGATTTCTAGATCTCATAATCAGAGCAAGCATTTTGTTATCTAGCAAGAGTTTCTGTTACAATCCTTTAGACTAAAATCAGATGTTTACTAAATTGACCAGTTTTCCAAGACACCATTTAAAGGGACATGAAACCCATATGTTTTCTTTCATGATTTAGAAAGAGCATGCAATTTTAAATAACTTTCCAATTTACATCTAATATCTGATTTTCTTCATTCTTTTGATATCCTTTGTTGAAAATCATATCTAAATATGTTCAGTAGCTACTGAGCATATTTAGATATGATTTTCAACAAAGGATATCAAAAGAATGAAGAAAATCAGATATCCTTTGTTGAAAATCATATCTAAATATGCTCAGTAGCTACTGATTGGTGGCTGCATATAGATACCTCATGCGATTGGCTCACCCATGTGCATTGCTATTTCTTCAGCAAAGGATATCTAAAGAATGAAGGCGTATCCGATTCCTAGCCACTGCCTCACCAGACTCTGACGTCACCGCACATCACTAGGGTGGGTAATATTCCCAGTATTTTCTAAGTAAATATTTACCACCTACAGCTGCTTTAAACCTATTAATTTCAACAACGGAATGAGGTACATATTCTTAAGCTATGTAGATCCTTGATAGGTAGTATTTCATAACATCGCATACAGAACCATACTCTTAGAACATCATATACTCTTCAGCACAGATAAGTTTGTGCTTAAACCATGCACACACACCATTTAAGTCGGATTTTTTCTATTTTGTGCTATCATGCAGAGATTTATCAAAAAACATAATTTATACTTCTAAATTATTTTTTTTCATGGTGGGGAGTGTCCACAATTTATTACATATTGGATATATATTCCTACCATGAGGAGGAGGCAGTTTCACAAACCCCAAGAACCCCATTAAATGCCTCCCACCTACATTAGTTTAACGAATAGCCAAACAGTAAGATTTAAGAAAGCGCCCCCAAAAAACAAACAAAAAATATGCTTAAAACAAAATCCCCCCCCCAAAAAAAAGGGTGGGGGCTCATGGACTCTCGGCACCATGAAAGACATGAATTTATCAGGTAAGAATAAATTATATTTTCTTTCATATAGGTGACGAGAGTCCACAATCCATTACATATGGGAACCAATACCCAAGCTGTGAAAGTTCACGAGTAACTATAAAAGGGAGGGATTGAAAAAACTGCTTTTTTTCTCTGAGAAATGAAATCCATAACCCAAAAGAAAATCTCTCTTATAACAAACTAAAAAAAAACACACGCACAATCAAACTGAGACAACTGCCTAAAGGACCATTCTACCAAAGGCTTCTTCAGAGGAAGCAAAAACAGTAAAATGGTAACATTTAGTAATGGTAGGCAAAGAAGACCAAGGGGCAGCCTTGCAAATTTGATCAACTGAAGCCTCATTCTTGAAAGCCCTGAGAAGTGGCAACTGATCTAGTCGAATGAGCTGTAATTCTCTGTGGCGGAGAATGACTAGCCTCCAAATAAGCTCTGTGAATAAAAAGTTTTAAACAGAAAGTTAAAGAAATATCAGAGGCCTTCTGACCTTTCCTAGGGCCAGAAAAAAGAACAAACAGACTAGAAGTTTTTCTGAATTCTTAGTAGAGTTAACATATTTCAATGCTTTAACATCCAAAATTATTAATGTTGTGTAAGAAAACAACTTTAGGCAAAAAATTAAATGAAGTCCGCAAAACAGCCTTATCCTGATGGAATATCAAATAAGGAGACTCACAAGAAAGAGCAGACAATTCAGAAACTCTTCTAGCAGAAGAGATGGCCAAAAGAAATAACACTTTCCAAGAAAGTAGTTTAATGTCCAATTTATGCATATGCTCAAAAGGAGGAGCCTGCAAAACCCTCAAAACTAGGTTAAGACTCCAAGAAGGAGAAATAGGCTTAATAACAGGTTTAACTCAGACTAGAGCTTGAACGAAAACATAATTTATGCTTACCAGATAAATCCCTTTCCTTCCTGGCAGGGATAGTCCACGACTTCATTCCTTACTGTTGGGAAATACAACACCTGGCCACCAGGAGGAGGCAAATACAACACCTGGCCACCAGGCGGAGGCAGAGACACCCCAGCCAAAGGCTTAAATATCCGTCCCACTTCCCCTATCCCCCAGTCATTCTGCCGAGGGAACAAGGAAAAGTAGGAGAAATATCAGGGTATAAAAAGGTGCCAGAAAAAATATAAAAAGGGAGCTGCCAATCAAAACAATAAATTATGGGGGGGGTAAGCATAAATTATAGGCAGGGAGAGTCATTCCTTACTGTTGGGAGAACTATACTCAAGCTCCAGAGGACACTGAATGAATAACGGGAGGGAACAGAAAAAAGAGGCAGACCCTATTCTGAGGGCATCACAGCCTGCAAAACTTTTCTCCCGAAAGCTGCTTCAAACACACCAAACTTGTAAAATTTAGTTAAAGTATGTAAGGAGGACCAGGTAGCCGCCTTACAAATCTAATCCATTGAGGCTTTGTTCTTAAAAGCCCAAGAGGAAGCCACTGCTCTAGTGGAATGAGCAATTATCCTCTCAGGAGGCTGTTGTCCCGCTGTCTCATAAGCTAAGTGGATGACACTCCTCAACCAGAAGGCTAAGGAAGTCATAGTTGCCTTTTGTCCCTTATGCTTCCCCGTTCCTATAGTGACGAAAGGCAAAGAATGACTGGGGGATAGGGGAAGTGGGAGGGATATTTAAGCCTTTGGCTGGGGTGTCTTTACCTCCTCATGGTGGCCAGGTGTTGTATTTCCCAGCAGTAAGGAATGAAGTTGTGGACTATCCCTGCCTTATGGAAGGAAACAATGAATATCAGGAAGATTAGCAATCTTCCTGTGAAATAATACAGAATGAACAGAAATGTGTCCTTTCATAGAACTGGTAGATAAACCCTTATTTAAACCAGTTATCAAGTAATTGTTAAAACAATATTTATGCTTATCTTGGTTTTGTGACCACAGGTGTGGGATAAGGCCACGTGTGTTGTTTTAACCTATGAGCACTATTTTGAGTATTTAAATAAAGTGTGGCTACAGGTACCCATCAGCTACGATTACGGCAACAGCCGAAGGGTACGTGACTACCCACACTACAGAACCTAGCCAGCCCGGTATCTGCTGTACCGGGTGTCTCCATGTTTTAAGGAATTAATAAAGTGACGTTTTACTGTTTCAATATCTGGTGCTCTTGCCTCTTTGTTCATTAGACAAACAGGGATGTCAGACAAATCCCAAGGAACCGCCAGGGAATTTAAAGAGCAGCTTGCTGAACTCTAGACCCTTAAACGAAAAGGGAAAATTTGGCGTACTACCATCTCCAACTCCAGCACCCCCCATTTGGGGGTTAACTTGGAGAACACTTCTGGGAGAAGCGTCCACTCCCCAGGAGGGGAAGTCTGACTACTTAAGAATACCGCTCCTGGCATAATGTGAATAGTGGGTAGACAACGAATGTGAATGTTCACCCACCGAACAATCCCAGGCGGTCGATATAAACCACCAAGATGAAATTGTCTCGGACAACAGAGGCCAAGCCATCAGAGCTTTTTAAATCACTCTCATCCAAGATAGTTATGGAATAGCAGACTCTACATAGTCACAAACACAACAGGCTGGCTTCCGTGGTCAATATGACTCAGTAAAGTCTCCTGAAGCATGTGTCCGAAGGCAGATGCTCCTGCAAAAACCACCACAGTAAAGAATTTCATGTCGACAGATCTAGATCTATCTCTCAGACAGAATCGAACAAGGGATTATGGCCAATGAAGTAACCATCAGACCACATATCTACATACCTTGAGTCAAACAGTGGAGAACAGAGGAAAAGAGGCAAAAGAAAATAATGTATGATTTTCTGACCTCTGTCAAAAATATTTTCAGAGATAGAGAAACTAATATGGTCCCTAAGAAAACTAACCCTGTAGCTGGAACAAGGGAACTCATTTTCAGATTCACTCTGTATTAAAGGATGGTTGTTGAAGGAAGGCAGCAGCAATTCCCCGAAACCTGATCACAGCCAAGATAGCCCCACTGGGAACTGTTGCTAGACCAAAGAAAGAGCTTGAAAGGACACTGAACCCAATTTTTTTCTTTCGTGATTCAGATAGAGCATGCACTTTTAAGCATCTTTTTAATTTACTCATTATCAGTTTTTATTTGTTCTCTTGCTATTTTTATTTGAAAAAGAATGCATCTAAGTTTTTTTTTTTGGTTCAGACTCTGGACAGTACTTTTTTATTGGTGGATGAATTTATCCACCAATCAGCAAGAACAACCCAGGTTGTTCACGAAAAATAGGCCGGCATTTAAACTTACATTCTTGCATTTCAAATAAAGATACCAAGAGAATGAAGAAAATTTAATAATAGGAGTAAATTAGAAAGTTGTTTAAAATGTCATGCTCTATCTGAATCACAAAAGAAAAAAAACATAATTTATGCTTACCTGATAAATTCCTTTCTCCTGTAGTGTAGTCAGTCCACAGGTCATCCATTACTTATGGGATATTAACTCCTTCCCAACAGGAAGTGCAAGAGGATCACCCAAGCAGAGCTGCTATATAGCTCCTCCCCTCTACGTCACACCCAGTCATTCGACCGAAAACCAAACGAGAAAGGAGAAACTATAGGGTGCAGTGGTGACTGGAGTATAATTTAAAATTTAGACCTGCCATAAAAAACAGGGCGGGCCGTGGACTGACTACACTACAGGAGAAAGGAATTTATCAGGTAAGCATAAATTATGTTTTCTCCTGTTAAGTGTAGTCAGTCCACGGGTCATCCATTACTTATGGGATACCAATACCAAAGCTAAAGTACACGGATGACGGGAGGGACAGGCAGGATCTTTATACGGAAGGAACCACTGCCTGAAGAACCTTTCTCCCAAAAACAGCCTCCGAAGAAGCAAAAGTGTCAAATTTGTAAAATTTGGAAAAAGTATGAAGAGAAGACCAAGTTGCAGCCTTGCAAATCTGTTCAACAGAGGCCTCATTCTTAAAGGCCCAAGTGGAAGCCACAGCTCTAGTAGAATGAGCTGTAATCCTTTCAGGAGGTTGCTGTCCAGCAGTCTCATAGGCTAAACGTATTATGCTACGAAGCCAAAAGGATAGAGAGGTAGCAGATGCTTTTTGACCTCTCCTCTGTCCAGAATAAACGACAAACAGGGAAGAAGTTTGGCGAAAATCTTTAGTTGCCTGTAAATAAAATTTCAGGGCACGGACTACGTCTAGATTGTGCAGAAGTCGTTCCTTCTTTGAAGAAGGGTTAGGGCACAATGATGGAACAACAATCTCTTGATTGATATTCTTGTTAGTGACTACCTTAGGTAAGAACCCAGGTTTAGTACGCAGAACTACCTTATCTGAATGAAAAATCAGATAAGGAGAATCACAATGTAAGGCTGATAACTCAGAGACTCTACGAGCCGAGGAAATAGCCATTAAAAAAAGAACTTTCCAAGATAACAGCTTGATATCAATGGAATGAAGGGGTTCAAACGGAACACCCTGTAAAACGTTAAGAACTAAATTTAAGCTCCACGGTGGAGCTACAGTCTTAAACATAGGCTTAATCCTAGCCAAAGCCTGACAAAAAGCCTGAATGTCTGGAACTTCTGACAGACGCTTGTGTAAAAGGATGGACAGAGCTGAGATCTGTCCCTTTAAAGAACTTGCAGATAAACCCTTTTCTAAACCTTCTTGTAGAAAAGACAATATCCTAGGAATCCTAACCTTACTCCATGAGTAACTCTTGGATTCGCACCAGTGTAAGTATTTACACCATATCTTATGGTAAATTTTCCTGGTAACAGGTTTCCTAGCCTGTATTAAGGTATCAATTACTGACTCCGAAAATCCACGCTTTGATAAAATCAAGCGTTCAATTTCCATGCAGTCAGCTTCAGAGAAATTAGATTTTGATGTTTGAAAGGACCCTGAATTAGAAGGTCCTGTCTCAGAGGCAGAGACCAAGGTGGACAGGATGACATGTCCACTAGATCTGCATAACAGGTCCTGCGTGGCCACGCAGGCGCTATTAGAATCACCGATGCTTTCTCCTGTTTGATCCTGGCAATCAAACGAGGAAGCATCGGGAAGGGTGGAAACACATAAGCCATCCTGAAGGTCCAAGGTGCTGTCAAGGCACCTATCAGGACCGCTCCCGGGTCCCTGGACCTGGACCCGTAACAAGGAAGCTTAGCGTTCTGGCGAGACGCCATGAGATCCATATCTGGTTTGCCCCAACGTTGAAGTATTTGGGCAAAGACCTCCGGATGAAGTTCCCACTCCCCCAGATGAAAAGTCTGGCGACTTAGGAAATCCGCCTCCCAGTTCTCCACTCCTGGGATGTGGATCGCTGACAGGTGGCAAGAGTGAGACTCTGCCCAGCGAATTATCTTTGATACTTCCATCATCGCTAGGGAACTCCTTGTCCCTCCCTGATGGTTGATGTAAGCCACAGTAGTGATGTTGTCCGACTGAAACCTGATGAACCTCAGAGTTGCTAACTGAGGCCAAGCCAGAAGGGCATTGAGAACTGCTCTCAATTCCAGAATGTTTATTGGAAGGAGACTCTCCTCTTGAGTCCATGATCCCTGAGCCTTCAGGGAATTCCAGACAGCGCCCCAACCTAGTAGGCTGGCGTCTGTTGTTACAATTGTCCAGTCTGGCCTGCTGAAGGGCATCCCCCTGGACAGATGTGGCCGAGAAAGCCACCATAGAAGAGAATCTCTGGTCTCTTGATCCAGATTCAGCGTAGGGGACAAATCTGAGTAATCCCCATTCCACTGACTTAGCATGCACAATTGCAGCGGTCTGAGGTGCAGGCGTGCAAAAGGAACTATGTCCATTGCCGCTACCATTAAGCCGATTACCTCCATGCATTGAGCCACTGACGGGTGTTGAATGGAATGAAGGACACGGCAAGCATTTAGAAGCTTTGTTAACCTGTCCTCTGTCAGGTAAATTTTCATTTCTACAGAATCTATAAGAGTCCCCAAGAAGGGAACTCTTGTGAGTGGTAAGAGAGAACTCTTCTCCTCGTTCACTTTCCACCCATGCGACCTTAGAAATGCCAGTACTAACTCTGTATGAGACTTGGCAGTTTGGAAGCTTGACGCTTGTATCAGAATGTCGTCTAGGTACGGAGCTACCGAAATTCCTCGCGGTCTTAGTACCGCCAGAAGAGAGCCCAGAACCTTTGTAAAGATTCTTGGAGCCGTAGCCAACCCGAAGGGAAGAGCTACAAACTGGTAATGCCTGTCTAGGAAGGCAAACCTTAGATACCGGTAATGTTCTTTGTGAATCGGTATGTGAAGGTAAGCATCCTTTAAATCCACTGTGGTCATGTATTGACCTCTTTGGATCATGGGTAAGATTGTCCGAATAGTTTCCATTTTGAACGATGGAACTCTTAGGAATTTGTTTAGGATCTTTAAATCCAATATTGGTCTGAAGGTTCCCTCTTTTTTGGGAACCACAAACAGATTTGAGTAAAACCCTTGTCCGTGTTCCGACCGCGGAACTGGGTGGATCACTCCCATTAGTAAAAGGTCTTGTACACAGCGTAGAAACGCCTCTTTCTTTATCTGGTTTGTTGACAACCTTGAAAGGTGAAATCTCCCTTGTGGAGGAGAAGCTTTGAAGTCCAGAAGATATCCCTGAGATATGATCTCCAACGCCCAGGGATCCTGGACATCTCTTGCCCAAGCCTGGGCGAAGAGAGAGAGTCTGCCCCCCACTAGATCCGTTTCCGGATCGGGGGCCCTCACTTCATGCTGTCTTAGGGGCAGCAGCAGGTTTTCTGGCCTGCTTGCCCTTGTTCCAGGTCTGGTTAGGTTTCCAGCCTTGTCTGTAGCGAGCAACAGCTCCTTCCTGTTTTGGAGCAGAGGGAGTTGATGCTGCTCCTGCCTTGAAGTTACGAAAGGCACGAAAATTAGACTGTCTAGCCCTAGGTTTGGCTCTGTCTTGAGGCAGGGCATGGCCTTTACCTCCCGTAATATCAGCGATAATTTCTTTCAAACCGGGCCCGAATAAAGTCTTCCCCTTGAAAGGTATGTTAAGTAATTTCGATTTAGAAGTTACATCAGCTGACCAGGATTTTAGCCACAGCGCTCTGCGTGCCTGAATGGCGAATCCGGAATTCTTAGCCGTAAGTTTAGTTAAATGTACTACGGCATCAGAAATAAATGAATTAGCTAGCTTAAGGGTTTTAAGCTTGTGTGTAATCTCATCTAATGGCGCTGAGTCAAGGGTCTCTTCCAGAGACTAAAACCAAAATGCTGCCGCAGCCGTGACAGGCGCAATGCATGCAAGGGGTTGCAATATAAAACCTTGTTGAACAAACATTTTCTTAAGGTAACCCTCTAACTTTTTATCCATTGGATCTGAAAAGGCACAACTATCCTCCACCGGGATAGTGGTACGCTTAGCTAAAGTAGAAACTGCTCCCTCCACCTTAGGGACCGTTTGCCATAAGTCCCGTGTGGTGGCGTCTATTGGAAACATTTTTCTGAATATAGGAGGGGGTGAGAAAGGCACACCGGGTCTATCCCACTCCTTAGTAACAATTTCAGTAAGTCTCTTAGGTATAGGAAAAACGTCAGTACTCGTCGGTACCGCAAAATATTTATCCAACCTACACATTTTCTCTGGGATTGCAACTGTGTTACAATCATTCAGAGCCGCTAACACCTCCCATAGTAATACACGGAGGTTTTCCAGCTTAAACTTAAAATTTGAAATGTCTGAATCCAGTTTATTTGGATCAGATCCGTCACCCGCAGAATGAAGCTCTCCGTCCTCATGCTCTGCAAATTGTGACGCAGTATCAGACATGGCCCTAGCATTATCAGCGCACTCTGTTCTCACCCCAGAGTGATCTTGTTTACCCCTAAGTTCTGGCAATTTAGACAAAACTTCAGTCATAACATTAGCCATGTCTTGTAGAGTGATTTGTAATGGCCGTCCTGATGTACTTGGCGTTACAATATCACGCACCTCCTGAGCGGGAGATGCAGGTACTGACACGTGAGGCAAGTTAGTCGGCATAACTTCCCCCTCGTTGTCTGGTGAATGTTGCTTAACATGTACAGATTGACTTTTATTTAAAGTAGCATCAATGCAATTAGTACATAAATTTCTATTGGGCTCCACCTTGGCTTTTGAACATATTGCACAAAGAGATTCTTCTGTGTCAGACATGTTTAAACAAACTAGCAATTAGACTAGCAAGCTTGGAAATACTTTTCAACTAAATTTACAAGCAATATGCAAAACGTTACTGTGCCTTTAAGAAGCACACAAAAACTGTCACAGTTGAATAACAATGAACCGGATTAGTTATAGAAACCAAATTTTCACAGTAAAAAGCATAAATTTAGCAAAGGATTGCACTCATTAGCAATGGATGATTAACCCTTAATACCAGAAAAAACGGATAACAATTGAAAATATAAGCGTTTTTATCACAGTCAAAGCACAGTCTCACAGGTCTGCTGTGAGTGATTACCTCCCTCAAAACTAGTTTTGAAGACCCCTGAGCTCTGTGGAGACGTCCTGGATCATGCAGGGAGAAAAGGGCAGACTGTGACTGAATTTCTGATGCGTAGTAAAAGCGCCAAAATAGGCCCCTCCCACTCACAATACAACAGTGAGGGAAGCTCAGTAAACTGTTTTAATTTAAAACAAACGACAGCCATGTGGAAAATAACGCCCAAACCAATTTTTCACCAAGTACCTCAGATAATTAAACGATTTAACATGCCAGCAAACGTTTAAAATCTAATTTATGAAATGTCATTAAAAGCCTGCTGCTAGTCGCTCACACTGCAAGTTAGGCTAAAAGTTATATGCATACAGTATTTTCCCAGTGAAGTGCCATTCCCCAGAAATACTTAAGTGTAAACATACATACATATCAGCCTGATACCAGTTGCTACTACTGCATTTAAGGCTGTACTTACATTATATCGGTATTAGCAGTATTTTCTCAGTCAATTCCATTCCTTAGAAAATAATATACTGCAACATACCTCTTTGCAGGTGAACCTGCCCACTGTCCCCTGATCTGAAGTTACCTTACTCCTCAGAATGGCCGAGAACAGCAAATGGATCTTAGTTACGTCCGCTAAGATCATACACAAAACTCAGGTAGATTCTTCTTCAAATTCTGCCTGAGAAGAAAATAACACACTCCGGTGCCGTTTAAAATAACAAACTTTTGATTGAAGATATAAAAACTAAGTTTAATCACCACAGTCCTCTCACACATCCTATCTATTAGTTGGGTGCAAGAGAATGACTGGGTGTGACGTAGAGGGGAGGAGCTATATAGCAGCTCTGCTTGGGTGATCCTCTTGCACTTCCTGTTGGGGAGGAGTTAATATCCCATAAGTAATGGATGACCCGTGGACTGACTACACTTAACAGGAGAAATTGGGTTCAGTGTCCCTTTAAAATACACGTCCTCCAGGTCTATGTTCACCATGAACTGACCCTCTGGACCAAGGAAGAATGAACCCCCCTGGTTTTCAATCTGAAGGACGGTACGCTGAGTACATCTATCATAGGATGAAAAACAAAAAATCCTCTTTTTCGCAAATAGGAAAGAATAGAATCCTAGACCCGGTTTCGTTACCGGAACTGGCACTACCACTCACAGGTAAGAGAGGTCCCAAACGCACTTCAAAAATGCCTCACTGTTTTCTGGCCTGCAGATAAAATTGAGTGGAGGAACCAGCCTCAGCGAGGAAGGAATGGATTCTATGTACAAACCGTGAGATACTATGTCCACAGCCTATCTGGAACATCTCGTATCCATGTTTGAAGACAAACAAGAAATTCAGCCCCCCACCTGGATCCGATCCTGGATTGTGGGCAAACTCCTTTGGGTCTTGTGGTAGAAAAAAAAACCTTTTCCCCCCATTATATCAGAAATACTTCTGTCAGATCAGGACCAAACAAGGTCTCACACTTGTAAGAAGCGCCAGAAGCTTGGACTCAGAGGAAATATCCACTGACCAAGAAATTAGCCACAAAGCCCCACGGCTTGAAACTTGCCTGGCAGCATCAGAAATAAAAGAATTGGCTTAAAAGCCTAAATTCTGTTCTTGAACTCCTCCAAGGAGTCTCTACCAAAATGGAATCAGAGAGGGAGTCGCCCCAATAAGATGCCACGCTTGACACAGGGGCAACACAAATTTCCCTTGAAGCCATCAGCTTAGTTTATTCATCCTGAAAGGAACAGCTATCCTACTAGGAATCGTTGTTCTCTGAGCCAGAGTAGAGATGCTCTACTACTATAGGCACCGTGCGCATGATATTTAATGGAGACAGCAACAAGAAATATCTTTTTAAAGACAGGAGCCTGGGAAAAACATAATTTATGTAAGAACTTACCTGATAAATTAATTTCTTTCATATTGGCAAGAGTCCATGAGCTAGTGACATCTGGGATATACAATCCTACCAGGAGGGGCAAAGTTTCCCAAACCTCAAAATGCCTATAAATACACCCCTCACCACACCCACAATTCAGTTTAACGAATAGCCAAGCAGTGGGGTGATAAAGAAAGGAGTAGAAAGCATCAACAAAGGAAATTTGGAAATAATTGTGCTTTATACAAAAAAATCATAACCACCATAAAAAAGGGTGGGCCTCATGGACTCTTGCCAATATGAAAGAAATGAATTTATCAGGTAAGTTCTTACATAAATTATGTTTTCTTTCATGTAATTGGCAAGAGTCCATGAGCTAGTGACATATGGGATATCAATACCCAAGATGTGGAGTCTTCCACTCAAGAGTCACTAGAGAGGGAGGGAATAAAATAAAACAGCCATATACCGCTGAAAAAATTAATCCACAACCCCAAAAAATAAGTTTATTTTCATTTTTGAAAGAAAAAAACTTAAATCAAAAGCAGAAGAATCAAACTGAAACAGCTGCCTGAAGAACTGTTCTACCAAAAACTGCTTCCGAAGAAGCAAATACATAAAAACGGTAGAATTTAGTAAATGTATGCAAAGAGGGCCAAGTCGCTGCTTTGCAAATCTGATCAACTGAAGCTTCATTCTTAAAAGCCCACAAAGTGGAGACTGATCTAGTAGAATGAGCTATAATTCTCTGAGGCGGGGCTTGACCCGACTCCAAATAAGCTTGAAGAATCAAAAGCTTTAACCAAGAGGCCAAGGAAATAGCAGAGGCGTTCTGACCTTTCCTAGGACCAGAAAATATAACAAATAGACTAGAAGTCTTCCTGAAATCTTAAGTAGCTTCAACATAATATTTCAAAGCTCTCACCACATCCAAAGAATGTAAGGATCTTTCCAAAGGATTCTTAGGATTAGGACACAAGGAAGGGACAACAATTTCTCTACTAATGTTGTTAGGAAAAATTCAAATGAAGTCCGCAAAAACCGCCTTATCCTGATGAAAAATCAGAAAAGGAGATTCACAAGAAAGAGCAGATAGCTCAGAAACTCTTCTAGCAGAAGAGATAGCCAAAAGGAACAACACTTTCCAAGAAAGTAGTTTAATGTCCAAAGAATGCATAGGCTCAAATGGAGGAGCCTGTAAAGCCTTCAGAACCAAATTAAGACTCCAAGGAGGAGAAATTGATTTAATGACAGGCTTAATACGAACTAAAGCCTGTACAAAACAGTGTATATCAGGAAGTTATAGCAATCTTTCTGTGAAGTAAAACAGAAAGAGTGGAGATTTGTCCTTTCAAGGAACTTGCAGACAAACCCTTATCCAAACCATCCTGAAAAAACTGTAAAAATTCTAGGAATTCTAAAAGAATGCCAGGAGAATTTATGAGAAGAACACCATGAAATGTAAGTCTTTCAAACTCTATAATAAATCTTCCTAGAGACTGATTTACGAGCTTGTAACATAGTATCAATCACTGAGTCAGAGAAACCTCTATGACTTAGTACTAAGCATTCAATTTCCATACCTTCAAATTTAATGATTTGAGATCCTGATGAAAAAATTGACCTTGAGATAGTAGGTCTGACTGTAGTGGAAGTGGCCAAGGCGGGCAACTGGACATCCGAACCAGATCCGCATACCAAAACCTGTATGGCCATGCTGGCACTACCAGCAACACAAATGATTGTTCCATGATGATTTTGGAAAACACTCTTGGAAGGAGAACTAAAGGCGGGAAGATATAAGCAGGATGATAACACCAAGGAAGTGTCAGCGCATCCACTGCTTCCGCCTGAACATCCCTGGACCTGGACAGGTATCTGGGAAGTTTCTTGTTTAGATGAGAGGCCATGAGATCTTTTTTGTGAGGACCCCACATCTGAACAATCTGAGAAAAAACATCTGGATAGAGAGACCACTCCCCTGGATGTAAAGTCTGGCGGTTGAGATAATCCGCTTCCCAATTGTCTAAACCTGGGATATGCACCGCAGAGATTAGACAGGAGCTGGATTCCGCCCAAACAAGTATTCGAGATACTTCTTTCATAGCTTGGGGACTGTGAGTCCCACCCTGATGATTGACATATGCCACTGTTGTGATAATGTCTGTCTGAAAACAAATGAACGGTTCTCTCTTTAACAGTTGCCAAAACTGAAGAGCTCTGAGAATTGCACGGAGTTCTAAAATATTTATTGGAAATCTCGCCTCTTGAGATTTCCAAACCCCTTGTGCTGTCAGAGATCCTCAAACAGCTCCCCAACCTGAAAGATTCGCATCTGTTGTGATCACAGTCCAGGTTGGCCAAACAAAAGAAGCCCCTTGAACTAAACGAAGGTGATCTATCCACCATGTCAGAGAGTGTCGTACATTGGGATTTAAGGATATTTAATTGTGATATCTTTGTATAATCCTTGCACCATTGATTCAGCATACAAAGCTGAAGAGGTCTCATGTGAAAACGAGCAAAGGGAATCGCGTCCGATGCTGCAGTCATGAGACCTAAAACTTCCATGCACATAGCCACTGAAGGGAATGACTGAGACTGAAGGTGCCGGCAGGCTGCAACCAATTTTAAACGTCTCTTGTCTGTTAGAGACAGAGTCATGGACACTGAATCTATCTGGAAGCCTAAAAAGGTGACCCTTGTCTGAGGAATCAAGAAACTTTTTGGTAAATTGATCCTCCAACCATGTTTCCGAAGAAACAACACTAGTTGATTCGTGTGAGATTCTGCAGTACGTAAAGATTGAGCTAGTACCAAGATATCGTCCAAATAAGGAAACACCGCAATACCCTGTTCTCTGATTACAGAGAGTAGGACACCCAGAACCTTTGAAAAGATTCTTGGAGCGGTTGCTAGGCCAAATGGAAGAGCAACAAATTGGTAATGCTTGTCTAGAAAAGAGAATCTCAGAAACTGAAAATGTTCTGGATGAATCGGAATATGAAGGTATGCATCCTGCAAGTCTATAGTGGACATATAATGTCCTCGCTGAACAAAAGGCAGAATAGTCCTTATAGTCACCATCTTGAAAGTTGGTACTCTAACATAACGATTCAAAATTTTCAGATCCAGAACTGGTCTGAATAAATTTTCCTTCTTTGGGACAATGAATAGATTTGAATAAAACCCCAAACCTTGTTCCAGAAGAGGAACTGGCATGATTACCCCTGAAGACTCCAGGTCTGAAACACACTTCAGGAAAGCCTGAGCTTTTACTGGATTTACTGGGATACGTGAGAGAAAAAATCTTCTCACAGGAGGTCTTACTCTGAATCATATTCGATACCCTTGAGAAACAATGCTCTGAATCCATTGATTTTGAACAGATTTTATCCAACAATCCTTGAAAAACCTTAATCTGCCCCCTACCAGCTGAGCTGGAATGAGGGTCGCACCTTCATGCGGACTTAGGGGCTGACTTTGGTTTCCTAAAAGGCTTGGATTTATTCCAATTTGAGGAAGGTTTTCAATTGGAGGCAGATTCCTTGGGGGGAGGATAGAGTTTTTGTTCCTTATTCTGATGAAAGGAACGAAAACGGTTAGAAGCCTTAGATTTACCCTTAAGTTTTTTATCCTGAGGCAGAAAAACTCCTTTTCCCCCAGTAACAGTTGAAATAATAGAATCCAACTGAGAACCAAATAAAATATTACCTTGGAAAGAAAGAGATAGTAATCTAGATTTAGATGTCATATCAGCATTCCAAGATTTAAGCCACAAAGCTCTTCTAGCTAATATAGCTAAAGACATGGATCTAACATCACAAATAAAATGATTAGCATGTTGCAGTAAGCAAATAATGCTAGATATGTCAGAATCCAATTCTTGTTGCGCTAAATTCTCCAACCAGAAAGTTAATGCAGCCGCAACATCAGCCAAAGAAATTGCAGGTCTGAGAAGATGACCTGAATATAAATAGGCCTTCCTTAGATAAGATTCAAGCTTTCTATCTAAAGGATCCTTAAAGGAAGTACTATCTTCCATAGGAATAGTAGTACGTTTAGCAAGAGTAGAAATAGCCTCATCAATTTTGGGGTTCCTTTCTCAAAACTCTATAAATTTTGCTGGTAAAGGATACAATTTTTTAAACCTTAAAAAAGGAATAAAAGAAGTACCTGGA
Organism: Bombina bombina; assembly: GCF_027579735.1. Taxonomy (NCBI): domain Eukaryota; kingdom Metazoa; phylum Chordata; class Amphibia; order Anura; family Bombinatoridae; genus Bombina; species Bombina bombina. Next base: position 462,167,531 of record NC_069502.1, on the reverse strand, counting down.
TTATTCCATTCCTTAGAATCATATCAGAAATAGCCTCAGGAATAGGAAAAAAAACTCCTGGAGAAACCACAGGAGGTTTAAAAACAGCATTTAAACGTTTATTAGACTGAACGTCAAGAGGACTGGTTACCTCAATATCCAAAGTAATTAACACTTCTTTAATAAAGAACGCATATACTCAATTTTAAATAAATAAGTAGATTTGTCAGTGTCAATGTCTGAGGAGGATCTTCTGAATCAGATAGATCCTCATCAGAAGAGGATAAATTATCATATTGTTGGTCATTTGAAATTTCATCAACTAAATGAGAAGTTTTAAAAGACCTATTACATTTATTTGAAGGTGGAAATGCAGACAAAGCCTTCAGAATAGAATCAGAAACAAATTCTTTAAAATTTACAGGTATATTATGCACATAAGAAGTTGAAGGAACTGCAACTGGCAATGTACTATTACTGATGGACACATTATCTGCATGTAAAAGTTTATCAAAACAATTATTACAAATGACATTCGGCGATATAATTTCTACAAATTTACAACAAATGCACTTAGCTTTGGTAGAACCGATGTCAAGCAGCAATGATCCAGCAGAAGCTTCTGAGGCAGGGTCAAAGTGAGACATCTTGCAAAATGTAAGAGAAAAAACAACATATAAAGCAAAATTATCTATTTCCTTATATGACAGTTTCAGGAATGGGAAAAAATGCAAATAGCATAGCCCTCTGATAGAGAAAAAATCAAGAGGCAAACATCAATGGGGTATTGAAATAATGAAAAAGTTTGGCGCCAAGAATGATGCACAACGTAACTAAACTTTTTTGGCGCCAAAAAATAACCGGAAATGACACACTCGCGTCACTAATGACGCAACCTTGTGAAAGGTCTCGGCGTCAAGTATGACGCCGGAAATGACGAACTTGCGTCATAGATGTACTTTTTCGCGCCAAAAATGACGCAATAAAGTTTAGCATTTGTCGCATCTGCGGGCCTAATACCGCCCACAATTTGTAAGAAGTAGTCAATAGAAAAAAAGACTAAACCCCAGGTAAGAAATAAATTTAATTTTTAAAAGATGTTTATATTCCCCAAATATGAAACTGACAGTCTGCAGAAGGAAATACATGAACCTGACTCATGGCAAATATAAGTACAATACATATATTTAGAACTTTATATAAATGCATAAAGTGCCAAACCATAGCTGGGGTGCCTTAAGTAATAAAAAACATACTTACTAAAAGACACCCATCCACATATAGCAGATAGCCAAACCAGTACAGAAACAGTTATCAGTAGAGGTAATGGTAATTTGAGAGTATATCGTCAATCTGAAAAGGGAGGTAGGAGATGAATCTCTACGACCGATAACAGAGAACCCATGAAATAGACCCCCATTAGGGAAATAATCGTATTCAATAAGTGATACTCCCTTCACGTCCCTCTGACATTCGCTGTACTCTGAGAGGAATCGGGCTTCAACAATGCTGAGAAGCACATATCAACGTAGAAATCTTAGCACAAACTTACTTCACCACCTCCATAGGAGGCAAAGTTTGTAAAACTGAATTGTGGGTGTGGTGAGGGGTGTATTTCTAGGCATTTTGAGGTTTGGGAAACTTTGCCCCTCCTGGTAGGATTGTTTATCCCATATGTCACTAGCTCATGGACTCTTGCCAATTACATGAAAGAAAAATAAACAACTTCTCCCATCCTGTGAAAAATCTCCTAGCACGGTCTGGGACAGGAAAACCTTCCACTGAGAAATCTTAGTATTTATAAAGTTTTACTAGATTCTTAGGGATTGACAACGACAGACGTATCAGAGTCGTTCCAAGCAGCCAAAACCTCCTTTAACCATACACGAAGGTGTTCAAGCTTAATCTGAAGGATAATACTTCAGCATCACATAAAGGAATTATACTGCCCGAATCTGAGAATTTACCCTCAGAAGCTACTGGCGTATCCTTCTCATCAGACCTATGAGGAAAGCAACCAGAGTAGCAGCAGGCAAAACAGAAACCTTACTATCTGAATCTCTAATATTCCTCAAGCGATTTTCCCTAAAAATAGGAAAAGCAGATAATGCCACAGATACCCAAAGATACCTGAGCAGCAAATTCTGCAGGCAAATAACTCCTCCAGGAGATAACGAGGAACCGCAGGTGATGCCATAGAGGCTTGGGACGAAAAAGGAGAAACTGGGGCATTGCCCAAACAGTATCATCCTGGGAGACATTGGCTCAGAAGTAGAGTCTAAAACCACACAGAGTTTTATGCAAATACAAACTGAGAGGCGAAATTAAATGCAACTGTCACTTTAAGATCAAGTTAGATAAAAGGGACATTAAAACACAGAATAGATGTATATTGTATAAAATTACTGGATACTAAATATGAGTATATAAAATAGTATCAGGGTGAGGGAGATATTAAATAATACTTTATGCTCCCATAAATTATGATCAATAAAGATATAAACAAAACGTTCCCCATATTATTTTTTTTTAAAACGTTTCCAGATGATAATTCTCACAGAGATAGACTGAGAAGTGGAAAAACTCAGTTCTCAACTGGAGTAGACTGAGTTGCAGGATCACATGACCCGGACAGAAATTAACATGGCGCCGCATCTACTTCACAGTGAAGGAGGCGGGACACGGCAGCAGCATGGGAATGAAGCGCGAACTTTTTCTGGCATCACGCTTCATTTAACCAGCTGAAGCCACTATCAATGTCTCTACTTAAGCAAAGAGACACTGTAAAAACACTTAATGCAAGATTCCTTGCCCCAACATTGAGCGCAAATGCAGAATGCAGACACGCTACTCTGTCAACAGACAAGGGGGGCAGAACTCTCTATAAACTTAAATTATGCTTACCTGATAATTTTCTTTTCCTCAGATGGAAAGAGTCCACAGCTGCATTCATTACTTTTGGGAATTCAGAACCTGGCCACCAGGAGGAGGCAAAGAAACCCCAGCCAAAGGCTTAAATACTCCTCCCACTTCCCTCACCCCCAGTGAGAACAGTAGAAGAAATATCAGGGTGAAAAGCTGTCAGAAGAAAAATAACAGACGCTCCAGAAAAAACAAGGGCGGGGACCTTTGGACTCCATCTGAAGAGAAAATTATCAGGTAAGCATAATTTAAGTTTTTCTTCATAAATGGAAAGAGTCCACAGCTGCATTCATTACTTTTGGGAAAACAATACCCAAGCTATAGAGGACACTAAAAGCTCAAATGGGAGGGTACAAATGGCGGCCCATTCTGAGGGTACCAGGCCTGAAAAACCCTTACCCAACAAAAAATCCTGCTTCGTCTGAAGCCGAGAAAATTGGAAAAAGAAAAGGCCCCAAGGACACTGAACCGCAATTAGTCCACAAGCCTTGCTAGAAACCGCAGAAAAAAACACAACTGAGCCAGCACGCCTCCAGGAGACACTGTCGCCCAGTAAGCGGTCCTCAACAACACACCCCGTACCAGAGAAGTGGATCAACTAACAGAAAAACTCTCAAAAGGAAAGGATAGGAGGAACAAGCAAGGATTCCCAGAAGACCCTAAAAAGGGTAGAACAGTTTCCAAGAAAAGGAAAACACCAAGTCTTGAGAAACAAGGGGAGACAATGCCCAGACCCCAGAATGTACGGAAACCCCAAGGTTAAAACCGGGAATCCAACACAGAGAAGAAGTTCTCCTAAAGATAGTGCAACCGCACCCTAAAAGACAACTGAAGACAGAGTCCTCAAGACGCAAGGAAATTCAAAATATGGAAGTCTTCAGAAACCAATATACGTGCAGCAAACCCAGAAAGGCAAACCTCTGGGTCAACACCACACGCTACAGTCATACTGGGATGACTCTGAATTAAAATAATTGCAGGCAAGTAAGAGCAGCAGAAGATAGGTCACAGCACTAACCAACAAACTGCAAAATATCCACTAAGCAGTGGACCCAGCACAGGTTTAACCAAAAAGCCGCCAGTCCTACTCCCATATCTTGAACATGGAGAAAGCACAGAACCTCAAAAAGGCTCACCGTACCACAAAGGACCCAAAGGCGAACAATAAAGGCTTGGCAAAAGTCTGCCAACACACAGACAAGGTGCAAACAGCGGCAACTGATTTCAAACCGCAACCTTCCGCTTGCTAGGCAACAAAGTAACCCACAGGCCACTACAGTTGGCTGTCAAGTCTGAAAGACAGGGGAACAGAATAGACCCCAAACACCAGTCCCCAGAAAGAGGACGGAAAAGGATGGACTCAGCCACCCCAACGGAACTCGGGTGCCAACCCAAGGGCTCTAACAATAGGAACTCCAAGAGAACCCCTAGGAGAGGAAAAGAGAAAATGCAATAGAGCCCTCAGAGGACCCAGCACGACACTCCATGACATGGAGACATCATCTCTCCAGATGAAACAGAACCCCAGAGAGCAGATCGCTCTCCTCTAAAGTATAAAAAAACACCTGTTCCAACAACCTGCACACAGGACAGGAAATAAACCTCCAGAGAGAGGATATCCCACCCCCATAAGGAGGACAAACTACCCCCACTAAGGGGAGAGTACGGAAAAGAACAGTGCACAAGTCCATAAGACATGAAGCCATAGGCTGAGGAAACAAATCCAAATGAAATCATCCAGATGTCAGATTAACACCGAGGAACTCCCCAAAAAGGGGAGCACACCTCAGTAAAAAGGCACAGAAAATCTGGCCAAGCTGCTAACAGCTCAACTGTCTAGACCGAAGGTCATAGCCTATGTTCCCTGAAAAAACTGAATCACACCGAACCAGCCACAGGATCGTAAGTCTTTCGGACATCCAGAAGATCCACAACAAAAACTATAGCCTGAGCCCCAGATCGTTCCAGGGTACATAATTGGACTAATCCGGAGAACGGGAACAAAACTCACTCAGAATCCCAACCCAAAAGGAAGAGAAAAGCCGTCGTAGGAGTCTAACACTCCAAAAAGGAGCTAAAGTACGACAGAGTCGCACGAAGAGCCTAGAGCCCAAAAAGGCATTAAAGCAACACCCAGAGAAAACATCAAGGACAAAGTCACCCGAATAGTGAGTAAAACAATGGCTAGTCTCCATAATCTCCTCAGGAGTACCAGAGGACTGTACCCAAGGAAAAAGAATGCAGAGCATCCTAAACCCCGGTGGAAAAACCCCCCTAAGCGAAGCTTGGAGAAGGAGACAACACGGCTTATTGTCCCTGATAGGGAAAGACTAAATTCCCGAAGTAGTTAAAAGCCACAAGGCCCTCCCATAAGGCGATCAAGACCGCTAAGGAGCAACGGACAAAGTCCCGAAGTCTCATCCGAAGAAGAGAACCTCAAAAGGAAAAAATCCAAAAAGGACAATTCCAAAAGCCGCCGAAGGCAAGACCGCCAGAAACGGCGGCAAGGGGGTCCTAAATCCTCCCAACCTCCAACCCACGCGGGGAAGGAAACACTCCACATCACAATGTAAAGTCGGAATCAATGAGAGAGTCGCAGCAGAACTCCACTGAGTCACAGCCGACCAGCTTGAGAGGCCAATGAGGACTAAATCAATCCCTCATGCCTCACTGACCCTCAGGTCCACACAGATGCTTACCTGAAACTTGTAAAGAAAACAAGAATAACAATAATATGTGAGGCACTCGGCGCCCAATCGGACCAGCCAGGCAGAACAGGCGCCACGTGCCTGAATTAGGCCTTGACAGAAGGATCTGAAACCAAGGGGCATCACTGTCAAGGCCGCATAGAATCCCCCCTAGAGAGGGAGAAACAGCAGACACATAGGACTAAACACGTCCATAACAAACTTCCTTAGAAGTAACAGTGCGATCAAACATCTTGAGTATCGATTCCAGACAAACTTCCCGAAGGAAATATAAACCCAACATAAGCGTTAAAGGGACATTAAACACCTGCTAAAAAATCATAAATCTAACTCCTTCTGATCAAACAAATGTAAGTAAGCATTGATTTCTATGAAATCTTGCCAGCTTACCCCAAATTGTTAAAAAAAAGTGTATACAATTACAATGTTGTACCTGTGCCTGATGTTTCTATGCATGCTGCCATTTTGTAACTTACATGAGCACAGCAGTCATGTGACACGCAAAGCACATTGACTGTGATACACGCAGAGTGTGTGCTGCAGCGTTTGTAGAGGCATTTTTATTTGTAAATGAATAGTATTTTTAACATCATAATATAATGTTATTGTAAAAAACAAATTACATTTTATAATGTTCCCTAAACAAATCTGATGAAGTCAGTGCACGGCTCCAGGCACCATACTTGAAAATAGCAAGTTACTGGGAGAGAGGGAGAGGGGAGATAACAGTCCTAGGAACAATGGATAAAGCTTTGCATAGTAAAATACAAGCTCCGTGGTGTGGTTATATATAATAGTTCCTGACCCTGCAGTACATAACACAGCACCGGGATTTTTTTTCTCTTTCAGCCCTAATGTTAAAACCCTCCTGGGACTTGAAGCGCGACTCCTACTGACATAGACAGTAGTTTGAAGATTACCAGATGCTCACTGGCTGTGACAGGCTGCAGTTGTGGAGTTTGCACACACTCCCTGGCAGTGACGAGCAGGGCTGTCTATGTCAAGCCGACAGTAGGAGTCGCGCTTCAAGTCCCAGGAGGGTTTTAACATTACAGCTGAAAGAGAAAGTTACTCCAGGTGCTGTGTTATGTACTGCAGGGTCAGGAGCCATTATATATAACCATCACACCACGTAGCTTTTATTTTACTATGCAAAGCTTTATCCACTGTTCCCAGGACTCTTCTCTCCCCTTTCTCCCAGTAACTTGCTATTTTCAAGTATGGTGCCTGGAGCCGTGCACTGACTTCATCAGATTTGTTTAGGGAACATTATAAAATCTAATTTGTTTTTTACAATAACATTATATTATGATGTTAAAAATACTATTCATTTACAAATAGAAAATGTCTTTACAAATGCTGCAGCACACATATCACACTGAGCGAGATTCCTCTAAGCAGCATGTGCTGCCTGTTGGTGTACCTGTCCTGTGTGCAACGCACGTAACAATATGGCAGCCTACATAAGAATATCAAGCACAGGTACAGCACTGTAATTGAAAACAGTTTTTTTAAAACAATTGTGGTCAGCTTCCAAGATGGCATAGACATCTGTGATTACTTGAGTTTCATTAATCAGAAAGAGTTAGATTTAAGGAATTTAGCTTTCAGGTGTTTAGTGTCCCTTTAAATCGAAATAAAATAAAAGATACGGCAACCCGCAGGTTTATCGCCTAAGCAGAACAGACGCACCCGCAGGAACGGCCCAACAGGGACCCTGTTCTACCAAGCTCAAACTGGAAAGAGTACTCAATAACAAGACTATAAGAAGATTACTTCATCCCCTTATGTCTAATTCTGCAAGCTATTCGAAGAAGCAGACTGAGAAGTCTCAGATCCATTAAGGATGGGATCTTCCGACAAGGCTAAAGCGCGCCTCAAAAGAACACTGGAAGTTGCATATGCGCCAGTGCCAAAGTTATGGACAAGCGACATTGTGCCGAAACCCCTGGGGGGAAGAAGCTACCTTCTGGAGAAGGATAAGCAAAGTCTGGGTTACCTGCATGCATAGTAAGCGATGGTGTAAGGAAACTCGCCACTCAGAGGACAGAGGCCCCAGAGGCGGATGGCTCAGCGGCCCCTTGATTCCCCGATCCCGAGGAATTGAGCACTCTAATACGGCATTCAGAACATAACCGATAGGCTAGTATCATCTGGGCCAATACGCATTCTGCGCAAGGAGTAGAAACTGAAACAGAGACGTCCATCTCCACAATATCAGACTCCTCTAGGATATTGATTTTCAAACCAGCAAAGGATCATAAATACAAAGTCAACGCCTGAAAAGGCAAGGAAAAAATAAATAAATCGTAAAGTCTTTAAGAAATAATACACTTAAATTGTCAATACCTTCAAGTTTACAATTGGCACTGAACAGGCGTATCAATATGCTCTAACAACACAATGCTTGAGTTTTCATACTAACCAATAATGAATAAAATAAATAATAATAATGAAAAAAAAAAAGAAGGGGCGGAGCCAGCCAGCCTAGGAGATGGCGGCTTATTAACGGAGCTCCTGAGCCCTTTCTGAGTGGGAGCATTAAAGGCAGTAGCCACCCAGCTTTCTATGACACTACCTTGGCTAATCTAAGAAGAACATTCCCTGTAGCACAGCAGGATAAACATCTGGGGCTAATCCGACGGCACTACAGGATCCCCTGACCAGATTCAGCACCCACAGAGGCCCGTGCAAATATGCAATACACTTGGCCAGACTGACCCACAAGCCACTCACGGACAGGAGGGGATATGTTTCAGTGAGCGCACGGACTGGCGAGCATCCATCTACCTACCGCAGCAGATTTACAAGCAACAGAGAGGTCGCGGTGAGTTCCGGAGTGGGCCGCATGCGCACTTTTAATTAGCGCAACGGATCACCTCCTTAACTGTTGGAGTAGTGGGGGCAGCAAGCGAAAAGGAGGACTAGGAGCAATAAGAGAAGGGGAAATTAAATAAATAAAAATAAAGAGCATTAATGGGTCCCTTTTTAGAGTGGTCAGACACTCTCACAACCAAAAATACATTAAGCTTCATGTAACCCACTACAAGTAAGAACAGGGGAAGCTCAGAGACACGGTCCCTACATCTATGAAGAAGGTTATTTACCTCACAGCTCCCATGTCATAGGTGGCAATCACCTCTCTCACCTCATAAGGCAGCAACAGTTCATGCTGGGACAGCATCCTCTGTTTCCTTCTATCAGCACCCAGAGACAGTATTAAAGCACAGTTTCACTCATCTTATATTCTTCTTTTATTTTTCTATCAGAATCCTTGCTACTAAAGACCTGCTTAGGAGTGCACTTTACACAAAACTACATAAAGAGTTTGAAAGCACCCAAACCTAACAATGTCTCTAAAGAAGGGAAATAAAACCAACAAAAGCATGAAGCAGTTAAAACCTGCAGCAAACACAGTAAACAACTTTTTTAAATCTCTGGACTCCAGAATTCCTAAGCCTATTGAGGCTGAAATACCAGACCATGTCTCCTATCAAAGCTCCTCTGACTCTGATGGCGACCAAGCCTCAGAAAATATCACAATCCCCACAGCTCTCTTCAATTCAATACCCTCTAAAAAAAGACTTTTCTTCATTGATATTGCAAGTCAAACAATGTATTAGAGATGAAATATCTGACCTTAAAAAGGACATTTCTGAAATAGGCCACAGAGTGGAATCCCTTGAAAACACTCAAGATCTACATACAGAAGCCATTTCAGACTTGCAAAATACAATTCAATCCCAAGGCGCAACCATTATTGAACTTGAAGATAAAATAGATGACGCCGAAAATAGAAACAGACTCCATAACATCAGGCTGAGAGGAATACCAGAAACCATCCCACCTCCAGACTTGGAACAATACCTTCAAGGACTTTTCAATGCTTTAAAAAAAGAAGAGACCCCGACTAAAATTGAAATTGATAGAGCTCATAGAGCCCTGCGGCCGAAGCCACAGTCTGGCCAACCACCAAGAGATGTTATTGTAAGAATTACTAATTTTCAAGTAAAGGAAGAGCTGATGAGACTAGCGAGGGAGCAGCAACCTATACGACATGAAAATTTAGAGATACAAATGTTTGCGGATCTATCGCAAAGAACCCTAGCAAAGCGGAGAGACCTTAAACCACTTACAACTCTACTGAGAAAGATGAACATTCCATATAGATGGGGATTCCCTTTCCACCTAGTGGTTATATGGAGGGGCAAACGCTTCACTTGCATCTCCACCAAGGACATTCCATCCATCTGCAGAGACCTAGATATACCACCCCCACAAGCAGAAGAAATTGAGCACCCGCAAGAAGGTCATCCAAGACTGGATAAATCATCTCCTCTGCCACAGAGAAGGGAATGGAGGCAAGTTTCTCAGAAGAAAGCACGAAAAATGACCACTACTCCACCCCTTCGGCCAGAAGAAGAGGGATGACAGCTAATTCATCATTGAAACTCTCTAGATTCACTGGTATTGTCTTTTTATTGGAGATTATACCCACGATGGGAAGCCTTCCCTTTCTGTGATTCTCAGCCAGGTTGTAACCTGTTCTATTCCCACAACAATTGACTGTCTGGTATTTATACTCACACACTTGTCTTCAATTGTGTTGCTAGTTATATATACACAGTTGCCTTTGCAATCAGTATAGTGTTTACTGTTCATAGATCCCTACATTAGATATTTTGCTGTTTATGTTCACGAAGTATATATCATATAAAACATGAGTCCTCAAATGTTACAGATTAATAGTTATTAGCAGTTTTATTGCTCTCGCTCAGACGGGAGAATATCTCCTACAAATTTGTCTATACTCAAAATGTTTAACATGTTCTTGTTAAGAATTATGTTTTCTACTGTATGTTTCTTTTCCTTTTCTTCACCTTTTCTATTTTTTTTTAGCTTTGGTTCTCACATGTGCCCACATGACGAACATGGAATATACCGCAACATCTTAACTGCATCTAGGTCCTCAACTCCACTTCAGGTAAATGAGTAATCACACACATCAGGACCTCAGGGTCTTCACACAAAATGCCAAGGGTCTTAACTGCCCTAATAAACGGAGAATGGCCATATTAGACCTTCATAGAAGAGGAGGGCACATATTAATGCTACAAGAAACACATTTTAAAACCAATAGTGTGCCCAAATATTTCTCCTCGCACTACCCACAACACTTTCACAGCACCAACTCAAAAAAAAAAACAATGGGGTAAGCATCCTCATACACAAAAGTATGCCTTTCACCAAAACTCAAATTGTCTCAGACAAAGATGGAAGGTTTTTATGTGTAAAGGGCCTATTATATGGCAAACCAGTGTCTTTAGTAAACATATACGCCCCTAACTCACAACAAGATAAATTTGTCGCCTCCATAACAGACTCAATCATTAAAGAATCTAAAGGCTCCCTCATCATGGCGGGAGATCTCAACCTTCCATTAGACCCCACAATTGATTGTTCAAACCCTAACACAAGAGCTAAAGTCCCTAATCTTAAATCTATCTGGCAAAAATTACAGTTACTCGGGCTTCATGACTCATGGAGATACTTCCATCCCCAAAAAACAGATTTTACATTTTTCTCACACCCTAATCGTAACTACTCTAGGTTAGACTACATATTTGTGGATCACTTGATATTATCCCACACTACATCTTCCTCTATCAAACATACGTCCTGGTCGGACCACTCCCTGGTTACATGCACCATAAGATGGCCGACAGCGCCTATTAGAGCCTTCCAGTGGAGGCTAGATGATTCATTGCTACTAGACCCAGTTCAGACAAAACTATTTTCTAAACAAATAAAAAGATATTTTTCCTTAAATAATACCCCAGACGTGACTGTGTCCACCCTATGGGAGGCTCACAAAAGTACCATTAGAGGGGAGTTCATTAAGGCCAAAGCACAAACCAATAAGAAAAATAGGGAAGAGGTTAACGCCATAGCTAAAGAAATTGCTAAGCTAGATCTTGCACACAAGCTTAACCCGACAAGCAAAGACGTCTTAGAAAACTTAACAAAAAATAGGGAAAAATTAAACTCTATCTTGCGTATAAAATCGCATAAACAATTACTTCACTTGCAACAAAACTTTTACAGGGAAGGGAACAAACCAGGGAAACTATTAGCCAGAGCTTTAAAAAAACAGCAGCAGAAAACATACATTCACTCTATAAAGTCCCCACATGGAAAACACTTAGAAGACACTAAATCCATAGCTAAGGAATTCAAGGAATTTTACCAGAAATTATACAACCTTTTCCCTTGCAGAAACCCACAAATTCATCTCTGATCATGTAAACAATATTTAAATAGCATACCGATCCCACAACTAACCCCAGAACAATCCAGAATCCTAGGGTTACCCATTCAAACTACTGAAGTTCAGGAAGCAATAAAACAGCTAAAACAAGGTAAAGCACAGGGACCAGACGGCTTCACGGGCCTGTATTACAAAACATTTGCGAAACACTTAATCCCCCATTTAACATCTTTCTTCAATGCTATTCCAGAACATTTGCCATTTCCAGACAACATGTTGCAAGCCTCTATCACAGTCTTGACTAAACCAGGTAAACCCCCAAATACCTCGGCAAATTTCAGGCCAATCTCATTGCTCAACATAGATCTAAAATTATACGCCAAAATCTTAGCTATGAGACTAAACCAAATTCTGCCGACTCTGATACATCAAGATCAAGTAGGTTTTGTGCCAAACAGAGAGGCTAAGGATAATACGGTCAAGGTCCTTAATCTTTTAGAATATGTAACACAAAAAAAAATCCCAACTATATTTTTATCCACCGATGCCGAAAAGGCTTTCGACCGGCTTGATTGGTCTTATTTAGATGCCACTTTACAGTGCTTTAATTTCCCAGAATCCTTCACTCAAAAGATTTTAGCTCTATATACTACCCCCTCGTCTCAAATCAAAATAAACGCCACTCTTTCTGAACCGTTTGAAATTCGGAATGGCTCTAGACAGGGCTGCCCCCTTTCACCACTCCTTTTTATTCTCTCCCTAGAACCATTAGCCATTAAAATAAGATTAAACAAGCAAATTAAAGGAGTTGACATTAAAGAACAATCATATAAACTAGCCATATTCGCGGACGATATTCTTCTGACTCTCACTGACCCCCTTACTTCCCTACCAATAGCTATCTCAGAATTAACTCAATTTGGAACTGTGTCTAACTTCCTGGTGAATATGACAAAATCGGAATATTTACCCATTGGCCTATCACAACATTCCTTAGATGCCTTAAGGACATCATGCCCCCTCAAACAACAGACAAAATATTTAAAGTACCTCGGAATACACATAATCCCACATAAATCAGAATTGCGCAAATATAATTATGGTGGTCTTATCTCAGAATTCCAAACCCTCACGAACACCTGGCTCCCAAAAAACATATCATGGTTAGGCAGAATCCAGGCCACAAAAATGACTCTATTACCAAAAGCAGTATACATCCTACAAACAGTCCCAATAGCTGGAATTCAAAAAGATATAGCTATACTACAAAAAATAATTAATGACTACATCTGGAGACGCAGGCCCCCACGAATTAATAAACACACATTGTTTAAACTACCTAACGAGGGAGGGTTAGGTGTTCCACACCTGCTCTCCTACAAATTGGCAATCTCTCTACAGAGGATCTCCGATTGGTGCAGAGTTGAAGGCCCTAACTCTAGAAGGTGAATACAAATTGAGAATGCCGTGGCTTCACCCCATGAACTAAGCACTATAAGCTGGAACCCAACATTCTTTAACAAACATTTAATATCATCCTCCTCCATCACCAATGAAACATGGTCAGACTGGAGGAAATTGTGTATTCCACGAAATAGAATTACCTCTAGATACTCCCCACTTACCACCTTATTAAATAATTCAGAATTTCCACCAGGCCTGCATCAGGAACACTGCCGCCAACTAGACCTTATGCAACACCTTCCCATACACCTACTGACAGATACCACAGGCAAGGTTAAATCTAAGCAACAACTTGAAACACTGGAGCATTCTTTCTTGTCCTCTTGGTTTGAATTTCACCAATTACGACACTACATAACATCACATAAGTACAAAAAAGACCTAACACGTCCCCTCTCTGCGTTCGAACAACTTTGCATTCCAAAAAAAGAGACAACTCGGGTGATATCTAAACTATATAAAATCATTTTATCCAATACCTTCCCACATCTTCCATCATACATCAAACAATGGTATAGGGAGCTTAACACAAACACAGCCTCCAAAACCTGGTGTCGAAGATTTGCAAATTTAGCTCATTCAGGCCATTCAGCTCACGCAAAAGCAACGAACATTAAAATGTTTATGAGATGGTATATGACACCAGCTAGAATTAAATATATTTACAAAAAATCTTCGGGCTTATGTTGGAGAAGCTGTTTACAAGAGGGCCATATTTCACACTTATGGTGGGAATGCAGCGACTTTAAAAAATACTGGACGGAAGTCTTTGAAGACATCAATACAGTTCTAGGCACACACATACAACCCAACCCAGAAATAATAATGCTCAACAACACACCTGCAATCACATGTAAAATAAGAAAGAATCTATTCCAAATCATGCTCAACTCAGCTAACCAGTTAATTCCGAAATTGTGGAAATCAACCAGAACTCCAACCATACTAGAATGGAAAAACTTGGTTAATAAAAACATGATAATGGAAAGATTTTATTATTTCAAGTTAGGCCAACTGACACTATTCCATGATATGCAGTTCCTTTGGGAATCCTTCACGTATGATAGTAACCTGCGGGCCGCAAAGGATCAGACCTCCAACCCACAAATAGATGCTTGCACAAATATTCTCCTTTTCTCTTTTATAACACATCATAGATATAGCAAATAATCAGAGCACAGATATGTGAGAACCCCTATTCTCTTCTACTTTCTTTCTTCTCTCTCCTACTTCTTCTTCTTTTTATATTTTATTTGCTCTTTATAGTTTAATTTGTCAGTTACCTGTTTACAATTTGTTGTAATGGGCGAAACCGCCAGTGACAAGATCTCATTAATTACATCTTGAACCATCTTCCACCTTCGGAGGATAGCTAAATCCTGTGTTGCTCAATATTGAAGAAAACTTGGGTATGATCATACATTCCTTAGAACACTATAGTGAGAACCCTGATATACCCAAGACCACAGCACTGATGTGAAGAAACCTAATGCTCAGAGCAACATGGGAAGTACCCCTGAAAACTCTAAAGCTAACTTATATTGATTGTCACTTGTTGTTTGTCCTCTTTTAACCACTTGCATGTGGTTGTTATAATTGCATTTATTATATGTAAAATGAATAAAAATAAAATATTTAAAAAAAAAAAAAAAAAGGGAGAAAAAAACACAACATCCCCCACACCCCTATATTGGTTATGCCGCAATTCTTTAAACCTGATTACCTTCTGTAATCCTAGTGCGAGTTCCATTTCACTTCCCGTGTAAAACTATCAATGTGTTGCTGCCAAATAACCAACATAACATAGCATCCCTACTTAATCGTATCTTAATGGTGCCATCCAAATTTGCCTAAGAGGGTTTGGTCTACATAACGCTCAGCAGGTAACCCATATATACCAAACGTGTTTTTATACTAGATTGGACTGTCCTGATTAGAATAATGCCACTTTGCATCCTAGCACCAATATATATTTATTTCCCTTATCATACAGAGAGGGGTAAGCTAAGTATACGATCCACCATTATAACAGTCCTATGTCTATGAAACCATCCAACTACTGATTTAAGTAAGTCATTGTGTTTTAAGCTAACTTGATCCGTCTATAACTCTAGGTAAACCCCAAATCATAACGTCTTTATCCATCTGTCTCACTATATGGGGGGGGGGAAAAAGCCCCACCACACACCCCAAACCCCCCCCCCCCCCCTGCTCACCCAGCTCACATCCTATCTTAACCCTGCCCATTGTGATGGAAGAAATCCCTCTACTATCGCTATATCAAAAAACATTGATTTGCGTAGGGGGTAAATAATCTGTAATTGCATTGTGAGGGGGCCTGACTTTATTAAACTTTAACCATTTTTTAAAAAAGCTTCTAAATTGTTTTTCGCTACTTGACTCCTATTGATGTTGCTCTATTGTAATTTGTGCATAAATTTTTTGCACAAATTCTGCAATACTAGGTGGTTTAACTGCCTTCCAGTGCTGCAATATTCGGTTCCTGGCCACCAATATAGTGGTATTGATAAAATTTTGATCCTTTTTTTTTTTTCTTGGGATAATGGATTATACAAAAAAATGATAATTTTTTGGAGAAAAAACAACCTTTTGGTGTATAAATTTGTTTGGCCAAAAATTAACTCTGTTCCAGAATCTACTAATCTTCGGACAAAACCAGAAAAAATGCAGAATATCTGAATTCGGGTATTTGCAATGAAAGCAGTTACCTAAACATTTTATGTCCCATTTAGCTAGAATTGCCGGGGAAATATAAGAAAACAGAATTTATGCTTACCTGATAAATTACTTTCTCTTACGGTGTATCCAGTCCACGGATTCATCCTTACTTGTGGGATATTCTCATTCCCTACAGGAAGTGGCAAAGAGAGCACACAGCAGAGCTGTCCATATAGCTCCCCCTCAGGCTCCGCCCCCCCCAGTCATTCGACCGACGGTTAGGAGAAAAAGGAGAAACCATAGGGTGCAGTGGTGAATGTAGTTTTACAAAAATAAATTTGAACCTGACTTAATTGCCAGGGCGGGCCATGGACTGGATACACCGTAAGAGAAAATAATTTATCAGGTAAGCATAAATTCTGTTTTCTCTTACATGGTGTATCCAGTCCACGGATTCATCCTTACTTGTGGGATACCAATACCAAAGCTTTAGGACATGGATGAAGGAAGGGAACAAGTCAGGTAACCTAAACGGAAGGCACCACTGCTTGCAAAACCTTTCTCCCAAAAATAGCCTCCGAAGAAGCAAAAGTATCGAATTTGTAAAATTTGGCAAAAGTATGCAGTGAAGACCAAGTCGCAGCCTTACAAATCTGTTCAACAGAAGCCTCATTCTTGAAAGCCCATGTGGAAGCCACAGCTCTGGTGGAATGAGCGATAATTCGTTCAGGAGGCTGCTGTCCAGCAGTCTCATATGCCAATCGGATGATGCTTTTCAGCCAGAAGGAAAGAGAGGTAGTAGTCACTTTTTGACCTCTCCTCTTACCAGAATAGACAACAAACAAGGCTGATGTTTGTCTGAAATCTTTAGTTGCTTTTAAATAGAATTTTAAAGCACGAACCACATCAAGATTGTGTAACAGTCGTTCCTTCTTAGAAACTGGATTAGGGCACAGAGAAGGAACAATGATTTCCTGGTTAATATTCTTATTAGAAACCACTTTTGGAAGGAAACCAGGTTTGGTACGCAAAACAACCATATCTGCATGGAACACCAGATAGGGTGAATTACACTGCAAAGCAGACAATTCTGAAACTCTTCGAGCAGAAGAAATAGCTACCAAAAACAAAACTTTCCAAGATAATAACTTAATATCTATGGAATGTAGAGGTTCAAACGGAACCCCTTGAAGAACTGAAAGAACTAAATTTAGACTCCATGGAGGAGCCACAGGTTTATAGACAGGCTTGATTCTAACTAGAGCCTGTGCAAACGCCTGAACGTCTGGTACTGCTGCCACACGCTTGTGTAACAGGATAGACAGAGCAGATATCTGTCCCTTTAAGGAACTAGCTGACAATCCCTTCTCCAATCCTTCTTGGAGAAAAGACAATATCCTTGGAATCCTAATCTTACTCCACGAGTAACCCTTGGATTCACACCAACAAAGATATTTCCTCCATATCTTATGGTAAATTTTCCTGGTGACAGGCTTTCTAGCCTGGATCAGAGTATCTATGACTGATTCAGAGAACCCACTCTTAGATAGAATTAAGCGTTCAATCTCCAAGCAGTCAGTTGCAGAGAAACTAGATTTGGATGCTTGAATGGACCCTGTATTAGAAGATCCTGCCTCGATGGCAGCTTCCATGGTGGAACCGATGACATGTCCACTAGGTCTGCATACCAAGTCCTGCGTGGCCACGCAGGCGCTATCAGAATTACCGAAGCCTTCTCCTGTTTGATTCTGGCTACTAGCCGAGGGAGAAGAGGAAACGGTGGAAAGACATAAGCTAGACTGAAGGACCAAGGCGCTACTAGAGCATCTATCAATGCCGCCTTGGTGTCCCTGGACCTGGATCCGTAAAGGGGAAGTTTGGTGTTCTGACGGGATGCCATCAGATCCAATTCTGGAATGCCCCATAGCTGGGTCAGCTGAGCAAAAACCTCCGGGTGGAGTTCCCACTCCCCCGGGTGAAAAGTCTGACGACTCAGAAAACCCGCCTCCCAGTTGTCTACTCCTGGGATGTGAATTGCAGATAGGTGGCAGGAGTGATCCTCCGCCCATTTGATGATCTTGGTTACTTCCTTCATCGCTAGGGAACTCTTTGTTCCTCCCTGATGATTGATGTACGCTACAGTCGTGATGTTGTCCGACTGAAATCTGATGAATTTGGCCTCCACTAGTTGAGGCCATGCCTGGAGCGTGTTGAATATCGCTCTCAGTTCCAAAATGTTTATCGGGAGAAGAGATTCTTCCCGAGACCATAGGCCCTGAGCTTTCAGGGAGTCCCAGACCGCACCCCAGCCTAACAGACTGGCATCGGTCGTGACAATGATCCACTCCGGTCTGCGGAAGCACATTCCCTGAGACAGGTGATCCTGAGACAACCACCAGAGAAGAGAATCTCTGGTTTTCTGGTCCATTTGTATTTGAGGAGACAAATCTGCATAATCCCCATTCCACTGTTTGAGCATGCACAGTTGCAGTGGTCTGAGATGAATTCGGGCAAAAGGGACAAAGTCCATTGCCGCAACCATTAATCCGATTACCTCCATGCACTGAGCTACAGAAGGCCGAGGAATGGAATGAAGAACTCGGCAAGAAGTTAAAAGCTTTGACTTCCTGACCTCTGTCAGAAATATTTTCATTTCTACCGAGTCTATTAGTGTTCCCAGGAAGGGAACCCTTGTGAGCGGGGACAGAGAACTTTTTTCTACGTTCACCTTCCACCCGTGAGACCTTAGAAAGGCCAGAAGAATGTCCGTATGAGCCTTGGCTCTGTGAAAAGACGATGCCTGTATTAAGATGTCGTCCAGATAAGGTGCTACTGCAATGCCCCGCGGTCTTAGTACCACTAGAAGGGACCCTAGCACCTTTGTGAAAATTCTGGGAGCGGTGGCCAACCCGAAAGGAAGGGCCATGAACTGGTAATGCGTGTCCAGAAAGGCGAACCTTAGGAACTGATGATGATCTTTGTGGATAGGAATATGTAGGTACGCATCCTTTAGATCCACGGTAGTCATATATTGACCTTCCTGGATCATCGGTAAGATTGTCCGAATGGTTTCCATTTTGAATGATGGAACTCTGAGGAATTTGTTTAGCATTTTTAGATCCAGGATTGGCCTGAAAGTTCCTTCTTTTTGGGAACTACAAACAGGTTTGAGTAAAAGCCCAGTCCTTGTTCTGCAATTGGAACTGGGTGTATCACTCCCATCTTTAGAAGATCTTCTACACAGCATAAGAACGCCTGTTTCTTTGTCTGGTCTGAAGACAAACGAGAAATGTGGAACCTTCCCCTTGGAGGAGAGTCCTTGAATTCTAGAAGATACCCCTGAGCAACAATTTCTAATACCCAGGGATCTGGAACATCTATTGCCCAAGCCTGAGCAAAGAGAGAAAGTATGCCCCCTACTAGATCCGGTCCCGGATCGGGGGCTACCCCTTCATGCTGTCTTGGTAGCAGCCGCAGGCTTCTTGGCCTGTTTACCCTTGTTCCAGCCCTGCAAAGGCTTCCAGGTTGCTTTGGGCTGGGAAGCGTTACCCTCTTGCTTTGCGGTTGCAGAGGTTGAAGCAGGTCCGCTCCTGAAGTTGCGAAAGGAGCGAAAATTAGCCTTGTTTTTGGCCTTAAACGGTCTATCTTGTGGAAGGGCATGGCCCTTTCCCCCAGTGATATCCGAAATAATTTCTTTCAACTCGGGGCCGAATAGGGTCTATCCCTTGAAAGGAATATTTAGTAATTTTGTTTTGGACGACACATCAGCCGACCACGATTTGAGCCAAAGCGCTCTACGCGCCATAATGGCAAAACCAGAATTTTTCGCCGCTAACTTAGCTAATTGTAAAGCGGCATCTGTGATAAAAGAATTAGCCAGCTTTAGAGCATGAATTCTATCCATGACTTCGTCATATGAAGTCTCCCTCTGGAGTAACTCCTCCAGCGCCTCAAACCAAAAAGCCGCTGCAGTAGTTACAGGAATAATGCAGGCAATCGGTTGAAGAAGGAAACCTTGTTGAACAAATATTTTCTTTAGTAAACCTTCTAATTTTTTATCCATAGGATCTTTGAAAGCACAACTGTCTTCTATTGGTATGGTTGTGTGCTTGGCTAGTGTTGAAACTGCTCCCTCTACCTTAGGGACTGTCTGCCACGCGTCCCGCCTGGGGTCAGTTATGGGGAACATTTTCTTAAAGATAGGGGGGGAACAAAAGGCACACCTGGTCTCTCCCACTCCCTAGTCACAATATCCACCACCCTCTTCGGGATCGGAAACGCATCAGTGTATACAGGGACTTCTAGAAACTTGTCCATTTTACACAATTTTTATGGGACCACCATGGGGTCACAATCATCCAGCGTAGCTAAAACCTCCTTAAGCAGTACGCGGAGGTGTTCCAGCTTAAATTTAAACGCTAAGGAATCTGATTCTGCCCGCTGAGAAACCTTTCCTGTGTCAGAAATTTCTCACTCGGACAGTACATCCCTCACTGCCACTTCAGAGTGTTGTGAGGGTACAACAGATAAATCATCCAAAACTTCTGATTGCTCATCCTCTGTTCTTAAAACTGAGCTATCACGCTTTTTAGGAAAAACTGGCAGTTTGGATAGAAATGCCGCAAGGGAATTATCCATGACTGCTGCTAATTGTTGTAATGTAATTGGGGCCAATGCGCTAGAGGTACTAGGCATCGCTTGCGCGGGCGTAACTGGTGTCGACACATGGGGAGAGGAAGGAGGACTATCCTTGTTACCTTCTGTTAAAGAATCATCTTGGGCTACATTTTTAAGTGTCACTGCATGGTCTTTAAAATGTTTAGATACCTTAGCACACTTTAAACACAAATGTAAGGGTGGTACCGCCATGGCTATTAAACACATAGAACAAGGTCTATCTGTAGGCTCAGACATGTTAAACAGACTTAGACAGCACTCAAATACAGTAAAATACAATTTTTAAAAAAACGGTACTGTGCCTTTAAATAATAAAAAGCGCACACTATTTTACTAAATCTCCAAAAATCATCCAATCTTTATGAATTTTTCACCATATGATCCTAATGCTTTGAAAAGATTGCACAGTAAATTTCAAGTCAATTAACCCCTTACTGCCCAAACCGGAGCAAATTAAATCTGGCAACCGGTTAGCAAACTACATCACCATGCCACAGCCACTGCTGTGGCCCTACCTTCCTTGGGGATTAGTTTTGATTGAAAATAAGCCTCTCTGAAGTCCTCAAGTAATCTCTGGACTCTTCACATGGAGCTGCATGAAGCTGTCTGTAAAATCAACTGCGCAACTGAGGCACGAATTTCAGGCCCCTTCCCTCTTCACTCTGGAGTTGTGGGGCCTTCCCAAGCCAAAATAGGTGTCTAAATATATGCCAATGCGGAATAAACCCCAAAAAAGTGTTTCAAATGTAATATAAACTTGTATAAATATCAGATTTTTGTAAAAAAATAATCGATTGCCCCTTAACAGTGTCCACCAGTGATTTGAGCCCTTTCAAATAAGCCTTCCTTCTATACTAAGTCTCAGAATATGGCTTACCTTTCCCACATGGGGATTCTTGTCAGTCTTCTAGCATTACTAAGTCTTGACTAGAAAAAATGACTGAAACATACCTTAAAGCAGTTAAGCCTGCAAACTGTTCCCCCCAACTGAAGTTTTCTGGTACTCAACAGTCCTGTGTGGGAACAGCAATGGATTTTAGTTACAACATGCTAAAATCATTTTCCTCTCAGCAGAAATCTTCATCACTTTCTGCCACAGAGTAAATAGTACAAACCGGCACTATTTTAAAATAACAAACTTTTGATTGAAGAAATAAAAACTACAAATCTAACACCACATTAACTTTACCCTCCCGTGGAGATGCTACTTGTTAGAGCGGCAAAGAAAATGACTGGGGGGGCGGAGCCTGAGGGGGAGCTATATGGACAGCTCTGCTGTGTGCTCTCTTTGCCACTTCCTGTAGGGAATGAGAATATCCCACAAGTAAGGATGAATCCGTGGACTGGATACACCATGTAAGAGAAAGATTTATTAATTCACTGTGGGATTCTTTACACGTTATGTTATTACTACCTACTAATTGGATACTCGATTTTATGTCCTTTATTTCTACTTCTTGCAGCAGTCTCTGCCATTTAGGTAGAATTAATTCCAGATATTGCTGGCCCTGTTTTAACATAATCATCTTGTACCAACTGGAGTTTGAATAGTATCCACTTTTAAACATACCAATACCTGTTTCAATTATTCCTAAATCTCAGCCACTATACGAGTATTGAATCTTATGCAGAATATAGTGTCTTATTTGAAGCAGTGACATGCAGTCACAGGAGGCAGGTGAGGCAGTGCCTCCCCTGGCCAATCTATGTAATTACAGCATTTATTTAAAATTAAAAAATAAAAAAATTATTATTTTTTTTTTTCATATTTTTTTTTTTTTATAAAATAAGGTGACCCCCCCACCCCTCCACCAAAATCATGATTCTGTTTGTGTCAACACTGTGTAAATTTTATTAAAACCGACTGTACTTATTATACATCAATACATTCATATTGCGCAAGACAAGGACAGCCGGCTGTCCTTGCATTGCGCAATATGAATGCATTGACTACTGTGGAAGTGTATGGGACGCTGAGAGACTGCCACCAGAGGAGAAAAGGTGCTAATGCAGTGCTCTCCAATGCGCCCCATACGCTTCCACAGGAGGCTAGCCTCCGTCCTGGCCGCCTCTCAGTCTCACTACTAGTCTGACTCTCAGCCAATCAGATTCAGAATTCAGAACTCGTCTGAATCTGACTGGGGCTGGCTGTCTCTGAGTGCCGGGCGGGAATGAAATAGATCCTTCCGCGTGCGGTCACGTGTCTCAGAGCAGCTCAACGCAGACTAGAGTCAGAGTCAGACGTGGTACTGAACGACCGTTATTAACAGTCAGTCAGCATTGCAACCGGAGCGTAGAAGACTACTTCAACTTGTTGTTGTTATCTATATTTGGCGACGGCGCATCTTTTTAGGTAGGTGTCAGTGGCGGAGTTGACTCACTGTTCTGTTGTTGTGTGTTCGAATCGACTTCGATGTGAATTGATATTGTGATTGATTTAGGTAGGTGTCAGTGGCGGTGGCGGGCCTCAGCCTTTTATAGTGACTGAGCCTGCTGGGGCCCTGGGCCAATCTTTTATTTTAGGCGGCAGTGCGGCACTAAGTTGAAGTTAGATAACGTGAGTTGAAGTTGAACTTACTTGATATAAATTTATTACAACGAACTTGCAGCCTCGCTGCCAAAATAGTCAAGTCACTTCCCTTGACTATACAGGCAGCGAGGCTGCAAGTTCATTGTAATAAATGTATATCAAGTTGACAAGTTCAACTCAAGTTATCTAACTTCAACTTAGTGCCGCCTAAAAGAAAAGAAAAGATGGCCCAGGGCCCCAGCAGGCTCAGTCACACGACAAGGAAGTTGGTTTCTTATTCAAGCTGTTTCTTATTCGTGAAATTCTGTTTCTTATTCATGGAAGTTGGTTTCTTATTCAATTTTTTTTAAAATAAAAAAATAGGTTTTATTAAAATAATAATATGATTCATATAATGTAGTTACACAGAGGTGGAATCTCTTTATATAACAGATATAAAAACTTGAAAAAAGGGCATACGTTGGCACCACTACAAATATTACTATTTTGAATAAATAACATATATTTTCAAAGGGTTAATAACCATTGGGCCACTGATTTCACTATGAATATATACAGGGTAGATCCCCCTCCATGCCATGCAATTGTTTTTAGCCTGGCCCAATGGTGTTTTTGACACAGAAATTGATGCCAACCCTGGCATGGGTGCTCTAAGTCTCATTTTTGAATAAGTAACATATATTTTCAAAGGGTTAATAACCATTGGGCCACTGATTTCACTATGAATATATACAGGGTAGATCCCCCTCCATGACATGCAATTGTTTTTAGCCTGGCCCAATGGTGTTTTGGGCACAGAAATTGATGCCAACCCTGGCATAGGTGACATAATTCTCAATTTTGAATAAGTAACAGATATTTTCAAAGGGTTAATAACCATTGGGCCACTGATTTCACTATGAATATCTACAGGGTAGATCCCCCTCCATGCCATGCTATTGTTTTTAGCCTGGCCCAATGGTTATTAACCCTTTGAAAATATCTGTTACTTATTAAAAAATGAGAATTATGTCACCTATGCCAGGGTTGGCATCAATTTCTGTGCCAAAACACCATTGTGCCAGGCTAAAAACAATTGCATGGCATGGAAGAGGATCTGCCCTGTATATATTCAAAGTGAAATCAGTGGCCCAATGGTTATTAACCCTTTGAAAATATCTGTTACTTATTCAAAATTGAGAATTATGTCACCTATGCCAGGGTTGGCATCAATTTCTGTGCCCAAAACACCATTGGGCCAGGCTAAAAACAATTGCATGTCATGGAGGGAGATCTAACCTGTATATATTCATAGTGAAATCAGTGGCCCAATGGTTATTGACCCTTTAAAAATATATGTTACTTATTCAAAACGAGAAATATGTCACCTATGGCAGTGTTGGCATCAATTTCTGTGCCAAAAACACCATTGGGCCAGGCTAAAAACAATTGCATGACATGGAGGGGGATCTACCCTGTATAAATTCATAGTGAAATCAGTGGCCCAATGGTTATTAACCCTTTGAAAATATCTGTTACTTATTCAAAAATGAGAATTATGTCACCTATGCCAGTGTTGGCATCAATTTCTGTGCCAAAAACACCATTGGGCCAGGCTAAAAACAATTGCATGACATGGAGGGGGATCTACCCTGTATAAATTCATAGTGAAATCAGTGGCCCAATGGTTATTAACCCTTTGAAAACATCTGTTACTTATTCAAAAATGAGAATTATGTCACCTATGCCAGTGTTGGCATCAATTTCTGTGCCAAAAACACCATTGGGCCAGGCTAAAAACAATTGCATGACATGGAGGGGGATCTACCCTGTATAAATTCATAGTGAAATCAGTGGCCCAATGGTTATTAACCCTTTGAAAATATCTGTTACTTATTCAAAAATGAGAATTATGTCACCTATGCCAGTGTTGGCATCAATTTCTGTGCCAAAAACACCATTGGGCCAGGCTAAAAACAATTGCATGACATGGAGGGGGAATGGGATCTACCCTGTATAAATTCATAGTGAAATCAGTGGCCGAATGGTTATTAACCCTTTGAAAATATATGTTATTTATTCAAAATAGTAATATTTGTAGTGGTGCCAACGTATGCCCTTTTTTCAAGTTTGTATATCTAATTGTTATATAAAGAGATTCCACCTCTGTGTAACTACATTATATGAATCATATTATTATTTTAATAAAACCTATTTTTTTATTTTAAAGTAAATTTAAAGCAGTCTGACAAAAAAATTGAATAAGAAACCAACTTCCATGAATAAGAAACAGAATTTCCCGAATAAGAAACAGCTTGAATAAGAAACCAACTTCCTTGTCGTCTCAGTCACTATAAAAGCTGTAGCCTGTTTTTGGTTATTTACTAGTAATAATTATTATTAAATCAAGTCACCCATTTTATGTAACCTCTCACCTATTGAGTCAGCTCAAGAGGGATCTTGGGGCTGCTAAGAACCCCAATAATTACTGAAATACCCCCAATTATCAATGGTGTCCAACTGTCCATATCCAAAAATTTTCAAGTCAATTTTTTGTTCTTCCTAGGGAAGGCAAGATGTAAATGAGGAGAGGTGTATTTAAATAATAGGCAATATGTAGTGGAAATTATTGATACTAGTTATTTATTTGTCCAGTTTTTTAAAGTCCATAGGTTTAATTAATGTAAAATATCTCATATGCATCACTGCATTATAAATATGGAGCAGAAGTAAATAAGTGGCAGTCAAGGGGGTCAAACTGCTGTTCATTTGTGGTGCAGAGTGCAGACTGCAGAGAGACAAAATGTTGATTTTTATGTTACTAGCAGCCATGGGGTAAAATGGCTGTCACTGCTCAATTGTGAAAAATATACCTGGTTAAATGAAGAGTGGGGGCTATTGGGAGGGAGCTTTGTGTGACTCTGAGTCTGACTTATAGTGAGTGACTGAGGCTGCCAATCTATTGAATCACATTCTTTTTTTAGGTAGGTGGTGGCTGGCGGCACTTGATGAAGTTAGTTAGTTGATATTATTTATAACACACACACTTGTGTTCTTGTAGATTGTGGGGTGTCCAAACTTCTGTCTCAAAGGGCCACAAAGTTTTCTCTTTTTTCTTTTTCTTCTTTTTGCTAAGATGGAGGTGAGATTTATTTCTAGATAGAAATAATACAACGTACAATAGATAGACATGTTACATTATTTTGGTTTGTATGTGTTGAACTTGCAACTAGATATTATGATAACTAATGTACTTGTGTTGTTGTAAAGGCAAAAACACACACAAATGTATACACACATATACATACACATGCAGATATACACTAAACACACACATGTATATACACACATATACATACACATGCAGATATACACTAAACACACACATGTATACACACATATACATACACATGCAGATATACACTAAACACACACATGTATACACACATATACATACACATGCAGATATACACTAAACACACACATGTATATACACACATATACATACACATGCAGATATACACTAAACACACACATGTATACACACATATACATACACATGCAGATATACACTAAACACACACATGTATACAATTACACACATATACATACACAAGCAGATATACACTAAACACACACACGTGTATATACACACATATACATACACATGCAGATATACACTAAACACACACAAATGTATACACACATATACATACACATGCAGATATACACTAAACACACACATGTATACACACATATACATACACATGCAGATATACACTAAACACACACATGTATACACACATATACATACACATGCAGATATACACTAAACACACACATGTATATACACACATATACATACACATGCAGATATACACTAAACACACACATGTATACACACATATACATACACATGCAGATATACACTAAACACACACATGTATACAATTACACACATATACATACACAAGCAGATATACACTAAACACACACACATGTATATACACACATATACATACACATGCAGATATACACTAAACACACACACATGTATACACACATATACATACACATGCAGATATACACTAAACACACACATGTATACACACATATACATACACATGCAGATATACACTAAACACACACATGTATACAATTACACACATATACATACACAAGCAGATATACACTAAACACACACACATGTATATACACACATATACATACACATGCAGATATACACTAAACACACACACATGTATACACACATATACATACACATGCAGATATACACTAAACACACACATGTATACACACACATATACATACACATGCAGATATACACTAAACACACACATGTATACACACATATACATACACATGCAGATATACACTAAACACACACACATGTATACACACATATACATACACATGCAGATATACACTAAACACACACATGTATACACACATATACATACACAAGCAGATATACACTAAACACACACACATGTATATACACACATATACATACACATGCAGATATACACTAAACACACACACATGTATACACACATATACATACACATGCAGATATACACTAAACACACACATGTATATACACACATATACATACACATGCAGATATACACTAAACACACACATGTATACACACATATACATACACATGCAGATATACACTAAACACACACACATGTATACACACATATACATACACATGCAGATATACACTAAACACACACATGTATACACACATATACATACACATGCAGATATACACTAAACACACACATGTATATACACACATATACATACACATGCAGATATACACTAAACACACACATGTATATACACACATATACATACACATGCAGATATACACTAAACACACACATGTATACACACACATATACATACACATGCAGATATACACTAAACACACACATGTATACACACATATACATACACATGCAGATATACACTAAACACACACACATGTATACACACATATACATACACATGCAGATATACACTAAACACACACATGTATACACACATATACATACACATGCAGATATACACTAAACACACACATGTATACAATTACACACATATACATACACAAGCAGATATACACTAAACACACACATGTATACACACATATACATACACATGCAGATATACACTAAACACACACATGTATACACACATATACATACACATGCAGATATACACTAAACACACACATGTATACACACATATACATACACATGCAGATATACACTAAACACACACATGTATATACACACATATACATACACATGCAGATATGCACTAAACACACACATGTATACACACATATACATACACATGCAGATATACACTAAACACACACAAATGTATACACAGATATACATACACATGCAGATATACACTAAACACACACATGTATATACACACATATACATACACATGCAGATATACACTAAACACACACATGTATACACACATATACATACACATGCAGATATACACTAAACACACACATGTATACACACATATACATACACATGCAGATATACACTAAACACACACATGTATACACACATATACATACACATGCAGATATACACTACACACACACACATGTATTGTATACATATATTGATGATTCAAATTAAATTTAAAAAAAATGCTCTGACTTATAGTGAGTGACTGAGGCTGCCAATCTATTCTATTAGCGCATTCTTTTTTTAGGTAGGTGGCTGGCAGGACTTGAGTGACTTATATATAATTATATTATACAATATATTTATTTAAAAAATTAAATACAAAAAAACTGCTCTTATAGTGACTGAGCCAATCTATTCTATTAGCGCATCTTTTTTAGCTAGGTGGCGGCACTTGATATTTTTCTTGGATAATTAAATCCAGCAGTGAGTGTCAGTGAAAATTGCTGAATGAATGACGAACAGTTATTATAATATATTTATTAAATACAAAACTGCTCTTATAGTGACTGTCTGAGCCTGAGCCTCGAAGTGTTGTTGACTTGATTTAGATTAGGATAGGAGTAGGACTACTATGAAGGAGTTGTGCACTTTTTGCTGCGTCACAGAACAGAGAACAACAGGAGAATGGTCATTGGATTTGGCAGTGGAAGCAGCATGTGTGAGAAATAGCAGGGAATATGAATAGGATTATGCAGCAGTAGGCACCAAAAGTATGTATTTTTCTTTTATTTAATCACTTTCATGCAAAAATACCAATTTTAACTTGAATTGACAATGTCAATTCAAGTAAACATTGTTATTTTTTCATGAAAGTGATTAAATAGAAGAAAAATACATACTTTTGGTGCCTACTGCTGCATAATCCTATTCATATTCCCTGCTATTTCTCACACATGTTTGAAATTACATTGCAACAGTCACACCCAAAAAAATTAGATCCATAATCTCATAGAATCATGGGCATTGTGAATATAGATTTAATACTATTAACAATAAATATATACTCTGTCTCTGGATGAGCATTTTGGTCTTAGTATCATGAGACAGGTAATTATTGGTTTAGGATTTAGAATTGCCACTGTGGTTAAAGGACCAGTCAATACAGTAGATTTGCATAATCAAGAAATGCATGATAATAAGATAATGCAATAGCACTTAGTCTGAACTTCAAATGAGTAGTAGATTTTTGTAAAATAAATTGCAAAGTTATGTCTGTTTCCAATCCCCCTGTATCATGTGACAGCCATCAGCCAATCACAAATGCATATACGTATATGCTGTGAATTCTTGCACATGCTCAATAGGAGCTGGTGACTCAAACAGTGTAAATATAAAAAGACTGTGCACTTTTTGTTAATGGAAGTAAATTGGAAAGTTGTTTTAAATTGCATGCATGCTCTATCTGATTCATGAAGTTTAATTTTGACTTGAGTGTCCCTTTAAGGTTAAAGGGACAGTCTACCATAGAATTGCTATTGTTTTAAAAGATAGATAATCCCTTTATTACCCATTCCCCAGTTTTGCATAACCAACACAGTTATATTAATATACTTTTTACCTCTGTGATTACCTGGCTTGTATCTAGAAACCTTCTTCCAGCCCCCTGATCACATGACTGTGACTGTTTATTATCTATTGTCTTGCATTTAGCATTGTGTTGTGCTAGATCTTAAATAACCCCCTGTGCCTGAACACAGTGTTATCTATATGGCCCACATGTGCTTTCTGTCTCTTTGTGTTGAAAAGAGATTTAAAAAGCCTGTGATAAGAGGCAGCCCTCAAAGGCTTAGAAATTAGCATATGAACCTACCTATGTTTAGTTTAAACTAAGAATACCAAGATAAAAAAGCAATTTTGATGATAAAAGTAAATTGGAAAGTTGATTAAAATTAAAAGTCCTATCTGAATAATGAAAGTTTACTTTATACTAGACTGTCCCTTTCATAGAGCCCAGGGACAGCAATAATATAGCAGATTTGTTGACCAAAAATTTACAATCCTGTTTAGGAACAAGATAGTGGAAAGTGACACAAGTCAGGGAACACTTTTGCAGTGCACAGGTGTCAAACCTTAACAAACAATAAAGACGTCCACATCAAAGGTAGAGCAGAACAGAATAGCCCTCTGTCATTGTTTTTGTTACACTGATTTTGATTTAACATATTACAGTGAATAAAAAGAAGTACTTAAATATTATGTATAGTACATTACTTTGTAATGTATTATTAACTGGGGATTGTCAAGTATTAGTCGGTGGTCAGATGTAAAGAGAATTTTGTGACTATTTTCTCCTCACCATTTTTCATTCAAATGTATTAATCTAGACGGAGAATACAAAATCTCATTAAAGTTGTCAGGGTTGTAATCCATCAGTAAGTAATGCAGTTTTTGACCATTCTACCTACATATTTCATACCACTGATATTTATTTTATATAAGGTCTTAAAGGGACACTGTACCCATTTTTTTATTTCTTGATTCAGATAAAGCATGCAATTTAAAATAACTTTGTAATTGTCTCCTATTATCACTTTTTCTTAATTCTCTTGCTATCTTTATTTGAAAAGCAAGAATGTAAGTTTAGAAGCCGTCCCATTTTTGGTTCAATAGCTGGGTTGTACTTGCTGATTTGTGGCTAAATGCACCCACCAATAAGCAATCGCTATCCAGGGTGCTGAACCAAAAAATTGCTGTCTCCTTAGATTAGATGCCTTCTTTTTAAAAAAAGATAGCAAGAAAACGAACAAAATTTGATAATTTTTATTAGTATTGTACATTACATTGCCAGGTTGCCTATATATTATAATATAATATAATACCAGACAAATCTCTTCAAACATTTTATTTCTTTTGTGGATTTGCTATTAAACCATGCAGAGAGGTTAAACACATCATCAAAACTGCTCACCTGATGTGTGCAGCTAGCTCCTAGTAGTGCATTTCTGTTTGTTCAATAAAGGATACTAACAGAATGAAGCAAATGTTATAAAATAAATTGTGAAGTTGTTTAGCATTGCTGCTCAGTCTGAATCATGAGCATACATGACTGTGTTTTGTGTCTTTTTAAGACTATACTAATATGTTATTCTTTAGCAACCAAAAAGAAATGTCTTGTAATAACAATTAGTTTATTGTCCCTTTAATGGCAGATACCTTCTTTGGTATTAATAAAGTTTTGAGGCTTGAAAGCTAGGTTTGTGTGTTTTTCTTTACCCCATAATGAGGTTATTTTTTAAAAATATTAATGAGTAATTGTGACAGAGATATGTGTAAAGGAAAAAAAATATTTTTGTGGTGGTTTTGACGATAGTGAAAATATATCTACTGAAACCTGTACGTTCCCACTAACCAAACTCATCTGCTATTGTATGTGACAGTCTACATATGTTTATCCATGTTAGTGTTTCTTAATGTAGTTTATTCAAATTCCTTTTGACCTTGACCTCGTTTTGATGTGCCAGTTGTTGCGCATTCGCGTAGATAGTTATTCAGGATCTGACTGCAGTTTAAAATATATCAGCTCCCATATCGCAATAAGGACAGGTCTACACTACACAGAGCATATCTAGATGTTCATTATGCAAGAAAGCAAGTAAGTTGTTTGTTGTTTTTTACACAATATGTTTATTTTTAGATTTACTTTGATTAACTCTAGTTCTCTCCTTCTGATTTCTCTAATTTTTTTCTCTGTTTCCAGGTGTTCAGTATTCTAATTTTTGGAAAATGGAAAACACTATATCCAACCTTAGAAATTTCTCAAGATTGGACTTTCCCGCAAAAAAAGAAGTAATAAATAAAGGAAGACCAATGCCTGAGCTGAAGGACTTACTTCAAAAAGACAAAACGATGACACGTACATTCCAAATTGAATGGTATCAAAGGAAAGAATGGCTGTGTGGCTGTGCTACAAAGAATCGCCTATACTGCTTTCCGTGTATTTTATTCTCCACTACAGATAATGTTTGGACAAATGCTGGATTTGGAGATTTAAAAAATCTATCAAGGGGCACTAACAAACATGAGAAATCGACCAGTCACATTCAAAACCAGTTTGCTTGGAAAACCTTTGGATTAGCGAGAAGGATAGATACTGCTTTAAATGAACAGCGGAGATTAGATATCATCAACCACAATGCAAAAGTGACTGAAAACCGTGAGATTTTAAAAAACCTTATTCAAGCAACCTTCTATCTAGGCAAACAGGAAATAGCATTCCGTGGTAACGAGGAGGGTGCAAAGTCCTCTATTCGTGGCAACTATGTGGAGCTATTGCATATGTTTGCATGGAAAGATGCAACTTTTGCAAGACATTTGCAAACATCCACTGTGTTTTCTGGATGTTCAAATAGAATCCAGAATGACTTAATCGAAGCAGTAGCTGATATAGTAAGAGATGATATAAGAAAGGAGATTAATGCAGCCCCCTTTGTTGCTGTGGAAGTAGACGAGACAACCGATGTTACAAACATGACACAAATCTCTGTAATTTTGCGTTATGTGGCTAAAAGTGAGCTGAACAGTGAGATAATTGTGAAGGAGGCGTTCTTAGGATTTGATGAAGTGGTTGACAGACGAGCACCAGCTATTGCAGACTATGTATTGGGAGTGTTGGAGAAATATAATTGTCTTGAAAAGCTGGTAGCTCAGACTTACGACGGAGCCTCTGTGATGGCATCAGCTATTAATGGGGTGCAAGCAAAGATTAAAGAAAAAGTACCTGAAGCAACTTTTATTCATTGTTATGCACACAAGTTAAACCTGGTGCTCTCTAATTCAGCGAAATCTATAGAAGAGTGTAAAGTATTTTTTTCTACACTTGAGGGAATGGCCACGTTTTTCAGTAAATCGACAAAGCGCACCCACCTACTGGACGATATGGTGAAGAGACGTTTACCGAAAGCAGCACCCACCAGATGGAGTTCAAATTCCAGACTAGTGCAGACGGTCAACATGTATCAAAGTGATATACGTGCTATGTTCCTGTTTCTCAGAGAAAATCCAGATGGTTGGGATCATGAGACCTTGATGATGTCTGAAGGATATTACTTCTTTCTGAATAAAGCATCAACCTGCTTCTTGCTTATGACATATGAGGCCATTTTCATACAAACTGACGCACTCTTTCGATTGCTGCAGAGTAAAGTGATGGATGTTGGATTCTGCTGTCGGAGAATTGCTGATACCATGAAATTTCTTGAAAATCACAGACCAGAGTTTGACAATTTGTATGGTACATTTGAGGCGGATTGCATCAGAATGGGGCTGACAGACAATGTAAGGAGTAAACAGCCAATAAAAGATGTGAGGAGAAGGTTGTTTTACAACATTATGGACAATGTAAACGTTCAAATGAAAGCTTGGTTTGACCATTTTGCTGAGCTAGAATTCCTTTGTTTGGTCGATTGCACTAAATTGCTAGAGATGTCCAAACATATTGATGACCAAAAACTGCAGAGCCTATCAAGATATGGCAAATACTTTGACTTAGTTCGATTAAAATCTGATCTAATTGGATGTTATAGTTCTGAAATGGTGAGAAATGATTGCAAATCACCTACAGATCTACTAAACTTTTTGGCCAACAACGATCTCATGAAGACTGTTCCAGAGGCAGTGAAATTACTGAAGCTGGTTCTCACGATACCAGCTACAACGGCCTCTGTTGAGAGGTCCTTCTCTGCTTTAAAGCGCATAAAAACACATAGCAGGAATCGGACCAGTCAAGGACGACTTTCCTCTTTGGCTGTTTTAGCAATTGAGAGAGAAAGACTGGTACAGTTGCATGAAAAAAACTGTGAAGATTTTCTTAACAAAGTTATTGAAAATTTTGTTAAAAAAGATAGAAGGATTGACCTTGTCTACAAATGAGGGAAATGAACAAGACCAGTCACAGTAAAAAAGTTTTGATTGTTAATATGTTAATATTTGTTAGATGTTTTATAATATAAGTTATTTAAGACCTATTTTAAACATAACAAAATGTTTTTTTCTTTTCTTTAAAGTTAATTTGCAATACCATATTCTGGTATTGCAATATATGATCAAACTTTAAAAAAATGCTTTATTCTCAAGGTCAACAGATTGCAGTTGAACTGGTGCTTTAGTGCAACGTTTCTTAACCGTGGCCCTCAAGTAGCCTCAACAGACCAGGTTTTCATTATAGATGAACTAGTGCACAATTGAAGTGCTCAGCTTAGCAGCAGTAATACCATGGATGGATTGTTTTCTAACCTGCTATCAACCATCAGCTGATTATTTCACCAATGCAGCACTGGTTTGGCTATAATGAAAGCCTGGTCTTTTGGGGTACTTGAGGACTTCAGTTGAGAAACAATGCTTTAGTTTAAATGCCTAATTTTACATTTTAATTTCAAAGGGACTTGCAGAAAAATTTCATTATCATCATAGAAAGTGGAGAAATTGCTGTCTCTGAGAAGGTAAGACCATGCACTCTTATTTTTTCATTTGTATAAATAGTGACCTTGTTGTCCTTCACTACGGTCTTTACTTTGTAAAATGTCCACCACAGCCTTTGTCTGTGCCTATACCTGTTCACCAGCTGCCACTGGTTCACAACATTTTTATATTTACTGAATAATGAAGGAATCTATAAGCATAATTTGCAGCATTGAAGTAAAAAAGTATGTTTGAAACATATTTTAATGGGCCTGGATTTCTAGATCTCATAATCAGAGCAAGCATTTTGTTATCTGGCAAGAGTTTCTGTTACAATCCTTTAGACTAAAAACAGATGTTTACTAAGTTGACCAGTTTTCAAAGACACCATTGAAAGGGAGATTAAACCCATATGTTTTCTTTCATGATTTAGAAAGAGCATGCAATTTTAAATAACTTTCCAATTTACATCTAATATCTGATTTTTTTCATTCTTTTGATATCCTTTGATGAAACGCATATCTAAATATGCTCAGTAGCTACTGAGCATATTTAGATATGATTTTCAACAAAGGATATCTGGTTTTCTTCATTCTTTTATATCCTTTGAAAAGCATATCTAAATATGCTCTGTAGCTACTGAGCATATTTAGATATGAATTTCAACAAAGGATATCTGATTTTCTTCATTCTTTTGATATCCTTTGTTGAAAAGCATATCTAAATATGCTCAGTAGCTACTGAGCATATTTAGATATGCTTTTCAACAAAGGATATCAAAAGAATGAAGGAAATCAGATATCCTTTGTTGAAATTCATATCTAAATATGCTCAATAGCTTCTAAGCATATTTAGATATGCTTTTCAACAAAGGATATCAAAAGAATGAAGAAAATCAGATATCCTTTGTTGAAAATCATATCTAAATATGCTCAGTAGATACTGAATGGTGGCTGCATATAGATATTGGCTCGCCCATGTGCAATTGCTATTTCTTCAACAAAGGATATCTAAAGAATGAAGGCGTATCCGATTCCTAGACACTGCCTCACCAGCCTCTGAAGTCACCGCACATCACTGATTTGAAGATATGCATAAAAATGATGTTTTAGGAGATCGAATTCCCTTCTAATTTTTTCAAAAGTTTTAACAATACAAGTGCCTGGTTCTAAGATTTGAGTGACATGCTTCAGTCCCCGGAGACGCCATCCCTGGAAGATCCCAGGACAAAGCCCTGGCGTAAATTCTGGATTCCCAATTATAGGGAGGCAGTTAGAGAAATTATAGTTTATCTTGAGTTCCCAACAAAATTTTTGACAGGCTATAACCACATTATAGATCACGCTCAGATTACTGATGCTAGATGGTATTTTACTTACTGATGTATGCAGGATTGCTTTTAAAGAAAAGGGTTTAATCATTCCCTCCTCTAACTCTAAGAAGGTAAAGTGATTAGCTTCAGTTATCCAATCTACAGCAATCTTGACCATGGTAACCCAGTTAAACACCTTAATATTTGGGAGCCTAAACCCTCCAAAGTCTTTATTTTGTTAAAGGAATCGTAAAGAAAGACGTGCCTTCCCCTTCCCCCATAAAAATTCCGTGCATAACTTGTTGAAGTGTCTTACATCTATACTTTTAAAGGGACACTGAACCCATTTTTTTTCTTTTGTGATTCAGACAGAGCATGAAATTTTAAGCAACTTTCTAATTTACTCCTATTATCAAATTGTCTTCATTCTCTTGGTATCTTTATTTGAAATGCAAGAATGTAAGTTCAGATGCCAGCCCATTTTTGGTGAACAGCCTGGGTTGCCCTTACTGATTGGTGGATAAATTCATCCACCAATAAAAAAGTGCTGTCCAGAGTTCTAAACCCAGAAAAAAGCTTAGATGCCTTCTTTTTCAAATAAAGATAGCAAGAGAATGAAGAAAAATTGATAATAGGAGTAAATTAGAAAGTTGCTTAAAATTGCATGCTCTGTCTGAATCACAGGTGTGCTAGCTGGAGGCGCTGGTTCAGCTTAGTGCAAACTTGTATTAGTCGTTGGTGTCTTCCTTTCCTTCCTCAGTTGTATAACTCTAGGTGCAAAAATATAATTTATGCTTACCTGATAAATTCATTTCTCCTGTAGTGTAGTCAGTCCACGGGTCATCCATTACTTATGGGATTATAACTCCTCCCTAACAGGAAGTGCAAGAGGATCACCCAAGCAGAGCTGCTATATAGCTCCTCCCCTCTACGTCATATCCAGTCATTCGACCGAAACCATACGAGAAAGGAGAAACTATAGGGTGCAGTGGTGACTGGAGTTTAATTAAAATTTAGACCTGCCGTAAAAACAGGGCGGGCCGTGGACTGACTACACTACAGGAGAAATTAATTTATCAGGTAAGCATAAATTATATTTTCTCCTGTTAAGTGTAGTCAGTCCACGGGTCATCCATTACTTATGGGATACCAATACCAAAGCTAAAAGTACACGGATGACGGGAGGGACAGGCAGGATCTTTACACGGAAGGAACCACTGCCTGTAGAACCTTTCTCCCAAAAACAGCCTCCGAAGAAGCAAAAGTGTCAAATTTGTGAAATTTTGAAAAAGTGTGAAGTGAAGACCAAGTTGCAGCCTTGCAAATCTGTTCAACAGAGGCCTCATTCTTAAAGGCCCAAGTGGAAGCCACAGCTCTAGTAGAATGAGCTGTAATCCTTTCAGGAGGCTGCTGTCCAGCAGTCTCATAGGCTAAACGTATTATGCTACGAAGCCAAAAAGAGAGAGAGGTAGCCGAAGCTTTTTGACCTCTCCTCTGTCCAGAATAAACGACAAACAGGGAAGAAGTTTGACGAAAATCTTTAGTTGCCTACAAATAAAATTTCAGGGCACGGACGACGTCCAGATTGTGCAAAAGTCGTTCCTTCTTTGAAGAAGGGTTAGGGCACAATGATGGAACAACAATCTCTTGATTGATATTCTTGTTAGTGACTACCTTAGGTAAGAACCCAGGTTTAGTACGCAGAACTACCTTGTCTGAATGAAAAATCAGATAAGGAGAATCACAATGTAAGGCCGATAACTCAGAGACTCTTCGAGCCGAGGAAATAGCCATTAAAAACAGAACTTTCCAAGATAACAGCTTGATATCGATGGAATGAAGGGTTTCAAACGGAACACCCTGCAGAACGTTAAGAACTAAGTTTAAACTCCACGGCGGAGCAACAGTCTTAAACACAGGCTTAATCCTAGCCAAAGCCTGACAAAAAGCCTGAACTTCTGCCAGACGTTTGTGTAAAAGGATAGACAGAGCTGAAATCTGTCCCTTTAACGAACTAGCAGATAAACCCTTTTCTAAACCTTCTTGTAGAAAAGACAATATCCTAGGAATCCTAACCTTACTCCATGAGTAACTCTTGGATTCGCACCAATATAAGTATTTACGCCATATTTTATGGTAAATTTTCCTGGTAACAGGTTTCCTAGCCTGTATAAAGGTATCAATCACTGACTCCGAGAATCCACGCTTTGATAGAATCAACCATGCAGTCAGCCTCAGAGAAATTAGATTTGGATGTTTGAAAGGACCCTGAATCAGAAGGTCCTGTCTCAGAGGCAGAGACCATGGTGGACAGGACGACATGTCCACTAGATCTGCATACCAGGTCCTGCGTGGCCAGGCAGGCGCTATTAGAATCACCGATGCTCTCTCCTGTTTGATCCTGGCAATCAATCGAGGAAGCATCGGGAAAGGTGGAAACACATA
The DNA here is from genome assembly GCF_027579735.1 of Bombina bombina. Lineage (NCBI taxonomy): Eukaryota > Metazoa > Chordata > Amphibia > Anura > Bombinatoridae > Bombina > Bombina bombina. Next base: position 462,128,638 of record NC_069502.1, on the reverse strand, counting down.
AGCCATGTTGAAGACCCAAGGTGCTGGCAGAGCATCTATCAGCACCGCTCCCGGGTCCCTGGACCTGGATCCGTAACAAGGAAGCTTGACGTTCTGGCGAGACGCCATGAGATCCAGATCTGGTTTGCCCCAATGATGAAGCAGTTGGGCAAACACCTCCGGATGAAGTTCCCACTCCCCGGATGAAAGGTCTGGCGACTTAGAAAATCTGCCTCCCAGTTCTCCACGCCTGGGATGTGGATCGCTGACAGGTGGCAAGAGTGAGACTCTGCCCAGCGAATTATCTTTGAGACTTCCATCATCGCTAGGGAACTCCTTGTTCCTCCTTGATGGTTGATGTAAGCCACAGTCGTGATGTTGTCCGACTGAAACCTGATGAACCTCAGAGTTGCTAACTGAGGCCAAGCCAGAAGAGCATTGAAAATTGCTCTTAATTCCAGAATGTTTATTGGAAGGAGTCTCTCCTCCTGAGTCCATGATCCCTGAGCCTTCAGGGAATTCCAGACTGCGCCCCAACCTAGAAGGCTGGCGTCTGTTGTTACAATCGTCCAATCTGGCCTGCGGAAGGGCATCCCCTTGGACAGATGTGGCCGAGAAAGCCACCATAGAAGAGAATCTCTGGTCTCTTGATCCAGATTTAGCAGAGGGGACAAATCTGAGTAATCCCCATTCCACTGACTTAGCATGCACAATTGCAGCGGTCTGAGATGCAGGCGCGCAAATGGTACTATGTCCATTGCCGCTACCATTAAGCCGATTACCTCCATGCACTGAGCCACTGACGGGTGTTGAATGGAATGAAGGACACGGCAAGCATTTAGAAGTTTTGATAACCTGTCCTCCGTCAGGTAAATTTTCATTTCTACAGAATCTATAAGAGTCCCTAGAAAGGGAACTCTTGTGAGTGGCAATAGAGAACTCTTTTCTATGTTCACCTTCCACCCATGCGACCTTAGAAATGCCAGAACTAACTCTGTATGAGACTTGGCAGTTTGGAAACTTGACGCTTGTATCAGAATGTCGTCTAGGTACGGAGCTACCGCTATGCCTCGCGGTCTTAGTACCGCCAGAAGAGAGCCCAGAACCTTTGTAAAGATTCTTGGAGCCGTAGCTAACCCGAAGGGAAGAGCTACAAACTGGTAATGCCTGTTTAGGAAGGCAAATCTTAGATACCGGTAATGATCCTTGTGAATCGGTATGTGAAGGTAGGCATCCTTTAAATCCACTGTGGTCATGTACTGACCCTCTTGGATCATGGGTAAGATGGTTCGAATAGTTTCCATTTTGAACGATGGAACTCTTAGGAATTTGTTTAGGATCTTTAAGTCCAAGATTGGTCTGAAGGTTCCCTCTTTTTTGGGAACCACAAACAGATTTGAATAGAATCCTTGCCCGTGTTCCGACCGCGGAACTGGGTGGATCACTCCCATTAGTAAGAGGTCTTGTACACAGCGTAGAAACGCCTCTTTCTTTATCTGGTTTGCTGATAACCTTGAAAGATGAAATCTCCCTTGTGGGAAGATATCCCTGAGATATGATCTCCAACGCCCAGGGATCCTGGACATCTCTTGCCCAAGCCTGGGCGAAGAGAGAAAGTCTGCCCCCCACTAGATCCGTTTCTGGATCGGGGGCCCTCACTTCATGCTGTCTTAGGGGCAGCAGCAGGTTTTCTGGCCTGCTTGCCCTTGTTCCAGGACTGGTTAGGTTTCCAGCCCTGTCTGTAGCGAGCAACAGTTCCTTCCTGTCTTCGAGCGGAGGAAGTTGATGCTGCTCCTGCCTTGAAGTTACGAAAGGCACGAAAATTAGACTGTTTAGCCTTTGGTTTGGCCCTGTCTTGAGGCAGGGCATGGCCCTTACCTCCAGTAATGTCAGCGATAATTTCTTTCAAGCCGGGCCTGAATAATGTCTGCCCTTTGAAAGGAATATTAAGCAATTTAGATTTAGAAGTCACATCAGCTGACCAGGATTTAAGCCACAGCGCTCTGCGCGCTTGAATGGCGAATCCGGAGTTCTTAGCCGTAAGTTTGGTTAAGTGTACTACGGCATCAGAAATAAATGAATTAGCTAGCTTAAGGGCTTTAAGCTTGTTCATAATCTCATCCAATGGAGCTGTGCTAAGGGTCTCTTCCAGAGACTCAAACCAGAGTAGAGTAGAAACTGCTCCCTCCACCTTAGGGATCGTCTGCCATAGGTCCCGTGTGGTTGCGTCTATTGGAAACATTTTTCTAAATATAGGAGGGGGTGAAAAGGGCACACCGGGTCTATCCCACTCCTTGTTAACAATTTCTGTAAGCCTTTTAGGTATAGGAAAAACGTCAGTACACGCCGGTACCGCAAAATATTTATCCAGCCTACATACTTTCTCTGGAATTGCAACCGTGTTACAATCATTCAGAGCCGCTAATACCTCCCCTAGTAATACACGGAGGTTCTCAAGCTTAAATTTAAAATTTGAAATCTCTGAATCCAGTTTACTTGGATCAGATCCGTCACCCACAGAATGAAGTTCTCCGTCCTCATGTTCTGCAAATTGTGACGCAGTATCAGACATGGCTCTACTATTATCAGCGCACTCTGTTCTTACCCCAGAGTGATCGCGTTTACCTCTTAATTCTGGCAATTTAGATAGTACTTCAGTAATAACATTAGCCATGTCTTGCAAAGTGATTTGTATGGGCCGCCCTGATGTACTTGGCGCCACAATATCACGCACCTCCTGAGCGGGAGGCGAAGGTACTGACACGTGAGGAGAGTTAGTCGGCATAACTTCCCCCTCGTTGTCTGGTGATATTTTTTTAACATATAAAGTTTGACTTTTATTCAAAGTAACATCTATGCATTGAGTGCACAAATTTCTATTGGGCTCCCCACATTGGCCTTTAAACATAGTGAACAAACAGATTCATTTGTGTCAGACATGTTTAAACAGACTAGCAATAACACTAGCAAGCTTGGAAAAAACTTTTAAATAAATTTACAAGCTATATAAAAAACGCTACTGCGCCTTTAAGAAACATAAAAATGTGACACAGTTGAATTAACAATGAACCAAATATGTTAAAACAACCAAATTTTAACAGAAAATGTATAAAGTTAGCAGAGGATTGCACCCACCAGCAAAAGGATGATTAACCCCTTAATACCCAAAACGGATAACAGTTGAAATAATAAACGTTTTTATCACAGTCAAACACACTGTCACAGGTCTGCTGTGACTGATTACCTCCCTCAAACTAATTTTGGAGACCCCTGGGCTCTGTAGAGACGTCCTGGATCATGGAGGAAGAAATAGGAAGACTGTGACTAAATTTTTACTGCGCAATAAAGCGCTAAAATAGGCCCCTCCCACTCATATTACAACAGTGGGGAAGCTCAGTAAACTGTTTTTATTCAGAAAAAAAAAAAACGACAGCCATGTGGTAAAAATCATGCCCATAAAGTTTTATCACCAAGTACCTCAGAAAAAACGATTAACATGCCAGTAAACGTTTTAAAAATTGAAAATTATGAAGTGTTATTAATAAGCCTGCTGCTAGTCGCTTTCACTGCAGTGCAGGCTCAAATATTACTTTAATATTGACAGTATTTTCTCAGTGAATTCCATTACCCAGAAATACCTCAGAGTATACATACATACATATCAGCCTGATACCAGTCGCTACTACTGCATTTAAGGCTGCACTTACATTACATCGGTATTAGCAGTATTTTCTCAGTCAATTCCATTCCTTAGAAAATAATTTACTGCACATACCTCCTTGCAGGTGGGCCCTGCATGCTATCCCCTGTTCTGAAGTTACCTCACTCCTCAGAATGGCCGAGAACAGCAAGTGGATCTTAGTTACGACCGCTAAGATCATAGAAAAACTCAGGCAGATTCTTCTTCTAATGCTGCCTGAGAACAAACAACACACTCCGGTGCCGTTTAAAATAACAAACTTTTGACTGAAGAAATAAAAAACAGAATTTATGCTTACCTGATAAATTACTTTCTCCAACGGTGTGTCCGGTCCACGGCGTCATCCTTACTTGTGGGATATTCTCTTCCCCAACAGGAAATGGCAAAGAGTCCCAGCAAAGCTGGCCATATATACCCTCCTAGGCTCCGCCCACCCCAGTCATTCGACCGACGGACAGGAGGAAATATATATAGGAGAAACCATATGGTACCGTGGTGACTGTAGTTAGAGAAAATAATTCATCAGACCTGATTAAAAAACCAGGGCGGGCCGTGGACCAGACACACCGTTGGAGAAAGTAATTTATCAGGTAAGCATAAATTCTGTTTTCTCCAACATTGGTGTGTCCGGTCCACGGCGTCATCCTTACTTGTGGGAACCAATACCAAAGCTTTAGGACACGGATGAAGGGTGGGAGCAAATCAGGTTACCTAAACGGAAGGCACCACAGCTTGCAAAACCTTTCTCCCAAAAATAGCCTCCGAAGAAGCAAAAGTATCAAATTTGTAAAATTTAGCAAAAGTGTGCAGTGAAGACCAAGTCGCTGCCTTACATATCTGGTCAACAGAAGCCTCGTTCTTGAAGGCCCATGTGGAAGCCACAGCCCTAGTGGAGTGAGCTGTGATTCTTTCAGGAGGCTGCCGTCCGGCAGTCTCGTAAGCCAATCGGATAATGCTTTTAAGCCAAAAGAAAAGAGAGGTAGAAGTCGCTTTTTGACCTCTCCTTTTACCAGAATAAACGACGAACAAGGAAGATGTTTGTCTGAAATCTTTAGTAGCCTCTAAATAGAACTTTAGAGCACGGACAACGTCCAAATTGTGTAACAAACGTTCCTTCTTTGAAACTGGATTCGGACACAAAGAAGGTACAACTATCTCCTGGTTAATATTTTTGTTGGAAACAACTTTAGGAAGAAAACCAGGCTTAGTACGCAAAACCACCTTATCTGCATGGAACACCAGATAGGGCGGAGAACACTGCAGAGCAGATAACTCTGAAACTCTTCTAGCAGAAGAAATTGCAACCAAAAACAAAACTTTCCAAGATAGTAACTTAATATCTATGGAATGTAAAGGTTCAAACGGAACCCCTTGAAGAACTGAAAGAACTAGATTTAGACTCCAGGGAGGAGTCAAAGGTCTGTAAACAGGCTTAATCCGAACCAAAGCCTGAACAAATGCTTGAACATCTGGCACAGCTGCCAGTCTTTTGTGTAGTAAGACAGATAAAGCAGAGATCTGTCCCTTTAGAGAACTTGCAGATAATCCTTTCTCCAAACCTTCTTGTAGAAAGGAGAGAATCTTAGGAATTTTTATCTTATTCCATGGAAATCCTTTGGATTCACACCAACAGATATATTTTTTCCATATCTTATGGTAAATTTTTCTAGTTACAGGTTTTCTGGCCTGAACCAGAGTATCTATAACAGAATCTGAAAACCCACGCTTTGATAGAATCAAGCGTTCAATCTCCAAGCCGTCAGTTGGAGGGAGACCAGATTTGGATGTTCGAATGGACCCTGAACAAGAAGGTCCTGTCTCAAAGGTAGCTTCCATGGTGGAGCCGATGACATATTCACCAGGTCTGCATACCAAGTCCTGCGTGGCCACGCAGGAGCTATCAAGATCACCGAGGCCCTCTCCTGATTGATCCTGGCTACTAGCCTGGGAATGAGAGGAAACGGTGGGAATACATAAGCTAGGTTGAAGGTCCAAGGTGCTACTAGTGCATCTACTAGAGTCGCCTTGGGATCCCTGGATCTGGACCCGTAGCAAGGGACCTTGAAGTTCTGACGAGACGCCATCAGATCCATGTCTGGAATGCCCCATAATTGAGTTATTTGGGCAAAGATTTCCGGATGGAGTTCCCACTCCCCCGGATGGAATGTCTGACGACTCAGAAAATCCGCTTCCCAATTTTCCACTCCTGGGATGTGGATCGCAGACAAGTGGCAGGAGTGATCCTCCGCCCATTGAATTATTTTGGTCACTTCTTTCATCGCCAGGGAACTCTTTGTTCTCCCCTGATGATTGATATATGCAACGGTCGTCATGTTGTCTGATTGAAACCTTATGAATTTGGCCTTTGCTAGTTGAGGCCAAGCTCTGAGAGCATTGAATATCGCTCTCAGTTCCAGAATGTTTATCGGGAGAAGAGACTCTTCCCGAGACCATAGTCCCTGAGCTTTCAGGGATTCCCAGACCGCGCCCCAGCCCACCAGACTGGCGTCGGTCGTGACAATGACCCACTCTGGTCTGCGGAAGCTCATTCCCTGGGATAGATGGTCCAGGGTCAGCCACCAACGGAGTGAATCTCTGGTCTTTTGATCTACTTGAATCATTGGAGACAAGTCTGTATAATCCCCATTCCACTGTTTGAGCATGCACAGTTGTAATGGTCTTAGATGAATTCGTGCAAAAGGAACTATGTCCATTGTTGCAACCATCAATCCTACTACTTCCATGCACTGCGCTATGGAAGGACGAGGAACAGAATGAAGCACTTGACAAGAGCTTAGAAGTTTTGATCTTCTGACCTCTGTCAGAAAAATCCTCATTTCTAAGGAATCTATTATTGTTCCCAAGAAGGGAACTCTTGTTGACGATGACAGAGAACTTTTTTCTTTGTTCACCTTCCATCCGTGAGATCTGAGAAAGGCTAGAACGATCTCCGTATGAGCCTTTGCTTTTGACAGAGACGACGCTTGTATTAGAATGTCGTCCAAGTAAGGTACTACTGCAATGCTCCTTGGTCTTAGAACCGCTAGAAGGGACCCTAGCACCTTTGTGAAAATCCTTGGAGCAGTGGCCAACCCGAATGGGAGGGCCACAAACTGGTAATGCTTGTCCAGAAAAGCGAACCTTAGGAACTGATGATGTTCCTTGTGGATAGGAATATGTAGGTACGCATCCTTTAGATCCACGGTAGTCATAAATTGACTTTCCTGGATGGTGGGTAGGATCGTTCGAATAGTTTCCATTTTGAACGATGGTACCCTGAGAAATTTGTTTAGGATCTTCAAATCCAAAATTGGATTGAACGTTCCCTCCTTTTTGGGAACTACGAACAGATTGGAATAAAATCCCATTCCTTGTTCCTTTATTGGAACTGGGTGTATCACTCCCATTTTTAACAGGTCTTCTACACAATGTAAGAATGCCTGTCTCTTTATTTGGTTTGAGGATAAGTGAGACCTGTGGAACCTTCCCCTTGGGGGTAGTTCCTTGAATTCCAGGAGATAACCTTGAGAAACTATTTCTAGCGCCCAAGGATCCTGAACATCTCTTGCCCAAGCCTGAGCAAAGAGAGAGAGTCTGCCCCCCACTAGATCCGGTCCCGGATCGGGGGCTACTCCTTCATGCTGTTTTGTTAGCAGTGGCAGGCTTCTTGGCCTGCTTACCCTTGTTCCAGCCTTGCATTGGTTTCCAGGCTGGTTTGGGTTGTGAGGTATTACCCTCTTGCTTAGAGGATGCAGAATTAGAGGCTGGTCCGTTTCTGCGAAAAGGACGAAAATTAGGCTTATTTTTAGCCTTAAAAGACCTATCCTGTGGAAGGGCGTGGCCCTTTCCCCCAGTGATGTCTGAAATAATCTCTTTCAATTCTGGTCCAAATAAAGTTTTACCCTTGAAAGGGATGTTAAGCAATTTTGTCTTGGATGACACATCCGCTGACCAAGACTTTAGCCAAAGCGCTCTGCGCGCCACGATAGCAAACCCTGAATTTTTCGCCGCTAATCTAGCTAATTGCAAAGCGGCATCTAAAATAAAAGAGTTAGCCAATTTAAGTGCGTTAACTCTGTCCATAACCTCCTCATATGGAGTTTCTCTACTGAGCGACTTTTCTAGTTCCTTGAACCAGAACCACGCTGCCGTAGTGACAGGAACAATGCATGAAATTGGTTGTAGAAGGTAGCCTTGCTGTACAAAAATCTTTTTAAGTAAACCTTCTAATTTTTTATCCATAGGATCTTTGAAAGCACAACTATCTTCGATAGGAATAGTAGTGCGTTTGTTTAGAGTAGAAACTGCCCCCTCGACCTTGGGGACTGTCTGCCATAAGTCCTTTCTGGGGTCGACCATAGGAAATAATTTCTTAAATATAGGGGGGGGAACAAAAGGTATGCCGGGCTTTTCCCACTCCTTATTTACTATGTCCGCCACCCGCTTGGGTATAGGAAAAGCGTCGGGGGGCACCGGAACCTCTAGGAACTTGTCCATCTTGCATAATTTCTCTGGGATGACCAAGTTGTCACAATCATCCAGAGTAGATAACACCTCCTTAAGCAGTGCGCGGAGATGTTCTAATTTAAATTTAAATGTCACAACATCAGGTTCAGCGTGATGAGAAATTTTTCCTGAATCTGAGATTTCTTCATCAGACAAAACCTCCCTCATGGCCCCTTCAGATTGGTGTGAGGGTATGACAGAACAATTATCATCAGCGCCCTCTTGCTCTTCAGTGTTTAAAACAGAGCAATCGCGCTTTCTCTGATAAGTAGGCATTTTGGATAAAAGATTTGCTATGGAGTTATCCATTACAGCCGTTAATTGTTGCATGGTAATAAGTATTGGCGCACTAGATGTACTAGGGGCCTCCTGCGTGGGCAAAACTGGTGTAGACACAGTAGGAGATGATGTAGTATCATGTTTACTCCCCTCATCTGAGGAATTATCTTGGGCAATATCATTATCTGTGGCAGTACTGTCCTTACTTTGTTTGGACGCTATGGCACAATTATCACATAAATTTAAATGGGGAGACACATTGGCTTTCATACATATAGAACATAGCTTATCTGAAGGTACAGACATGTTAAACAGGCTTAAACTTGTCAACAAAGCACAAAAAACGTTTTAAAATAAAACCGTTACTGTCTCTTTAAATTTCAAACAGAAAACACTTTATTACTGAATATGTGAAAAAGTATGAAGGAATTGTTCAAAAATTACCAAAATTTCACCACAGTGTCTTAAAGCATTAAAAGTATTGCACACCAAATTTCAGAGCTTTAACCCTTAAAATAACGGAACCGGAGCCGTTTTAAAATTTAACCCCTATACAGTCCCAGCTATAGTCTTTGCTGAGACCCAACCAAGCCCAGAGGGGAATACGATACCAAATGACGCCTTCTAGAAGCTTTTTTAGTGATTCTTAGATCCTCACACATGCATCTGCATGCCCTGCTCTCCAAAAACAACTGCGCAGTAATGGAGCGAAAATGAGGCTCAGTCTATAACTAGAAAGGCCCCCTGACTGAAAAAGGTGTCCAACACAGTGCCTGCCGTTTTATAAACGTTCCCCAAGATTATAAATGCCAATTGTTAGCCTAAATCTGAATAATATGCCCAAATAAAGCAATCGATTTAGCCCATAAAAATGTCTACCAGTTTTTTAGCCCTTATTAAGCCCTTTATTCTGTATGTTTGACTAAGAAAATGGCTTACCGGTCCCCATGAGGGGAAATGACAGCCTTTCAGCATTACACAGTCTTTTTAGAAATATGGCTAGTCATACCTTAAGCAGAAAAGTCTGCTAACTGTTTCCCCCAACTGAAGTTACTTCATCTCAACAGTCCTATGTGGAAACAGCAATCGATTTTAGTTACTGTCTGCTAAAATCATCTTCCTCTTACAAACAGAAATCTTCATCCTTTTCTGTTTCAGAGTAAATAGTACATACCAGAACTATTTTAAAATAACAAACACTTGATAGAAGAATAAAAACTACATTAAAACACCAAAAAACTCTTAACCATCTCCGTGGAGATGTTGCCTGTGCAACGGCAAAGAGAATGACTGGGGTGGGCGGAGCCTAGGAGGGACTATATGGCCAGCTTTGCTGGGACTCTTTGCCATTTCCTGTTGGGGAAGAGAATATCCCACAAGTAAGGATGACGCCATGGACCGGACACACCAATGTTGGAGAAACTAAGTTTAACACACCACAGTCCTCTCACACGTCCTATCTTTAGTTAGGTGCAAGAGAATGACTGGATATGACGTAGAGGGGAGGAGCTATATAGCAGCTCTGCTTGGGTGATCCTCTTGCACTTCCTGTTAGGGAGGAGTTATAATCCCATAAGTAATGGATGACCCGTGGACTGACTACACTTAACAGGAGAAATAGTGGTGCTGAAATATCAGGCAATACACCATACAAAGGTGAATATCTACTCACAGTGTATATTGCAGGTTACCGGCTCCTTCTCAATATGAAAAGACAATATCACAGATTCAGTAAAAAAGTGTGTCTTTATTTGGCTCAACGCGTTTCAACGGTCCCAGCCGTCTTTCTCAAGAGCAATAAAAGTGCTTTGGTTTGTAAAAGTTTGCACTAAGCTGAACCAGCGCCTCCAGCTAGCACACATGATCTATTCACACAGACCTTGGGACAGACTGTGGGACAGCTGCAGTTCACCAGAAGGGGAAAGTATTAACACATGTTATACACCTGTTTGCATGCATATCTGTCTGAATCACGAAAGAAAAAATTTGGGTTCAGTGTCCCTTTAATGATTATTGGTAGATTTTGCATTAAATACAAGAGACGTGGGAATAAGAATGGTTTTAGTAAGACAATTTTAGCGGACAAGGAGATTGGGAGTGACTTCCACTTATCTGCCATGATCTTAGCCTCCCTGAAAAATGTAGTATAGTTTAATATGTACCACGATGCAGGGCTACCCGACAAATAGATCCCCAAATAATTAATACAATCTACTATCTGGAAAGGAAAATCTCTTAAGCTGTCTTTTTTATATATATCCATAACAGTTCTGATTTGTTTTGATTAACCTTATAGCCCGAAAGAAAGCTAAACTCATCAATTATTCCCATAAGAAGGGGTATACTAATTTTAGTTTTAGATAAGAATAATAAGTCATCAGCATATACAGAGATAAAACGAGTTTACTACCCCCAAAGGAGATACCTTCTAATTCTTGTCTGAGACATACAGCAAATGGTTCAATTGAAAGGTTGAAGAGAAGCGGCGAAAGCGGGCACCCCTGTCTTGTGGCTGTAGCTGAAATTATTTTTGAAGAGAGTCCCCCATTAATAATAATGGATTGTAATATAGTATTTTTATAAAGTTAAGAAAGCCACCTGTTAAGCCGAATTGTGTTAAGGTTGTGAGTAGGTGATTCCAATCTATAGAATCGAAGGCTTTCTCTGCGTCCAGAGTCAATACCGCCATGTCTGCTTTAGGAGCCTTACGGCCCTCTTGAATTCTATTCCAGTAGTAATCTAAAGTTAACAGGACTTTACGTATGTTTTTGGTTACGCTTCTACCTATCATAAAACCTGTTTGGTCTATGTGAATTAGATCATTCATGCATTTCTTGAATCTATCTGCCACTATAGAAGTGATAAGTTTGTAGTCGCTATTTAATAATGAGATAGGGAGATATGAACTAGTAAGTTCTGGGTCTTTATCTTTTTTGGGAATGAGCGTTACAACCAATGTAGTAAAATACAATTAATCCATCTTGTTATTAATGTAATATTTCTTGAATAGTTTAACTAATGTATCTGATATATTATCTTTGAGTATTTTATAAAATTCGGATGGCAACTGGTCTGGCCCGGGGGCTTTGTTCATTTTAGACTTCTCTATAGCTAGCACCACTTCTTCTACCAATATTGGTTGATTTAACTCTTGTAGTTGTTCTAGGGACAGATTGGGTAAGGAGATTTTACTCCAAAATGCGTCATTAGCTTTTTGGGATGCATATAGTTTTTGATAGTATTCATATAAAACTTCCCTAATGTCATGTGGTGTCGCGCACCTTTTGTTATTCTTAAGTATACTTGGGATATTATTTCTCCCCCTCCCTGTTTTAATAAGTTTTGCCAAAAACTTGGCAGACCTACCATAGTAGCTCCTAAACAAAGGCCCTCGATTTGAGATCTTCCCTTTGTCCCTTCTGATTGAGGAGCAAATCTCTCTCTGCTTTCGCTTTCTTATATTTTTCCCAAACGTTATGGTTAGGGTTAACAATATATGCTTTATATGCGTTCCTCTCACTTGGTTGGTCAGTTGAAGATCCCTAGCAGATGTTTTTTTTCTTCCATTTGATCAAGTATGCTCTAATTTTACCGCAGAGGACCGCCTTCGCCGCTTCCCAAAATGTTTCTATTTTATCTAAATATCTATTGTTAAAACCAACATACTCTGCCCATGCTTGTGTTAGGAAATTCCTAAAATCATTTTCTTGAACGAGGTATTTAGGGAAAAAAAGAATATTCTGCTCACCCTGCTTTCTAACCCCTTCCACTTCTAGAGTTTTTATTGCATGGTCTGAAATCACTATATATTGGATGGTAGGCTTTAAATCTAATTTAATCATGCTATCAGAAATCAAAAAGAGGTCGATACGCGAAAAACGTTTATGCGATTTAGATTCACAAGAAAATGCCTTTACATCTGGATTATTAATTCTCCAGATGTCATAAATTCAGCTTGTTCATAAAATTCCTGAATATTTTACTCTCTCTATTTCTATTGTGCGGATTAGTGCCTATCCTAATTCTATCTATTTAGGGACATATAATCATATTGAAATCTCCTGCTATTATTACGTTTTTATCTATGTGTGGGAAAAATTTAATATATAAAACATCCCAGAAGTTTGGATCTATATAGTTCGGTGCATAAACATTACAGAGAACATATATTGTGCCCATACATTCCATCTTAAAGGGACAGTCTAGGCCAAAATAAACTTTCATGATTCAGATAGAGCATGTAATTTTAAACAATTTTCCAATTTACTTTTATCACCAATTTTGCTTTGTTCTCTTGGTATTCTTAGTTGAAAGCTTAACCTAGGAGGTTCATATGCTAATTTCTTAGAACTTGAAGCCCACCTCTTTCAGATTGCATTTTAACAGTTTTTCACCACTAGAGGGTGTTAGTTCACGTATTTCATATAGATAACACTGTGCTCGTGCACGAGAAGTTATCTGGGAGCAGGCACTGATTGGCTAGACTGCAAGTCTGTCAAAAGAACTGAAAAAAGGGGCAGTTTGCAGAGGCTTAGATACAAGATAATCACAGAGGTTAAAAGTATATTATTATAAAATGTGTTAATTATGCAAAACTGGGAAATGGGTAATAAAGGGATTATCTATCTATTAAAACAATAACAATTCTGGTGTAGACTGTCCCTTTAACAATAACAAATCTATCATTTGTATCTAGTTCCTGAGACAAAATAGAAAATGCCAGGTTTTTAGAAAAAAGGAGGGCGACCCCTCTTTTGCGTGCTGGACAAGGAGTAGCTATTACATTTCTCACCCATTTACACTGCAGTTTAGGTATCGCTTTACTTTTTAGGTGGGTTTCCTGTGGGTAGCTAGGATATTGATACAAAAATTGGACCAAAAAGTTAAACAGCACCTGACACCAACAATGGCTGGGGCACTCTCCACCTCCTAAGAGCCTAACACCAGCAGATCAGAATTTCTCCGTCGCCACACGGTCAGAAATGCAGAAATCGAGTCAAAAACGTGACAACGCCCGGTCACAAGGTGACCCGTACTGTCTAGAAAAAGTGCGCCTGACCGTAAAGGCTGCGTCACTTCCAAAGGCCGTTATGGTCCACAAAGCGATGAGCCCAACACTACACATAAGCAGATCGAATCGCATAACAAACATGATTTAAAAAAAAAACCCAGTTCAATAACCCCCCCTCAGGAGATATTAACCCTTGATTCCAAGATACAAAAGGAGCCCCACTGAGACCCTGATTTATAGTTAGTCCCACAAGGCGGTAGCCTCTCTGGAAAACATTTGTAATACAATACAATCATGACAAAAGTAAAATGAAAACGATCTTACCGGAATCTACGCCATGGAACAGGAACACAGCCCTTCAAGTGTGACAGATAGCATCGCCTCTGCCATGGACTTGAGAGAAGAAAGCAGGCAGCGAAACTCGTTAACCCCGATTGCTTGTGGAGCTGTTAAAATGAGTCGGGATGGTTTTGCATAAAGACTCTACCTGCATCTCCGGACTCTAACTTTCATCCATGCTTTCACTGAAAGGGTAACAGGACTACTTAAAACTCCTGTCCCATGCCGAAGAGTACTACCCTTCATAAGAGACTATCGAAAAACTTCTGACACTTCTCTGCCAACCTCCTGGGATGAAAGGCAAAGAATGACTGGGGGATGAGGGAAGTGGGAGGAGTATTTAAGCCTTTGGCTGGGATGTCTTTTCCTCTTCCTGGTGGCCAGGTTCTGAATTCCCACAGGTACGCTTATGACTGCGCAGCCTAAGTAAAAAGCGCACGCCACTGACGACTTAGAAAGCTACACACTTAAGAGAAACACAGCCAAATGAAATACAAATTAGTTAGGAGTCAATAACCCGATAGGAGCCTCTAAACATGAGCACATGAGCCCAAAAATAATACAGGGGATTCTATATTAACCCCTAGTCTCCTGTCACCATAAAGTGCCTGCATCTTGAATAAAATATCCATCTAAAGGTCTAGCCGTCCGGCAGGAGTACAGCCTACACAGCGTGAGAGGAAGCTCACAGAGACTTGTAGAAAAAGAAAGATCAGAGTAAACCTACTTAGGCTTTCTATATCAGGGCATCAACATGTTAGGAAAATGCAGCGAAGCCACTTCAAAAGTTCCTAACTGCTTTAAAGTCACCACTGCTCTACTGAAGAGACTGAAGTGGAGTACGGCTAGACCCAATCTTGAAAGGGAAGATCAGAGTAAACCTACTCTGTTTTCAAAATAATAAAATCTTGATTGAAGTGAAATAAATTCAATTTTCTTCAGACACCTAAACTTCACTTCCTCCATGCACTACAGGCAAAGAGAATGACTGGGGATTGTGGGAAGGGAAGTGATACTTAAAGGGCCACTGTAAGTAAATATTTTCTGTGCCTGTTAGTAAATAACTACCCCAAATATGCTTTTTATCAATAGCATTTCATTAACATATCTCTACCGTATATCAGAAATCTTGTCTGCAAATTTAATTGTTTTCCAAACCCACTCCGTGGGTATCCTTTGCTCTGTACCAATCCATTTACAATACCTAGGTTTCAAAATGGCGCTTTAAACACAAAGTTATTGGTTTAAGTATTTTGAACATGCAGTGCTGAAAATAGTGGGCAGGATAACGTGACATCATTGGCGAATAAAAGATATAACTTTTAGAACGTTATGAAACTTCGTTTTGGAGAAAATATAGGTCAGTAGGTTTTAATTAATGTTTATTAACTTTAATATGTTAGTTGTTTAGCTTAAAAATTATAACAGAAAGTAATCCTTTAACAGCTTGGCGGTGGTGCTCTTTGCCTCTTCCTGCTGGCCAGGAGTGATATTCCCAACAGTAATTGATGATTCCATGGACTCACCGTATCTTAGGAAAGAAAAAGTATACAACTGTTGAAACGTTGCTGTCCTCTGTGCAATAAGAAATGTAATACTGCTATAACAAAGTATCAACGAGGTAGTGTTTAGCAACTAGATAATTACATTCATACTAAATCTTTATTTATAGTATACAAAAAAAAATCCATTCATACAGACAGCATAGGCAGAGATTAAAAACACAAACCAAAATGATAAATCATTCCACAATTATATTGGATAAATGAGCCTTGTCTCTATTTTTTTTACTTGCTTACCAAATGTTTTAAACCTTAAAGCGACAGTCAACACCAGAATTTTTGTTGTTTTAAAAGATAGATAATCCCTTAATTACCAATTCCCCAGTTTTGCATAACCGACAAAGTTATAATTATACATGTTTTACCTCTGTAATTACCTTTTATCTAAGCCCCAGCAGACTGCCCCCTTATTGCAGTTCTTCTGACAGACTTGCTTTTTAGCCAATCAGTGCTGTCTCCATGGTAAATTCATGTGCATGAGCTCAATGTTATCAATATGAAACACATGAACTAATGCCCTCTAGTGGTAAAAAAAACCTGTCAAAATGCATTTAGATTAGAGGTGGCCTTCAAGGTCTTAGAAATTAGCATATGAACCTCCTTTCACCTAAAAATACCAAAAGAACAAAGCAAAATTGGTGATAAAAGTAAATTGGAAAGTTGTTAAAATTAAATGCCCTATTCAAATCATGAAAGTTTTTTTTTGGACTTGACTGTCCCTTTAATCTATACTGATACTACTTACTCTCAGCAGTGCAGATGATTAGCAGAATAGTAAAGTAGCCCCCCAGATTGAAGAGGCTTAGCCGATAGTTCTCTTTCATCTGCCTGCTGTAACAGTCATTTAATTAATTTATCCAATATAATTGTGGAACGATTTATCATTCTGGTTTAAGTGTTTTTAATATCAGCCTATGCTGTCTGTATAAATGGAATTTTTTTTTTTTGTATACTATAAATAAAGACTTAGTATGAATGTAATTATCTAGTTGCTAAACACTACCTCGTTGATACTTTGTGCAATAAGACATTTAATACTGCTATAACAGAGAAAAACCTTTCAACAGTTGTATACTCTTTTACAATTACTTGATAATTGTATTCTTGCTTTTTCTCTTACTCTGTGACAAGAAACCTATAATTATATATGTGAAGAATCATAAAACATAATTTATCTTATTAAAAGTAAATTTATGCTTACCTGATAAATTAATTTCTTCTATGGTACGAGTACACGGATTCATCCTTTACTTGTGGGATATTATCCTCCTGCTAACAGGAAGTGGCAAAGAGCACCACAGCAGAGCTGTCTATATAGCTCCTCCCTTAGCTCCACCCCCCAGTCATACGACCGAAGGTACAGGAAGAAAAAGGAGAAACTAAAAGGTGCAGAGGTGACTGAAGTTTAAAATCAAAAAATATAATCTGTCTTAAAATGACAGGGTAGGCCGTGGCCTCGTCGTACCATAGAAGAAATTAATTTATCAGGTAAGCATAAATTTACTTTTCTTCTATAAGGTACGACAAGTCCACGGATTCATCCTTTACTTGTGGGATACAAAACCAAAGCTACAGGACACGGATGAACGGGAGGGACAAGACAGATGGTTAAACAGAAGGCACCACTGCTTGAAGAACTTTTTTCCCAAAAATAGCCTCCGAAGAAGCAAAAACATAATTTATGTAAGAACTTACCTGATAAATTCATTTCTTTCATATTAGCAAGAGTCCATGAGCTAGAGACTTATGGGATATACATTTCTACCAGGAGGGGCAAAGTTTCCCAAACCTCAAAATGCCTATAAATATACCCCTCACCACACCCACAATTCAGTTTAACGAATAGCCAAGAAGTGGGGTGATAAGAAAGGAGCGAAAGCATCAAAAATAAGGAATTGGAATAATTGTGCTTTATACAAAAAAATCATAACCACCACAAAAAGGGTGGGCCTCATGGACTCTTGCTAATATGAAAGAAATGAATTTATCAGGTAAGTTCTTACATAAATTATGTTTTTGCTTCTTCGGAGGCTATTTTTGGGAGAAAAGTTCTTCAAGCAGTGGTGCCTTCTGTTTAACCATCTGTCTTGTCCCTCCCGTTCATCCGTGTCCTGTAGCTTTGGTTTTGTAATTAGCAAGAGTCTATGAGCTAGTGACGTATGCGATAGCAGATACCCAAGATGTGGAACTTCCACGCAAGAGTAACTAGAGAGGGAGGGATAAAATAAAGACAGTCAATTCCGCTGAAAAAATAATCCACAACCCAAATCAAAAGTTTTAATCTTTATAATGAAAAAAACTGAAATAATAAGCAGCAGAATCAAACAAACAGCTGCCTGAAGTACTTTTCTACCAAAAACTGCTTCTGAAGAAGAGAAAATATCAAAATGGTAGAATTTAGTAAAAGTATGCAAAGAAGACCAAGTTGCTGCTTTGCAAATTTGATCAACAGAAGCTTCATTCCTAAAAGCCCAGGAAGTAGAAACTGACCTAGTAGAATGAGCCGTAATCCTTTGAGGCGGGGACTTACCCGACTCTACATAAGCATGATGAATCAAAGACTTTAACCAAGATGTCAATGAAATGGCAGAAGCCTTCTGACCTTTCCTGGAACCAGAAAAGATAACAAATAGACTAGAAGTCTTTCTAAAACCTTTAGTAGCTTCAACATAATATTTCAAAGCTCTTACTACATCCAAAGAATGTAAAGATCTCTCCAGAGAATTCTTAGGATTAGGACACAATGAAGGGACAACAATTTCTCTACTAAGTTAAATGAAGTCCGCAACACCGCCTTATCCTGAGGAAAAATCAGAAAAGGAGATTCACAAGAAAGAGCAGATAACTCAGAAACTCTTCTAGCAGAAGAGATGGCCAAAAGGAACAACACTTTCCAAGAAAGTAATTTAATATCCAGAGAATGCATAGGTTCAAACAGAGGAGCCTGTAAAGCCCTCAGAACCAAATTAAGACTCCAAGGAGGAGAGATTGACTTAATGACAGGCTTGATACGAACCAAAGCCTGTACAAAACAATGAATATCAGGATGATTAGCAATCTTTCTGTGAAAAAGAACAGAAAGAGCAGAGATTTGACCTTTCAAAGAGCTTGCAGACAAACCCTTATAAAAACCATCCTGAAGAAACTGTAAAAATTCTAGGAATTCTAAAAGAATGCCAAGAGAATTTATGAGAAGAACACCAAGAAATGTAAGTCTTCCAGACTCGGTAATAAATCTTCCTAGACACAGATTTACGAGCCTGTAACATAGTATTAATTACGGAGTCAGAGAAACCTCTATGACTAAGAATCAAGCGTTCAATCTCCATACCTTCAAATTTAATGATTTGAGATCCTGATGGAAAAATGGGCCTTGAGATAGAAGGTCTGGCCTTAACGGAAGTGTCCAAGGTTGGCAACTTGCCATCTGAACGAGATCCGCATACCAAAACCTGTGAGGCCATGCTGGAGCCACCAGCAATACAAACGAACGTTCCATTAGAATTTTGGAAATCACTTTTGGAAGAAGAACTAGAGGCGGAAAGATATAAGCAGGTTGATAATTCCAAGGAAGCGACAACGCGTCCACTGCTTCCGCCTGAGGATCCCTGGATCTGGACAGATACCTGGGAAGTTTCTTGCTTAGATGAGAGGCCATCAGATCTATTTCTGGAAGTCCCCAGATTTGAACAATCTGAAGAAATACCTCTGGGTGAAGAGACCATTCGCCCGGATGTAACGTCTGGCGACTGAGATAATCCGCTTCCCAATTGTCTACACCTGGGATGTGAACCGCAGAAATTAGACAGGAGCTGGATTCCGCCCATACAAGTATCCGAGATACTTCTTTCATAGCCTGAGGACTGTGAGTCCCACCTTGATGATTGACATACGCCACGGTTGTGACATTGTCTGTCTGAAAACAAATAAATGATTCTCTCTTCAGAAGAGGCCAGAACTGAAGAGCTCTGAAAATCGCATGGAGTTCCAAAATGTTGATTGGTAATTTCGCCTCCTGAAATTCCCAAATCCCCTGCGCTGTCAGAGATCCCCATACAGCTCCCCAACCTGAAAGACTCGCATCTGTTGAGATCACAGTCCAGGTTGGACGAACAAAAGAGGCCCCTTGAATTAGACAATGGTGATTCAACCACCAAGTCAGAGAAGATCGAACATTGGGATTTAAGGATATTAATTGTGATATCTTTGTATAATCCCTGCACCACTGGTTCAGCATACAAAGCTGGAGAGGTCTCATGTGAAAACGAGCAAAAAGGGATCGCGTCCGATGCAGCAGTCATGAGACCTAGAATTTCCATGCACAAAGCTACCGAAGGGAACGATTGAGACTGAAGGTTTCGACAAGCTGAAACCAACTTCAGACGTCTCTTTTCTGTTAGAGACAAAGTCATGGACACTGAATCTATTTGAAAACCCAAAAATGTTACCTTTGTCTGAGGAATCAAGGAACTCTTTGGTAAATTGATCCTCCAACCATGTCTTTGAAGAAACGACACAAGTTGATTCGTATGAGATTCTGCAGAATGTAAAGACTGAGCAAGTACCAAGATATCGTCCAAATAAGGAAATACCCCAATACCCTGTTCTCTGATTACAGAGAGAAGGGCACCGAGAACCTTTGAAAAGATCCTTGGAGCTGTTGCTAGGCCAAACGGAAGGGCAACAAACTGGTAATGCTTGTCTAGAAAAGAGAATCTCAGAAACTGATAGTGATCTGGATGAATTGGAATATGAAGATATGCATCCTGTAAGTCTATTGTAGACATATAATGCCCTTGCTGAACAAAAGGCAAAATAGTCCTTATAGTAACCATTTTGAATGTTGGTATCCTTACATAACGATTCAATATTTTTAGATCCAGAACTGGTCTGAAGGAATTCTCCTTCTTTGGTACAATGAATAGATTTGAGTAAAACCCCAGACCCCGTTCCAGAACTGGAACTGGCACAATTACCCCAGCCAACTCTAGGTCTGAAACACATTTCAGAAACGCCTGAGCCTTCACTGGGTTTACTGGAATGCGTGAGAAAAAATCTTCTCACAGACGGCCTTACCTTGAAACCTATTCTGTACCCTTGTGAAACAATGTTCTGAATCCAAAGACTGAATCGAATTGATCCAAATAGCTTTGAAAAATCGTAACCTGCCCCCTACCAGCTGTGCTGGAATGAGGGCCGCACCTTCATGCGGATTTGGGAGCTGGTTTTGACTTTCTAAAAGGCTTGGATTTATTCCAGACTGGAAACCGTTCCTTTAGGGGAAGGATCAGGCTTCTGTTCCTTATTCTGAAGAAAGGAACGAAAACGATTAGCAGCCCTATATTTACCTTTAGATTTTTTGTCCTGAGGCAAAAAGGCTCCTTTCCCCCCAGTAACAGTTGAAATTATAGAATCCAACTGTGAACCAAATAATTTATTACCTTGGAAAGAAAGAGAAAGCAATGTTGACTTAGAAGTCATATCTGCATTCCAAGATTTAAGCCATAAAGCTCTTCTAGCTAAAATAGCTAAAGACATATACCCGACATCAATTCTAATGATATCAAAAATGGCATCACAAACAAAGTTATTAGCATGTTGAAGAAGTTTAACAATGCTATAAGCATTATGGTCTGACACTTGTTGCGCTAAAGCCTCCAACCAGAAAGTGGAAGCTGCAGCAACATCAGCCAATGAAATAGCAGGTCTAAGAAGATTACCTGAACATAAATAAGCTCTCCTTAGAAAGGATTCAAGCTTCTTATCTAAAGGATCCTTAAAGGAAGTACTATCCCCCGTAGGAATAGTAGTACGTTTAGCAAGAGTAGAGATAGCCCCATCAACTTTAGGGATTTTGTCCCAAAACTCTAATCTATCAGATGGCACAGGGTACAATTTCTTAAACCTTGGAGAAGGAGTAAATGAAGTACCCAGACTATTCCATTCCCTAGAAATTACTTCTGAAATAGCATCAGGAACTGGAAAAACTTCTGGAATAACTACATGAGGTTTAAAAACCGAATTTAAACGCTTAGTAGATTTAGTATCAAGAGGACTAGACTCCTCCATATCTAATGCAATCAACACTTCTTTAAGTAAAGAACGAATAAACTCCATCTTAAATAAATATGAAGATTTATCAGTGTCAATATCTGAGGCAGAATCTTCTGAACCAGATAGATCCTCATCAGAAACAGATAAGTCAGAATGATGGCGGTCACTTAAAAATTAATCTGAAATATGAGAAGTTTTAAAAGACCTTTTACGTTTACTGGAAAGAGGGATAACAGACAGAGCCTTCCTAATAGACTTAGAAACAAATTCTTTTACATTAACAGGGACATCCTGAACATTAGATGTTGAAGGAACAACAACAGGTAAAGGATTATTACTAATGGAGACATTATCTGCGTTAGAAAGTTTATCATGACAACTAACACAAACTACAGCCCGGAGGAACAGTTATCAAAAGTTTACAACAAATGCACTTAGCTTTGGTAGAACCAACATCAGGCAACTTCTTTCCAGAAGTAGATTCTGATCCAGGGTCAGGTTGTGACATCTTGCAATATGTAATAGAAAAAACAACATATAAAGCAAAATTATCAAATTCCTTAAATGACAGTTTCAGGAATGGGAAAAAATGCAAAATAAACAAGCCTCTAGCAACCAGAAGCAACAAAAAAATGACTTAAATAATGTGAAAAAAAGTGGAAACAAGTATGACGCCCACATTTTTTGGCGCCAAGTATGACGCCCACATTATTGGCGCCAAGTACAACGCCCATATTTTTTGGCGCCAAATATGACACCACATCCTCTGGCGCCGAAAACGACACCCACATTTTTTGGCGCAAAAAAAAGGTCTAACACACATGCGTCAAAAAATGAAGCAACCACGAACAAACTTCCGGCGTCAACTATGGCGCCGGAAATGACAAAAGTTTGCGCCAAAAAAGTTTGCGCCAAGAATGGCGCAATAAATTGAAGTATTTTCTGCCCCCGCGAGCCTAACATCCCGCAGGGAAAAAAGTCAATTGAAAATTTTTAAGGTAAGAAAAAAATATTTATTCATATGCATTATCCCAAAATAATGAAACTGACAGTCTGAATGAAGGAATACTGATTATCCTGAATCATGGCAAATATAAGTTTAAACACATATATTTAGAACTTTACATATAAAGTGCCCAACCATAGCTTAGAGTGTCATAAATAAAATAAGACTTACTTACCCTAAGACACTCATCTACATATAGTAGATAGCCAAACCAGTACTGAAACGAGAATCAGTAGAGGTAATGGTATATAAGAGTATATCGTCGATCTGAAAAGGGAGGTAGGAGAAGAAATCTCTACGACCGATAACAGAGAACCTATGAAATAGATCCTCTAGAGGAAGACCATTGTATTCAAATAGGCAAAACTCTCCTTACATCCCTCTGACATTCACTGCACTCTGAGAGGAAAAACCGGGCTTCAGCCTGCTGCAAAGCGCATATCAACGTAGAATCTAGCACAAACTTACTTTACCACCTCCATGGGAGGCAAAGTTTGTAAAACTGAATTGTGGGTGTGGTGAGGGTTGTATTTATAGGCATTTTGAGGTTTGGTAAAATTTGCCCCTCCTGGTAGGAATGTATATCCCATACGTCACTAGCTCATGGACTCTTGCTAATTACATGAAAGAAAGTATCAAATTTGTAAAATTTTGAAAAGGTATGAATCGAAGACCAAGTCGCAGCTTTACAAATCTGTTCAACAGAAGCATCATTTTTAAAAGCCCATGTGGAAGCCACCATTCTAGTAGAGTGAGCTGTAATCTTTTCAGGAGGCTGCTGTCCAGCAGTCTCGTATGCCAAACGGATAATGCTTTTCAGCCAAAATGAAAGAGTGGTAGCTGTAGCTTTTTGACCTCTACGTTTTCCAGAATAGACAACAAACAAAGATGTTTGACAGAAATCCTTGGTTGCTTGCAAGTAAAACTTCAAAGCACGAACCACGTCCAAGTTGTGCAACAGACGCTCCTTCTTAGAGGAAGGATTAGGACACAGAGAAGGAACAACAATTTCCTGATTGATATTCCTATTAGTAACAACCTTAGGAAGGAATACAGGTTTGGTACGCAAAACCATCTTATCAGCATGGAAAACAAGATAAGGCGAGTCGCATTGCAACGCAGATAGTTCAGAAACTCTTCGAGCCGAAGAGATAGCAACTAAAAAACAGAACTTTCCAAGATAGAAGCTTAATATCTATGGAATGCATAGGTTCAAACGGAACCCCTTGAAGAACTTTAAGAACTAAATTCAAACTCCATGGCGGAGCAACAGGTTTAAACACAGGCTTGATTCTAACTAAAGCCTGACAGAACGACTGAACGTCTGGAACATCTGCCAGACGCTTGTGCAGTAGAATTAATAAAGCAGATATCTGTCCCTTTAAGGAACTAGCTGATAGCCCCTTCTCCAATCCTTCTTGGAGAAAGGACAAAATCCTAGGAATCCTGATCTTACTCCATGAGTAGCCTTTGGATTCGCACCAATAAAGATATTTACACCATATCTTATGATAAATTTTCCTGGTGACAGGCTTCGAGCCTGAATCAAGGTATCTATGACCGACTCAGAGAAACCCCGCTTGGATAAAATCAAGCGTTCAATCTCCAAGCAGTCAGCCACAGAGAAACTAGATTTGGATGCTGGAACAGACCTTGAATCAGAAGGTCCTGTCTCAGTGGCACAGTCCATGGTGGAAGAGATGACATGTCCACCAGGTCTGCATACCAAGTCCTGCGTGGCCATGCAGGTGCTATCAAAATCACTGAAGCTCTCTCCTGTTTGATTCTGGCAATCAAACGAGGAAGGAGAGGAAATGGTGGAAACACATTAGCCAGGTTAAACGACCAGGGTACTGCTAGAGCATCTATCAGTACTGCCTGAGGATCCCTTGACCTGGACCCGTAACAAGGAAGTTTCGCGTTCTGATGAGACGCCATCAGATCCAATTCTGGTGTGCCCCATTGCTGAATCAATTGTGCAAACACCTCTGGATAGAGTTCCCACTCCCCCGGATGAAAAGTCTGACAACTTAGAAAATCTGCGTCCCAGTTCTCCACTCCTGGGATATAGATTGCTGATAGATGGCAAGAGTGAGTCTCTGCCCATCAAATTATTTTGGTAACCTCTATCATCGCTAGGGAACTCTTTGTTCCCCTCTGATGATTGATATATGCTACAGTCGTGATATTGTCCGACTGGAATCTTATGAATCTGGCCGAAGCCAGCTGAGGCCACACCTGAATCGCGTTGAATATCGCTCTCAGTTTTAGAATATTTATCGGGAGGAGAGCCTCCTCCTGAGTCCACAAACCCTGTGCTTTCAGGGAATTCCAGACTGCACCCCAGCCCAATAGGCTGGCGTCCGTCGTCACTATGACCCATGCTGGCCTGCGGAAACACATTCCCTGGGACAGATGATCCTGTGACAACCACCAAAGAAGAGAGTCTCTGGTCTCTTGATCCAGATTTATCTGAGGAGATAAATCTGCATAATCCCCATTCCACTGTTTGAGCATGCATAGTTGCAGTGGTCTGAGATGCAAGCGAGCAAACAGAACTATGTCCAATGCGGCTACCATTAGTCCGATTACCTCCATATACTGAGCCACTGACGGCCGAGGAATGGAATGAAGAGCTTGGCAGGTGGTTAAAATCTTTGATTTCCTGACCTCCGTCAGAAAAATTTTCATGTCCACCGAATCTATCAGAGTTCCCAGGAATGGATCTCTTGTGAGAGGGATAAGTGAACTCTTTTTTACGTTCACCTTCCACCCGTGAGATCTTAGAAAAGCCAACACAATGTCCGTGTGAGATATGGCTAGTTGGCAAGTCGACGCCTGAATTAAGATATCGTCCAGATAAGGCGCCACTGCTATGCCCGCGGCTGGTGATTATCTTTGTGGATAGGGATGTGTAGATATGCATACTTTAAGTCCACTGTGGTCATATATTGACCCTCCTGGATCATTGGTAGAATAGTCGGAATGGTCTCCATCTTGAAAGATGGGACTCTGAGGAATTTGTTTAGAATCTTGAGATCTAAAATTGGTCTGAAGGTTCCCTCTTTTTTGGGAACCACAAACAGATTGCAGTAGAATCCCTGCCCCTGTTCTGTTTTCGGAACTGAACTGGGCAGATCATTCCAAATGGTACATAGGTCTTCTACACAGCGTAAGAACGCCTCTCTTTATGTCTGGTTTACAGACAATTGAGAAAGATGGAATCTCCCCCTTGGAGGAGAATCTTTGAAATCTAGAAGATACCCCTGGGTTACGATTTCTAAAGCCCAGGAGTCCTGAACCTCTCTTGCCCAAGCCTGAGCAAAGAGAGAAAGTCTGCCCCCTACTAGATCCGGTCCCGGATCGGGGGCTACCCCTTCATGCCGTCTTGGTGGCAGCAGCGGGCTTCTTGGCCTGTTTACCTTTGTTCCAAGTCTGGTTAGGTCTCCAGAATGATTTGGATTGAGCAAAATTCCCCTCTTGCTTTGCAGCAGGGGAAGAGGTAGAGGGACAACCTTTGAAGTTTCGAAAGGAACGAAAATTATTTTGTTTGGTCCTCATCTTATTTGTCTTATCCTGAGGAAGGGCATGGCCTTTCCCTCCAGTGATGTCTGAAATGATCTCTTTCAGTTCAGGCCCGAATAGGATCTTACCCTTGAAAGGGATGGCTAAAAGCTTAGATTTTGATGACACATCATCAGACCAGGACTTAAGCCATAACGCTCTACGCGCCAAAATGGCAAAACCTGAATTCTCTGCCGCTAATTTAGCCAGTTGAAAAGCGGCATCTGTAATGAAAGAATTAGCTAGCTTGAGAGCCCTATTTCTATCCAGAATATCATCTAATGGGGTCTCAACCTGAAGAGCCTCCTCCAGAGCCTCGAACCAAAAAGCAGCTGCAGTAGCTACGGGAACAATGCACGCTATAGGTTGGAGAAGAAAACCCTAATGAACAAATATTTTCTTTAGGAGACCCTCTAATTTTTTATCCATAGGATCTTTGAAAGCACAACTGTCCTCAATAGGTATAGTTGTACGCTTAGCCAGGGTAGAAATAGCTCCCTCCATCTTAAGGACCCTCAGCCACGAGTCCGGCATGGTGTCTGATATGGGAAATATTTTCTTAAAAGTAGGAGGGGGAGAGAACGGAATACCTGGTCTATCTCACTCCTTAGTAACAATGTCCGAAATCCTCTTAGGGACCGGAAAAACATCAGTGTAAGCAGGAACCTCTAGAAATCTGTCCATTTTACACAATTTCTCTGGAACTACAATAGGGTTACAATCATCCAGAGTCGCTAAAACCTCCTTGAGCAATAAGCGGAGGTGTTCTAGTTTAAATTTAAAAGCCGTCATATCTGAGTCTGTCTGAGGGAACATCTTTCCTGAATCAGAAATCTCTCCCTCAGACAGCAAATCCCTCACGCCCAACACAAAACATTGTGAGGGTACATCGGATAAGGCTAATAAAGCGTCAGAGGGCTCAGCATTAGTTCTCACACCAGACCTACTGCACTTCCCCTGCAACCCAAGCAGCTTAGATAAAACCTCTGTGAGGGTAGTATTCATAACTGCGGCCATATCTTACAGGGTGAAAGAATTAGACGCACTAGAAATACTTGGCGTCGCTTGTGCGGGCGTTAACGGTTGTGACACTTGGGGAGAATTAGATGGCATAACCTGATTCCCTTCTGACTGAGAATCATCCTGCGATATACTTTTAGTAGCTAAAATATGTTCTTTGCAATTTATTGGCCTTTCAGTGCATGAGGGACACATTCTAAGTGGGGGTTCCACAATGGCTTCTAAACATATTGAACAATGACTTTCCTCAATGTCAGACATGTTGAACAGGGCAGTAATGACTACAAACGAGCATGAAAACACTTTATTTAGTGAAAAAAACAACAATCTTTAAAAACGGTACTGTGCCTTTAAGAGAAAAAAAAGCATACACGTTCTGCAAAACTGCTTTAAAATGCTCCAAATTTTTGATAGCAGACTCAATATGTGTAGTTAAGTTTGCCCCACAAGAAAATTTAACATTTAACCCTTTATTGTGCAAACCGGATTGAATTAAGGCCTAAATCCGGAAAATAAAAACACCCCCAGCACCTTGCCACAGCCCTGCTGTGGTGCCTACCTGCCCTCAGGGATAGTAACTATGGGGTTAAAGCTTCGATTTGGCCCTAAACATCCACAAGGGCCCTCAGGAGTTGGAGCTTGCTGCGTGAAAACTGCGCATCTGAGGCGTGAAAATAGGCCCCGCCCATCTCACTCGATGTCTCTACAGCCTCAAAGAACCGCACCAGAGCGGTTTTAAACTAGCCATGTGGGTTCTGAGACCCAAAAAAATAAGCCAAGTGTACCCTCAATAAAGTTGCCAACAAAAACGTTATTGCCCACAAAACGTTAATAGCACTCCCAGTTCATAAAACGTTTGCCCACAAACATTCAAAAACCAGTGTCAACCATTTTTTAATTAGCCCCTTATGCAAGCTTAGTAATGCCTTTCTATAGCTCTTAGGATTACTGCTTACCCTTACCCTCATGGGGATACTGTCAGCCTTTCTGAAATACACAGTCTCTCCAGAAAAAATTACTGAACATACCTCACTGCTATATAGCATGAAAACGTTCCTCACACTGAAGTTTCCTGTACTCCTCAGCCTCTGTGGGAACAGCACTGGATCTTAGTTACAAATGCTAAGATCATCATCCTCCAGGCAGAAGTCTTCATCCATCTGCTGCCTGAGAGTAAATAGTACACACCGGTACCATTTAAAACAAAAAAACTCTTGCTTGAAGAAAGTAAAAACTAATATTTTATCACCTCTTTTACTTTACCCTTCCTAGTACTTAGAGTAGGCAAAGAGAATGACTGGGGAGTGGAGCTAAGGGAGGAGCTATATAGACAGCTCTGCAGTGGTGCTCTTTGCCACTTCCTGTTAGTAGGAGGATAATATCCCACAAGTAAAGGATGAATCCGTGGACTTGTACCTTATAGAAGAAATAGGTTTTTGCAGATTATCTTACTGCTTTCCCCTACACTCAATTTTTAATTCCTTATCTAAACCATCCGACAAAAACTGAAGAATCCTTGGAATTATGATCAATACACTAATAAATTTAAGTTTTTCCAAATGGGATACATTTTCCTAGAAACAGGGTTACGAGCCTTAATCAGAGTGTTAAATCAGAATCTTAGGATCCTCTATGACTCAGAACTAAGCGTTCAATTTCCATGCCATAAAGATTAGAGACTTTAGATCTTGATAGAAGAAAGGACCATGAGACAGAAGGTCTGACCTTAGAGCCAAGGCAGGCAACTGGACGTTCAAACCAGATCCGCATATCAAATCCTGAGAGGCAATACTGGGGCAATCAGGATTACAAATGACTGTTCCATTTTCATCTTGGAAATTACTCTGGAAAGTAGAACGAGAAGAGGAAACATAAGCATGCTGGAAGGACCAAGGAACTACTAGAGCATCCACTACTTCTGCATAAAGATCCCTGGACCACGCAAAGTACCTGAGAAGTTTGTTGTTCAAATGAGAGGCCATCAGATCTATTTCTGTATAGGAGGCAAAGTTTGTAAAACTGAGTTGTGGGTGTGGTGAGGGGTGTATTTATAGGCATTTTGGAGGTTTGGGAAACTTTGCCACTCCTGGTAGGATTGTATATCCCATACGTCACTAGCTCATAGACTCTAGCCAATTACATGAAAGAAATCTGCTTCCCAATTGTCCACTCCTGGAATGTGGATCGCAGATAGGCAGCAGTTGTGGGTCTCTGCCCACTGAATAATCTTGGCTACCACTATCATGTCCAAGGAACTCAGAGTTCCTCCCTGATGGTTGATGTAAGCCACTGAAGTTATGTTGTCTGACTGGAACCTGATAAAACAGGCTGAAGCTAACTGAGGCCAGGCCAGAAGAGCATTGAAGATTGCCCTCAGTTCTAGAATGTTTATGGGGAGAACAGACTCCTCCCAAGTCCATGTCCCCTGAGCCTTTAGAGAGCCCCAGACTGCTCCCCATCCCAGCAGGCTGGCGTCCATTGTCAATCACCCAGGTGGGTCTGCAGAAGCAGGTTCCCTGGGAAACATGTTCCTAAGATGACCACCAAAGAAGAGAATCTCTTGTCGCCTTATCAGATGTAATTGCTGAGACAGATCCGCATAATCCCTGTTCCATTGTCTGAGCATGCATAACTGCAGAGGTCTGAGGTGGAAACGGGCAAACGGAATGATGTCCATGGCAGCTAACATCAGACCGATTACCTCCATACATTGAGTCACTGACGGCCGAGGAGAGGACTGAAGCTACCGACAAGAATCGAAGATCTTTGATTTTCTGACCTCTGTCAGAAATATTTTCATTGATAGGGAATCTATTATGGTTCCCAAGAACACTACCCTTGTAAGCTGGAATTAAGGAACTCTTTCCCAAATTCACCTTCCCTCCGTGAGAGCGCAGGAAGGATAACATCTACGTGTGGGAGTTCGCTTGTTGAAAAAGATGGTGCCTGAACCAGAATGTCGTCCAGATAAGGTGCTACTGCAATGCCCCGCAACCGGAGCACTGCCAACAGAGAACCCAGGACTTTTGAAAAAACTCTGGAAGCTGTGGCAAGGCCGAATGGAAGAGCCACAAACTGGAAGTGTTTGTCTATAAATGCGGACCTCAGAAACTTGTGATGATCCCTGTGGATGGGAACATGCAGGTAAGCCTCCTTTAAATCTACTGTTGTCATGAATTAACCCTCTTGAACCAAGGGAAGAATGGAACGAATAGTTTCCATCTTGAAGGACGGTACTCTGAGGAACTTGTTTAGACTTTTGAGGTCTAGAATTGGTCTGAAAGTTCCCTCTTTTTTGGGAACCAGGAACAGATTGGAGTACAATACCAGACCCTGTTCCTGCATTGGAACACCCCCAGGTCGGAAAGGTCTCGAACACAATGTAAGAACGCCTCTCTTTATCTGGTCTACAGATAATCTTGAGAGCAGACACTTGCCCCTGGGAGGAAAGGTCTTGAACTCTAGTTTGTATCCCTGGGACACTATGTCCACCACCCAGAGATACTGAACATCCCAAACCCAAGCCTGAGCAAAGGAGGAAAGTCTGCCCCCCACAAAAAACGGTCCCGGATCGGGGGCAGTCAGTAGCGGACTTCTTAGATTGCTTTCCCTTGTTCCATGGCTAGTTGGACCTCCAGGAAGGCTTGGACTGTTCCTCCTTTGTAGAGGGAGAGGAAGGCTTCGGAAATAATTTCAGCCAAGCTCGGCCCAAACAAGGTCTTACCCTTGTAGGGAATCGCCAAAAGCTTAGACGACACCTCCGCAGACCATGATTTCAACCATAAGGCTCTGCAGGCCAGTACTGCAAAACCAGAAATCTTTTCTCCCAACTTAATAACCTGGGAAGCATCCATAATGAAGGAATTGGCCAACTTAAGAGCCTTGATCCTATCCTGCATCTCCTCAAGGGAAGTACCTGTCTGAATAGATTCAGACAGCAAATCAAACAAGCTGCCGCACTGGTGACGGTAGCAATACACACCGCAGGTTGCCATTGTAAACCATGGAGTACATACATCTTTTTTAGTCACCCATCCAACTTCTTATCCATAGGATCCTTAAAGGAACAGCTATCTTCTATGGAAATAGTGGTTCTCTTAGCCAAAGTGGAAATTGCCCCGTCCACCTTGGGGATCTTAAACATTGGGGATGGAGAAAAAGGGATACCAGGTCTCTTCCATTTCCAAGCAATAATCTATGCAGCCCGGTCTGGTACCGGAAAGAATGTCAAATAATTTGTTTAACTTACTTGACTTCAGCCTGACTGTCGTGGTCAATCCTGTGGAGTCGTCCAGAGTGGCCAAAACCTGCTTAAGCAACAACCGGAGGTGTTCTAGCTTAAACCTGAAGGATACTACTTCAGCGTCAGTAGAAGGAATTACAGTGTGAGTCTGAGACTTCACCCTCAGATGCTACCAAAGTATCTTCCTCCTCAGACTTCTGGGAGGAAACATTCGGAATAACCACAACTGTGTCAGAAACCTTACTCACTGATTCCTTACATTTCCTCTTGCGCTTTCCCTGTAGCATGGGAAAAGCAGACAGTGTATCAGTTACCGCAGAGGATATGTGGGTAGCAATGTCATGCAAGGTAACCCCAACTGGAGTTTAAGAGGAAACACAGGGCACTGCATGTGTGGACGATAATGTTTGGGACACTTGAGGAGAAAGCTGCGGCATATCTTGGACAGGGGACCCCTGAACAGCATCTGCCTTAGCTAATGATGGCTCAGATTCAAAAAGTCTATACCTGTAATGTAATGTTGTTTCAATACATGAGGGACAAAATGGAATTGGGGGTTCCAATTAGAGTCAAAACACAAGCCACATGTAACATTTTGCAGGGCCTCTTGATCCATCTTTACTCAATTTATAAACAAAATAAACTCAACAGCTTTATTTAACTTTGAAAATATTAATACCAAAAAACGTTAGTCACTTTAAATTTTAAAAGTAAAAATAATTTTTCTTTTATTCCTTGACTACCGCAAAAACAGCAGTGTACAGTAACCCTCAAGCAGCCTCCTCACCTCAGCACTTCTTGCTGAGGTGCCTACCTGTCCCCCTGTGAATGGAATCCTCAAACTACGATCCGGACTAAAGTCTAGCTGTTTAAAGATGGCTCCGTAACACTTGTCACTGATTCCTTTAAGCAGAGACGCAGTAACACACTCCGGACCGGAACTAACATGAAAAGCTCCAGAAAGGCGTGCAACACTAATTGCCACCTCAGAAGCCCGCCCTTCTATTTGTGGGAGTAATCTAACTAGAAAGAAGCCGGTCACCATTATTTTTAATGCCAGAGCCGTTGCTTCCCATAGTAAAAACATACTGACTCTGTCCCCCAAGCACCGGAATAACTATCTGAGTCTTCAGAACTGGAACAATAAAATAAGTCTGAGCCTCTCTCCAAAAGACTATACGTTCCCAGTGCCTTCACACACTGCCTACTAAAATCCTATTAACCCCAAAAAGGATTGTTAGTGTCCCAAAATCAGGCTTAACTGAAAAAGTGCCACATTCATCAAGAAAATAAAATTAGGCACTTACCTGAAGAACAATCTGCTGCCAGCAGGGCAGCTCACATGGTATGAGAGGTCCTCTCCCTCACATAGCCCCGTGGGAAAAATAAAGACTGAATTATCCTAGTCAGGCTTTCCGGATAGGGCAGAAACAATTGTTTGGGAGACGCAGTGAGGATTATACCCCACAAGTTCCCAACTGCTTTAAAGTCACCACTGCTCTACTGAAGAGACTGACATGGGCTACGGCTAAACCCAATCTTGCTCTGCTTCAAAATAATATCTTGGCAAAGAGAATGACTGGGGGGGAAGGGAGGTGATATTTAACAGCTTTGCTGTGGTGCTCTTTGCCTCCTCATGCTGGCCAGGAGTGATATTCCCAATAGTAGTTTGACAATCCGTGAACTCACCGTGTCATTAGAATGAAATGGCCCCATCTACTTTGAGAACTGTTTCCCATAATACTAGATTAGCAGCAGGTGAAGGATATAGATTTTTAAACCTTGTAGAAGGATTAAAAGACAGACTGATTTAGACCAGCAATCATATCAGAGACAGCATCAGGTATAGGGAAAATCTCAGGGAGATTAACAACAGTTTTAAATAATGAATTTAAACAATTACATGGTTTATCGTCAGAAGGTTTAGGTTTTTCAACCCCTAGTGATGAAGACCTCTTTTAAAAGAGAACAAGTGCGTTCAATTTTAAGTAAAAAGGGGGAATTATCAGGTTCTACATTAGATGGAGGGAGGCTCACGCTCAGAGGAAACCTCACCGTTCGAAGATACTACAGTATCCTTTGGACCAGGACTTACATTACTTGCAGAATGTAAAATTTGAACTGACCTTTTATGCTTGTTTGAAGGTGGTAGGACAGCCAATTAATAAAAAAAACAATGCTTACTCAGAGTGGGAGGGGGTCTCAGATCTTAGATCCTATTACTATTTGGCTAGGCTAGCTCATTATGGCATAACGTACAGGTTGATATCTCGTGGGTCGGTGTGGAGGGTGATATGGTTGGAGTGCCACCCATCTCTCAACTTTTATGGTTGGGAGAAAAAGGGAGACCATCCAATTGGAATCTTTATATTTCAAATCTCCCATAGTTTTAATATTTGGGACTTTACTACCAAAAAAGTCTCTCTCATAAGAAAAAATCCAAAAGCAATTCCCTTGGCCTGTTTGGTTTCATATGCTGATAGTAGTTTGTTCAACACTAGGGCTAATAAATAGCTTTATAGAATTGCCGATGCGATGTCAGTCCAGAATATAATCTCTTATGAACTCTACACTGAGCTATCCACCTCTGCTCCTAATTTGTGGATTCACTACATCCAACTATCATCTAGGCTTAGAAACATACTCAAGTCAGAAACGTAAACTCTCCCCAACTTTTTTTAATCTCTGTCTAGCTAAATCTAGATTAAGAGGCTCCATTTCAGGAATTTATCCATTAATTAACTTTGCTCAAGATTCACAAAAATTGCCTTATATGCAAAAATGGGATGGTGAATTACAAGACACTTTGACTACATCAAAGTGGAGTTCTCAAGTTAAATCATGAGGTTCATTTACATGCAGTGCTAATCTCAAAGAATATTATTTAAAAAGGTTGTTTCTGTTTTTTTCTGAACCCTACCAGACATGTTTCAGAAAATGTAGCGGGATTGGGACATACTTTCATATGTGGTGGTCCTGTCCAGAAATGATACAATCATTGGAACAAAATATCAAACCTCATCAGTGAGGTTAGGAATATAAAGGTTGTTCTTACACCACAACAAGCACTATTACACAGTCCGATTAAAGAATTTTCTAAGTACTCTAACAAACTAATTGCTATTTGCATGGCTACTCGTGTCAGTATTACTAAATTCTGGAATAAATCTACTCATCTAGACATAATTTTAAACAAGATTAGATACTACAAGAAAATGTCAGAGACAGCAGTTTTGTTTTTGGATAATTCTGATGAGACTATAGCAGTATGGGAAAATTGGATATTATGGGAGGAGAAACAGAGGGTAAAAGGAATAGAAGGCCCCGAGGCAGAACTTGTTTTCACTTTCTGCAATTTTTTTTAGTGAAAATGTTTCTGCAGGTCATTTTTATATAAATTAAAATTGCAAATTTGTCAGTTACACTAAAGCACCAGATCAATTACAATGTGTTGGTTAACTGGAGAATAAAGCAATATTTAAAGTTGTATAATCTAGTGCAGTAGTTGAAAATTGCATTGCAATTTAGCTGCAGACAAAAAAAAAAAAAGTAATTGTAAAATGTCTCTTGAATTAATTTGTTTCCTTTTCTCTTAGTCTAACATAGAAATGTAGTAATAAAAAGGTGCATTGCTCATACGAACATCTTACATTCAGAGGAAAACAGCTTTGCAGACTGAAAAGCTAGGGAACGAGCTTGCAAAAATCTCAGAGCCAGACAACAATCAATGCACTACTGCATATGTGACTGTTGTCTTCAAACAGCACTTTGCTCTGGATGCACTGTGTTAAGGAAAACCTATACAATGCAGCCAGAGAACAGCTCTGTTTAAAAAGAACAGCCTAATGTGGAGCAGCACTGAAAAGTGCTAACAGTTCCTGTTCTTTCTGCAGACATGCTGCATTTTCTGCCTTGGGGATAGGAGGATTGGGTAGTTGAGGACATGTTTGAGGGTTGTTTTTTTTCTCTCCCCTTCCCAACATATCTTGGATCAATTGACATGATGTGAAAAGTAACATGTCGTTAATCTGTATATTAATGCACTTGATAAACAATGAATGTATGTTGGAACCTAGAAAGGTACAGAGATACTATATCTGTTTTATTTTAATTCTGTTTGGAACAGTAATTGTCTGTTTAAATAAATAATATATATATATATAAACCAAATAAAGAAAATGTCAAAATAAAAACCAGTATGAGCTAGCTGCAAACTCAGGATGAACTTTTAAGAGCTATATAAAAAAAAATATTACATTTACTATAGCACGATTAATTATATATATATATATATACATACATATACATACACACACACACACACAGGGAGTGCAGAATTATTAGGCAAATGAGTATTTTGACCACATCATCCTCTTTATGCATGTTGTCTTACTCCAAGCTGTATAGGCTCGAAAGCCTACTACCAATTAAGCATATTAGGTGATGTGCATCTCTGTAATGAGAAGGGGTGTGGTCTAATGACATCAACACCCTATATCAGGTGTGCATAATTATTAGGCAACTTCCTTTCCTTTGGCAAAATGGGTCAAAAGAAGGACTTGACAGGCTCAGAAAAGTCAAAAATAGTGAGATATCTTGCAGAGGGATGCAGCACTCTTAAAATTGCAAAGCTTCTGAAGCGTGATCATCGAACAATCAAGCGTTTCATTCAAAATAGTCAACAGGGTCGCAAGAAGCGTGTGAAAAAACCAAGGCGCAAAATAACTGCCCATGAACTGAGAAAAGTCAAGCGTGCAGCGGCCAAGATGCCACTTGCCACCAGTTTGGCCATATTTCAGAGCTGCAACATCACTGGAGTGCCCAAAAGCACAATGTGTGCAATACTCAGAGACATGGCCAAGGTAAGAAAGGCTGAAAGACGACCACCACTGAACAAGACACACAAGCTGAAACGTCAAGCCTGGGCCAAGAAATATCTCAAGACTGATTTTTCTAAGGTTTTATGGACTGATGAAATGAGAGTGAGTCTTGATGGGCCAGATGGATGGGCCCGTGGCTGGATTGGTAAAGGGCAGAGAGCTCCAGTCCAACTCAGACGCCAGCAAGGTGGAGGTGGAGTACTGGTTTGGGCTGGTATCATCAAAGATGAGCTTGTGGGGCCTTTTCGGGTTGAGGATGGAGTCAAGCTCAACTCCCAGTCCTACTGCCAGTTTCTGGAAGACACCTTCTTCAAGCAGTGGTACAGGAAGAAGTCTGCATCCTTCAAGAAAAACATGATTTTCATGCAGGACAATGCTCCATCACACGCGTTCAAGTACTCCACAGCGTGGCTGGCAAGAAAGGGTATAAAAGAAGAAAATCTAATGACATGGCCTCCTTGTTCACCTGATCTGAACCCCATTGAGAACCTGTGGTCCATCATCAAATGTGAGATTTACAAGGAGGGAAAACAGTACACCTCTCTGAACAGTGTCTGGGAGGCTGTGGTTGCTGCTGCACACAATGTTGATGGTGAACAGATCAAAACACTGACAGAATCCATGGATGTCAGGCTTTTGAGTGTCCTTGCAAAGAAAGGTGGCTATATTGGTCAGTGATTTGTTTTTGTTTTGTTTTTGAATGTCAGAAATGTATATTTGTGAATGTTGAGATGTTATATTGGTTTCACTGGTAAAAATAAATAATTGAAATGGGTATATATTTGTTTTTTGTTAAGTTGCCTAATAATTATGCACAGTAATAGTCACCTGCACACACAGATATCCCCCTAAAATAGCTATAACTAAAAACAAACTAAAAACTACTTCCACAACTATTCAGCTTTGATATTGAGATTTTGGGTTCATTGAGAACATGGTGGTTGTTCAATAATAAAATTAATCCTCAAAAATACAACTTGCCTAATAATTCTGCACTCCCTGTATATATATATATATATATATATATATATATATATATATACACACACACTTTGGAGTTTGTACATGTGGCACTTTTTATAAGTTTATGCCCAATGTATCACAAGAGGCTGAATTTTTGCCGTTGTAAAAAAGGAAGAGGTATACATGCACTTTTTGGGCAAGACCATGCATTTTTTGGGCAAGCCCATGCTCTTGCTTAGCTGTTATGCCCCATTTAGCATACAACTTAGCACCCATAAATAGACTATAATGGAGTACCTAAAGAGGGAGCAGCCTTTAGGAAAGTACTCCGAAAACATGCTTAAATATGGTAGTTAAACTTAACGGAATATCACAGAGAGTTAAAAATTAGCCATGTAGACATGGCAAGCCCACAATAAACCAATAGATTTTGCACAATCCTTCTGCCGTCCAGATGAGGCATAAGTTATTAAAACAATTTTCAAAAAGAAACCAAAATATTTTAATTCACAGACCAAAATGTAAGGGAAATATTTTACAAAAGGTGTGGAATCTTGTTGGCTGAAAGAGCAATGCTAGCAAGACAGTGTAAAGAATGAAAAATGTGTGTGAAACAAATATCAAATTTTTTAGTTTATTTCCTTGGGCCACTGGCACCAATAATTTTAAATGTATCATGGGGTTCACAGTAAGTAATTTGGTTTATAAATCTAAACCAGTGTGTCAGAAAACATGAAGTAAAGAACAGAAGCTGAAAACTATATACATGCGATATGTGGTGGATTTTAATCACTGGTTGGGTCTTCCCTTTAAGAGCAACTCCGTCTTGACAGGATTTATAAAAGCATCAGATTATCATCAATTACAGACCAGCATTACATCAATTTGAGTGTATTTCTGAATGAGACACAACCATTAAAACATGCATGTATAAGTGGGAAGTGGTGGTAACACATACTATAGTTTGGATAGTTGTCAAAGTTGTCTCTTATTTCTGGAGGTGTTGAAATTTTTGGATCAATGCTATAGAACCAAACAAGGGCAGCTTAATATCTGGTAATACCTATCCCTAAAGAAATACATTAAACAAGAATGTAGGTGACAAAGTGAGAAAACTGTAAAGAAAATAATGCAAGCTCCAAGCTCGCAGGACAGTTGTGAAATTATTTAATAAGATCTATTTAGTAACAAAAAAAACAAACAAAAAAAAACACAACTACCCTCCCATACACCATTAATCTGCAGTGACACAAAGCCCACCCTTCCCCCAAAACCACAGTCTTGGAGAATCTTGTGCCACTATACATCATAGTTTGGATTCTTGCGCAGAATAACAAAACCCTCCAGGATGGGAGTGACTGGAATATATTCTTCTGTGGCGAGCTCTGCACGTTCACCATGTGCCAATAATACAGGTGTAGTGTGTGTCTGAAACCCAGTAATAGTTTTCGGCTTCCCTGCCTGGCCAACGACATCCACAGCCTGGAGAGGAAGGGGGAAACAAACTTTGAGCAGGTATAGCCTGAGATTTCCAGCAATGTTATCAAATGAATAGGGAGAGCTCTGCAATGTGTTAAAATATATTCAGCATGTTTTTTGTTATGGGGAAGGGCACTCTGAAGCACAGCAATGCAATGTTAATAAAATAGAGACATGCGATAAACACAATCAGGACATTGATTTAGGGTGATGTGAATCAATATCTATCACTTCAACAACTCACCTGACCCACTCTCACAGATACTGGCAAAGGTCGTAACTCCTCATCAAATGTGACCAACATTCGTGGCTGCATTGCAGCAACTAAACCATACAGTACATAATGAGATTTCCCTAACACAACTGAAAAATAAAAATGGAAGAATCAGATTGAGGAAATTTGCATGAGAACAGAATACTGGCAATAGATAGAACAAGATACTCAGACTTACTGTTTCTGACATCCAAGAAGGACACAAGCACAGTCAGTAGCCCAGCCACAGCCACCTGACTCATGAGCTGTCTGTCACTGTGATATGGACAAAGTGTAAGTGTGCCTTTGCCCAGGTGAGTAAGACCCTGCAGGGAGAGATAAGAGCGACTTCACCAATCCAGTCTACCTAAGTGCATAACTTATCTTGGGTATTCTCTCATATCGAACATATTTATGCTTGAAATGCATTATTATTGAAGCTTCTTCTGGAAGATGGTTAAATTAACCCAATTACCAGTTCTGTAATGTAGAACCTTTCTTAAATTCCCCCTTTATATTGATAAAATTACATGTTCTAAGTTTGTTAGAGCATGTAATTTTATTACTAGCAAATCTGTGTGTGACTCATGCAAAATGGTTAAACACACAGTTAAATATGACTGAAACCGAGCAGAAACTGCCACTGAACCAGCAAGAAGCGCTATTCACATGACCCAGCTGATTCAATTAGCAGTACAGCTGTGTCGTGCGACTAGTTATGCTGAAGGTACACTCAAGTCAAAAATAAAAAATTTCATTATTCAGATAGAGCACACAATTTTAAACAACTTTCCAATTCACTTCCATTATCTAAATGTGTACAATCTTTTTAAATCCACACTTTCGGAGGCACCAGTTCCTACTGAGCACGTGCAAGAGTCACATAATATATGTATTTTGTGATTGACTGATGGGTGTCACATGATGCGGTGGGAGGGAAAATAGAACTTTTTTAAAATTGTCAGAAATAAATATACTGCTCATCTGAAATTCAAACTAAGAGCCTTTGCATTGCCCTTTTTACACACAAAAAAAAACAAGTGCATGATCCTTGTACATTGAGGAAAAATAAATTAGCTAAGATGCAGTATTACTTGCCTGTGCTAGTCGCACCATGAAAAGGTTATTGGGGTCTTTAGCATGGTATTGTGCCAACTGCCTCAACATGGCAGCCAGCCGAGCATTGTTAGTGCCTGTGGAAGAAAAATGCAGAATG
Organism: Bombina bombina; assembly: GCF_027579735.1. Classification (NCBI taxonomy): domain Eukaryota; kingdom Metazoa; phylum Chordata; class Amphibia; order Anura; family Bombinatoridae; genus Bombina; species Bombina bombina. Next base: position 462,088,584 of record NC_069502.1, on the reverse strand, counting down.
ACATGAGCAAACATTTGAAGAAAAACCCACCAAAAACCTACCAGCTTCAAAATGAGCTGGCAAGAAAGGATAGCAAAAACAGAAATAGATGCCATCTTACCACTGCCTACCATGCCCATGGCAAAGATGGAGTTGTAGGAGACCTCTGGATCTGCATCGTGAGAGAACTTGCTAAGCGTATCTAAGATGTTGAGTCGAGGGTTTGAAACTGAGATGAGAGCCAGAGCCAACGGAACTGCTCTACGTAGAGTTGGCTCACCATATCTTAGCTGAAGTTAAACAAATTGAAACAATTAGTAAAAGAAACATGAGGTTATTGGGAAAAAATTTGAAGAACGAACAACATTGAACAATTTTGCAATAAATTTGATCTTAAAGGGACAGTCTAGTAAAAATTAAACTTTATTCAGATAGGACATATAATTTTAAACAACTTTACAATTAACTTTTTATCATCAAATTTGCTTTGTTCTCTCAGTATTCTTAGTTGAAAGCTAAAGTTAGGTAGGCTCATAAGTTAATATATTTCTCAATCAAAAGATTCTTTTAATCGTAAGCCAAACATTAGCTAGTATTTCAGGTAGCTTTATAGATAAACTGCAAAAAAGAATATGGTTTAGATGCCTTATTGTAGAAGGTACATATCTGTGTGAATTATACATCAGTGTTGCAAAGGTTTGTTCAAATTTAATACTAGGAGAAATTATTATTATTAAAAGAAATGGGCATATTTTAGGAATCACATTAATATATGTCAAAAGTACCAACAAAGCTATAGTCAGGACTCACCAAAATTAAAAAAACACAAACGAAATTTGTGCTTACCTGATAAATTTATTTCTTGACACGGTGAGTCTACGGATCATCTCTAATTACAATTGGGAATATCTCTCCTGTCCAGCAGGAGAAGGCAAAGAGCACCACAGCAACGCTGTTAAGTATTACCTCCCTTCCCTCCAACCCCCAATCGACTGAAGGAAAAGGAGAGAAAGGAAGTAACACAAGGTGCAGAGGTGCCTGAGGTTTACAACAAAAAGCCTTTTTTGTTGTAAAGCCTCTGTTTCTTAGGTGGTTTCTATTTGCATTCACTGATGGTATATGTGAAGTGAAAGTATATTTATATAATATATTGTATGGGGTATGCATAAAGAGACCATGGTGATATTGATATGCAGGGTGGGTATCCATGACGAGACCATGGTGATATTGATATGCAGGGTGGGTATCCATGACGAGACCATGGTGATATTGATATGCAGGGGAGTATGTATAAAGAGACCAGGGTGATATTGATATGCAAGGGGGGGGGATATCCATGAAGAGACCAGGGTGATATTGATATGCAGGGGAGGGTATCCATGAAGAGAGACCATGGGTGTTATTGATATGCAGGGGGTATATATATATATATATATATATATATATATATATATATATATATATATATATATATATATATATATATATATATATATATATATATATATATATATATATATATATATATATATATATATATATATATATATATATATATATATGTGTGTGTGTGTGTGTGTGCATATATATATATATATATATATAACATAATTTATGCTTACCTGATAAATTTATTTCTCTTGTAGTGTATCCAGTCCACGGATCATCCATTACTTATGGGATATTAACTCCTCCCCAACAGGAAGTGCAAGAGGATTCACCCAGCAGAGCTGCTATATAGCTCCTCCCCTAACTGCCATTACCAGTCATTCGACCGAAAACATGCAGAGAAAGGAAAACCATAGGGTGCAGTGGTGACTGTAGTTTAATGGAAAAATTACCTGCCTTAAAGTGACAGGGCGGGCCGTGGACTGGATACACTACAAGAGAAATAAATTTATCAGGTAAGCATAAATTATGTTTTCTCTTGTTAAGTGTATCCAGTCCACGGATCATCCATTACTTATGGGATACCAATACCAAAGCTAAAGTACACGGATGACGGGAGGGACAGGCAGGCTCTTTATACGGAAGGAACCACTGCCTGAAGAACCTTTCTCCCAAAAACAGCCTCCGAAGAAGCAAGTGTGTCAAATTTGTAAAATTTGGAAAAAGTATGAAGAGAAGACCAAGTTGCAGCCTTGCAAATCTGTTCAACAGAAGCCTCATTCTTAAAGGCCCAAGTGGAAGCCACAGCTCTAGTAGAATGTGCTGTAATTCTTTCAGGAGGCTGCTGTCCAGCAGTCTCATAGGCTAACCGTATTATGCTACGAAGCCAAAAGGAGAGAGAGGTAGCCGAAGCTTTTTGACCTCTCCTCTGACCAGAATAAACGACAAACAGGGAAGACGTTTGTCGAAAATCCTTAGTTGCCTGTAGATAAAATTGCAGGGCACGGACTACATCTAGACTGTGTAGCAGACGTTCCTTTTTCGAAGAAGGATTAGGACACAAAGATGGAACCACAATCTCTTGATTGATATTCCTGTTAGTGACCACCTTAGGTAGGAACCCAGGTTTAGTACGCAGAACTACCTTGTCTGAATGAAAAATCAGATAAGGAGAATCACAATGTAAGGCAGATAACTCAGAGACTCTTCGAGCCGAGGAAATCGCCATTAAAAACAGAACTTTCCAAGATAACAACTTGATATCAATGGAATGAAGGGGTTCAAACGGAACCCCCTGTAAAACATTAAGAACTAAGTTCAAACTCCATGGTGGAGCAACAGTTTTAAACACAGGCTTGATCCTAGCTAAAGCCTGACAAAAAGCTTGAACAGAGCTGAAATCTGTCCCTTTAAGGAACTAGCGGATAAACCCTTTTCTAAACCTTCTTGTAGAAAAGACAATATCCTCGGAATCCTAACCTTACTCCATGAGTAACTCTTGGATTCGCACCAATATAAGTATTTGCGCCATATCTTATGGTAAATCTTTCTGGTAACAGGCTTCCTAGCCTGTATTAAGGTATCAATAACTGACTCAGAAAAACCACGTTTTGATAAAATCAAGCGTTCAATTTCCAAGCAGTCAGCTTCAGAGAAATTAGATTTTGATGTTTGAAGGGACCCTGGATCAGAAGGTCCTGTTTCAGAGGTAGCGACCAAGGTGGACAGGATGACATGTCCACTAGATCTGCATACCAAGTCCTGCGTGGCCATGCAGGCGCTATTAGAATCACTGATGCTCTCTCCTGTTTGATTCTGGCAATCAATCGAGGAAGCATCGGGAAGGGTGGAAACACATAAGCCATCCCGAAGGTCCAAGGTGCTGTCAAAGCATCTATCAGAACCGCTCCCGGATCCCTGGATCTGGACCCGTAACGAGGAAGCTTGGCGTTCTGTCGAGACGCCATGAGATCTATCTCTGGTTTGCCCCAACGTCGAAGTATTTGGGCAAAGACCTCCGGATGAAGTTCCCACTCCCCCGGATGAAAAGTCTGACGACTTAAGAAATCCGCCTCCCAGTTCTCCACTCCCGGGATGTGGATTGCTGACAGGTGGCAAGAGTGAGACTCTGCCCAGCGAATTATCTTTGATACTTCCATCATTGCTAGGGAGCTTCTTGTCCCTCCCTGATGGTTGATGTAAGCTACAGTCGTGATGTTGTCCGACTGAAACCTGATGAACCCCCGAGTTGTTAACTGGGGCCGAGTTGTTAACTGGGGCCAAGCCAGAAGGGCATTGAGAACTGCTCTCAATTCCAGAATGTTTATTGGTAGGAGACTCTCCTCCTGATTCCATTGTCCCTGAGCCTTCAGAGAATTCCAGACAGCGCCCCAACCTAGTAGGCTGGCGTCTGTTGTTCCAATTGTCCAGTCCGGCCTGCTGAATGGCATCCCCCTGGACAGATGTGGCAGAGAAAGCCACCATAGAAGAGAATTTCTGGTCTCTTGATCCAGTCTAGCCCGCTTTACATCGCCGGCCTCCAAAAATTGGTCTTATCTTTGCCTCCGATAGGAGAGGTAGTTTGAAAGCTTGAAGCTTGTATCTGAATGTCGTCTAGGTACGGAGCTACCGCAATTCCTCGCGGTCTTAGTACCGCCAGAAGAGCACCCAGAACCTTTGTGAAGATTCTCGGAGCCGTAGCCAATCCGAATGGAAGAGCTACAAACTGGTAATGCCTGTCTAGAAAGGCAAACCTTAGATACCGGTAAAGATCTTTGTGAATCGGTATGTGAAGGTAAGCATCCTTTAAATCCACTGTGGTCATGTACTGACCCTTTTGGATCATGGCTAAAATTGTCCGAATAGTTTCCATTTTGAACGATGGAACTCTTAGGAATTTGTTTAGGATCTTTAAATCCAAGATTGGCCTGAAAGTTCCCTCTTTTTTGGGAACCACAAACAGATTTGAGTAAAACCCTTGTCCTTGTTCCGACCGCGGAACCGGATGGATCACTCCCATTAATAAAAGATCTTGTACGCAGCGTAGAAACGCCTCTTTCTTTATTTGGTTTGTTGACAACCTTGACAGATGAAATCTCCCTCTTGGGGGAGAGAATTTGAAGTCTAGAAGGTATCCCTGAGATATGATCTCTAACGCCCAGGGATCCTGGACATCTCTTGCCCAAGCCTGGGCGAAGAGAGAAAGTCTGCCCCCCACTAGATCCGTTCCCGGATCGGGGGCCCTCGATTCATGCTGTCTTAGGGGCAGCAGCAGGTTTCCTGGCCTGCTTGCCCTTGTTCCAGGACTGGTTAGGTCTCCAGCCTTGTCTGTAGCGAGCAACAGCTCCTGCCTGTTTTGGTGCAGTGGAAGTTGATGCTGCTCCTGCTTTGAAATTACGAAATGAACGAAAATTAGACTGTCTAGCCTTAGGTTTGGCTCTGTCTTGAGGCAGGGCATGGCCTTTACCTCCTGTAATGTCAGCGATAATTTCTTTCAACCCGGGCCCGAATAAGGTCTGCCCTTTGAAAGGTATATTAAGCAATTTAGATTTAGAAGTAACGTCAGCTGACCAGGATTTTAGCCACAGTGCTCTGCGTGCCTGAATGGCAAATCCGGAATTCTTAGCCGTAAGTTTAGTTAAATGTACTACGGCATCTGAAATAAATGAGTTAGCTAACTTAAGGGCTTTAAGCTTGTGTGTAATCTCATCTAATGGAGCGGATTCAAGTGTCTCTTCCAGAGACTCAAACCAAAATGCTGCTGCAGCCGTGACAGGCGCAATGCATGCAAGAGGTTGCAATATAAAACCTTGTTGAACAAACATTTTCTTAAGGTAACCCTCTAACTTTTTATCCATTGGATCTGAAAAGGCACAGCTATCCTCCACCGGGATAGTGGTACGCTTAGCTAAAGTAGAAACTGCTCCCTCCACCTTAGGGACCGTTTGCCATAAGTCCCGTGTGGTGGCGTCTATTGGAAACATCTTTCTAAATATCGGAGGGGGTGAGAACGGCACACCGGGTCTATCCCACTCCTTAGTAACAATTTCAGTAAGTCTCTTAGGTATAGGAAAAACGTCAGTACTCGCCGGTACCGCAAAATATTTATCCAACCTACACACTTTCTCTGGTATTGCAACTGTGTTACAATCATTCAGAGCCGCTAACACCTCC